>NC_135439.1:27697226-28003296 GCF_051991255.1 Vanacampus margaritifer | reverse complement strand
AGGGTTAGGGTTTCAAAGTAGGGTTTAACATTAGGGTTAGGGTTTCAAACTAGGGTTTCAAATTAGGGTTAGGGTTACAAACAAGGGGTTTTACATTAGGGTTAGGGTTTCAAACTAGGGTTTAACATTAGGATTAGGGTTTCAAACTAGGGTTTTACATTAGGGTTAGGGTTTCAAACTAGGGTTTTGCATTAGGGTTAGGGTTTCAAACTAGGGTTTCAAATTAGGGTTAGGGTTTCAAACTAGTGTTTTACATTAGGGTTAGGGTTTCAAACTAGGGTTTCAAATTAGGGTTATGTTTCAAACTAGGTTTTAAAATTAGGGTTAGGGTTTCAAACTAGGGTTTTTATATTAGGGTTAGGGTTACAAACTAGGGTTTAACATTAGGGTTAGGGTTTCAAACTAGGGTTTTACATTAGGGTTAGGGTTTCAAACTAGGGTTTTACATTAGGGTTAGGGTTACAAACTAGGGTTTTACATTAGGGTTAGGGTTTCAAACAAGGGTTTTGCATTAGGGTTAGGGTTTCAAACTAGGGTTTCAAATTAGGGTTAGGGTTTCAAACTAGGGTTTCAAATTAGGGTTACGGTTTCAAACTAGGGTTTTACATTAGGGTAAGTGTTTCAAACTAGGGTTTCAAATTAGCGTTACGGTTTCAAACTAGTGTTTTACATTAGGGTTAGTGTTTCAAACTAGGGTTTTACATTAGGGTTAGTGTTACAAACTAGGGTTTTACATTAGAGTTAGGGTTTCAATCTAGGGTTTTGCATTAGGGTTAGGGATTCAAACTAGGGTTTTACGTTAGGGTTAGGGTTTCAAACTAAGGTTTTATATCAGGGTTAGGTTTTCAAACTACGGTTTCAAATTAGGGTTAGGGTTTCAAACTAGGGTTTAACATTAGGGTTAGGGTTTCAAACTAGGGTTTTACATTAGGGTTAGGGTTTCAAACTAGGGTTTTGCATTAGGGTTAGGGTTTCAAACTAGGGTTTCAAATTAGGGTTAGGGTTTCAAACTAGTGTTTTACATTAGGGTTAGGGTTTCAAACTAGGGTTTCAAATTAGGGTTACGGTTGCAAAATAGGGTTTTACATTAGAGTTAGTGTTTCAAACTAGTGTTTCAAATTAGGGTTACGGTTTCAAACTATCGTTTTACATTAGGGTTAGGGATTCAAACTAGGGTTTTACGTTAGGGTTAGGGTTTCAAACTCGGTTTTCAAATTAGGGTTAGGGTTACAAACTAGGGTTTTACATTAGGGTTAGGGCTTCAAACTAGGGTTTTACGTTAGGGTTAGGGTTTCAAACTAGGGTTTAACATTAGGGTTAGGGTTTCAAACAAGGGTTTTACATTAGGGTTAATGCTTCAAACTAGGGTTTTACATTAGGGTTAGGGTTTCAAACTAGGGTTTTACATTAGGGTTAGGGTTACAAACTAGGGTTTTACATTAGGGTTAGGGTTTCAAACTAGGGTTTTGCATTAGGGTTAGGGTTACAAACTAGGGTTTACCATTAGGGTTAGGGTTTCAAACTAGGGTTTTACATTAGGGTTAGGGATTCAAACTAGGGTTTTACGTTAGGGTTAGGGTTTCAAACTAATGTTTTATATTAGGGTTAAGTTTTCAAACTACGGTTTCAAATTAGGGTTAGGGTTTCAAAGTAGGGTTTAACATTAGGGTTAGGGTTTCAAACTAGGGTTTCAAATTAGGGTTAGGGTTACAAACAAGGGGTTTTACATTAGGGTTAGGGTTTCAAACTAGGGTTTAACATTAGGGTTAGGGTTTCAAACTAGCGTTTTTATATTAGGGTTAGGGTTACAAACTAGGGTTTAACATTAGGGTTAGGGTTTCAAACTAGGGTTTTGCATTAGGGTTAGGGTTTCAAACTAGGGTTTCAAATTAGGGTTAGGGTTTCAAACAAGGGTTTCAAATTAGGGTTACGGTTTCAAACTAGGGTTTTACATTAGGGCAAGTGTTTCAAACTAGGGTTTCAAATTAGAGTTACGGTTTCAAACTAGTGTTTTACATTAGGGTTAGTGTTTCAAACTAGGGTTTTACTTTAGGGTTAGGGTTACAAACTAGGGTTTTACATTAGGGTTAGGGTTTCAAACTAGGGTTTTGCATTAGGGTTAGGGATTCAAACTAGGGTTTTACATTAGGGTTAGGGTTTCAAACTAGGGTTTTACGTTAGGGTTAGGGTTTCAAACTAGGGTTTAACATTAGGGTTAGGGTTTCAAACAAGGGTTTTACATTAGGGTTAATGCTTCAAACTAGGGTTTTACATTAGGGTTAGGGTTTCAAACTAGGGTTTAACATTAGGGTTAGGGTTTCAAACTAGGGTTTTTATATTAGGGTTAGGGTTACAAACTAGGGTTTAACATTAGGGTTAGGGTTTCAAACTAGGGTTTTTCATTAGGGTTAGGGTTTCAAACTAGGGTTTTACATTAGGGTTAGGGTTACAAACTAGGGTTTTACATTAGGGTTAGGGTTTCAAACAAGGGTTTTGCATTAGGGTTAGGGTTTCAAACTAGGGTTTCAAATTAGGGTTAGGGATTCAAACTAGGGTTTCAAATTAGGGTTACGGTTTCAAACTAGGGTTTTACATTAGGGCAAGTGTTTCAAACTAGGGTTTCAAATTAGCGTTACGGTTTCAAACTAGTGTTTTACATTAGGGTTAGTGTTTCAAACTAGGGTTTTACTTTAGGGTTAGGGTTACAAACTAGGGTTTTACATTAGGGTTAGGGTTTCAAACTAGGGTTTTGCATTAGGGTTAGGGATTCAAACTAGGGTTTTACATTAGGGTTAGGGTTTCAAATTAGGGTTTTACGTTAGGGTTAGGGTTTCAAACTAGGGTTTAACATTAGGGTTAGGGTTTCAAACAAGGGTTTTACATTAGGGTTAATGCTTCAAACTAGGGTTTTACATTAGGGTTAGGGTTTCAAACTAGGGTTTTACATTAGGGTTAGGGTTACAAACTAGGGTTTTGCATTAGGGTTAGGGTTTCAAACTAGGGTTTCAAATTAGGGTTTGGGTTTCAAACTAGTGTTTTACATTATGGTTAGGGTTTCAAACTAGGGTTTTACATTAGGGTTAATGCTTCAAACTAGGGTTTTACATTAGGGTTAGGGTTTCAAACTAGGGTTTACCATTAGGGTTAGGGTTTCAAACTAGGGTTTTACATTATGGTTAGGGTTTCAAACTAGGGTTTTACATTAGGGTTAGGGTTTCAAACTAGGGTTTTACATTAGGGTTAGGGTTACAAACAAGGGGTTTTACATTAGGGTTAGGGTTTCAAACTAGGGTTTAACATTAGGGTTAGGGTTTCAAACTAGGGTTTTTATATTAGGGTTAGGGTTACAAACTAGGGTTTAACATTAGGGTTAGGGTTTCAAACTAGGGTTTTACATTAGGGTTAGGGTTTCAAACTAGGGTTTTACATTAGGGTTAGGGTTACAAACTAGGGTTTTACATTAGGGTTAGGGTTTCAAACAAGGGTTTTGCATTAGGGTTAGGGTTTCAAACTAGGGTTTCAAATTAGGGTTAGGGTTTCAAACTAGGGTTTCAAATTAGGGTTACGGTTTCAAACTAGGGTTTTACATTAGGGCAAGTGTTTCAAACTAGGGTTTCAAATTAGCGTTACGGTTTCAAACTAGTGTTTTACATTAGGGTTAGTGTTTCAAACTAGGGTTTCACATTAGGGTTAGGGTTACAAACTAGGGTTTTACATTAGGGTTAGGGTTTCAAACTAGGGTTTTACATTAGGGTTAGGGTTTCAAACTAGGGTTTTGCATTAGGGTTAGGGTTTCAAACTAGGGTTTCAAATTAGGGTTAGGGTTTCAAACTAGTGTTTTACATTAGGGTTAGGGTTTCAAACTAGGGTTTCAAATTAGGGTTACGGTTTCAAACTAGGGTTTTACATTAGGGCAAGTGTTTCAAACTAGGGTTTCAAATTAGCGTTACGGTTTCAAACTAGTGTTTTACATTAGGGTTAGTGTTTCAAACTAGGGTTTCACATTAGGGTTAGGGTTACAAACTAGGGTTTTACATTAGGGTTAGGGTTTCAAACTAGGGTTTTACATTAGGGTTAGGGTTTCAAACTAGGGTTTTGCATTAGGGTTAGGGTTTCAAACTAGGGTTTCAAATTAGGGTTAGGGTTTCAAACTAGTGTTTTACATTAGGGTTAGGGTTTCAAACTAGGGTTTTACATTAGGGTTAGGGTTACAAACTAGGGTTTTACATTAGGGTTAGGGTTTCAAACAAGGGTTTTGCATTAGGGTTAGGGTTTCAAACTAGGGTTTCAAATTAGGGTTAGGGTTTCAAACTAGGGTTTCAAATTAGGGTTACGGTTTCAAACTAGGGTTTTACATTAGGGTAAGTGTTTCAAACTAGGGTTTCAAATTAGCGTTACGGTTTCAAACTAGTGTTTTACATTAGGGTTAGTGTTTCAAACTAGGGTTTTACATTAGGGTTAGTGTTCCAAACTAGGGTTTTACATTAGAGTTAGGGTTTCAATCTAGGGTTTTGCATTAGGGTTAGGGATTCAAACTAGGGTTTTACGTTAGGGTTAGGGTTTCAAACTAAGGTTTTATATCAGGGTTAGGTTTTCAAACTACGGTTTCAAATTAGGGTTAGGGTTTCAAACTAGGGTTTAACATTAGGGTTAGGGTTTCAAACTAGGGTTTTACATTAGGGTTAGGGTTTCAAACTAGGTTTTTGCATTAGGGTTAGGGTTTCAAACAAGGGTTTTGCATTAGGGTTAGGGTTTCAAACTAGGGTTTCAAATTAGGGTTAGGGTTTCAAACTAGGGTTTCAAATTAGGGTTAGGGTTACAAACAAGGGGTTTTACATTAGGGTTAGGGTTTCAAACTAGGGTTTAACATTAGGGTTAGGGTTTCAAACTAGCGTTTTTATATTAGGGTTAGGGTTACAAACTAGGGTTTAACATTAGGGTTCGGGTTTCAAACTAGGGTTTTACATTAGGGTTAGGGTTACAAACTAGGGTTTTACATTAGGGTTAGGGTTTCAAACAAGGGTTTTGCATTAGGGTTAGGGTTTCAAACTAGGGTTTCAAATTAGGGTTAGGGTTTCAAACAAGGGTTTCAAATTAGGGTTACGGTTTCAAACTAGGGTTTTACATTAGGGCAAGTGTTTCAAACTAGGATTTCAAATTAGAGTTACGGTTTCAAACTAGTGTTTTACATTAGGGTTAGTGTTTCAAACTAGGGTTTTACTTTAGGGTTAGGGTTACCAACTAGGGTTTTACATTAGGGTTAGGGTTTCAAACTAGGGTTTTGCATTAGAGTTAGGGATTCAAACTAGGGTTTAACATTAGGGTTAGGGTTTCAAACTAGGGTTTTACGTTAGGGTTAGGGTTTCAAACTAGGGTTTAACATTAGGGTTAGGGTTTCAAACAAGGGTTTTACATTAGGGTTAATGCTTCAAACTAGGGTTTTACATTAGGGTTAGGGTTTCAAACTAGGGTTTAACATTAGGGTTAGGGTTTCAAACTAGGGTTTTTATATTAGGGTTAGGGTTACAAACTAGGGTTTAACATTAGGGTTAGGGTTTCAAACTAGGGTTTTTCATTAGGGTTAGGGTTTCAAACTAGGGTTTTACCTTAGGGTTAGGGTTACAAACTAGGGTTTTACATTAGGGTTAGGGTTTCAAACAAGGGTTTTGCATTAGGGTTAGGGTTTCAAACTAGGGTTTCAAATTAGGGTTAGGGATTCAAACTAGGGTTTCAAATTAGGGTTACGGTTTCAAACTAGGGTTTTACATTAGGGCAAGTGTTTCAAACTAGGGTTTCAAATTAGCGTTACGGTTTCAAACTAGTGTTTTACATTAGGGTTAGTGTTTCAAACTAGGGTTTTACTTTAGGGTTAGGGTTACAAACTAGGGTTTTACATTAGGGTTAGGGTTTCAAACTAGGGTTTTGCATTAGGGTTAGGGATTCAAACTAGGGTTTTACATTAGGGTTAGGGTTTCAAATTAGGGTTTTACGTTAGGGTTAGGGTTTCAAACTAGGGTTTAACATTAGGGTTAGGGTTTCAAACAAGGGTTTTACATTAGGGTTAATGCTTCAAACTAGGGTTTTACATTAGGGTTAGGGTTTCAAACTAGGGTTTTACATTAGGGTTAGGGTTACAAACTAGGGTTTTACATTAGGGTTAGGGTTTCAAACTAGGGTTTTGCATTAGGGTTAGGGTTTCAAACTAGGGTTTCAAATTAGGGTTAGGGTTTCAAATTAGTGTTTTACATTATGGTTAGGGTTTCAAACTAGGGTTTTACATTAGGGTTAATGCTTCAAACTAGGGTTTTACATTAGGGTTAGGGTTTCAAACTAGGGTTTACCATTAGGGTTAGGGTTTCAAACTAGGGTTTTACATTATGGTTAGGGTTTCAAACTAGGGTTTTACATTAGGGTTAGGGTTTCAAACTAGGGTTTTACATTAGGGTTAGGGTTACAAACAAGGGGTTTTACATTAGGGTTAGGGTTTCAAACTAGGGTTTAACATTAGGGTTAGGGTTTCAAACTAGGGTTTTTATATTAGGGTTAGGGTTACAAACTAGGGTTTAACATTAGGGTTAGGGTTTCAAACTAGGGTTTTACATTAGGGTTAGGGTTTCAAACTAGGGTTTTACATTAGTGTTAGGGTTACAAACTAGGGTTTTACATTAGGGTTAGGGTTTCAAACAAGGGTTTTGCATTAGGGTTAGGGTTTCAAACTAGGGTTTCAAATTAGGGTTAGGGTTTCAAACTAGGGTTTCAAATTAGGGTTACGGTTTCAAACTAGGGTTTTACATTAGGGCAAGTGTTTCAAACTAGGGTTTCAAATTAGCGTTACGGTTTCAAACTAGTGTTTTACATTAGGGTTAGTGTTTCAAACTAGGGTTTCACATTAGGGTTAGGGTTACAAACTAGGGTTTTACATTAGGGTTAGGGTTTCAAACTAGGGTTTTGCATTAGGGTTAGGGATTCAAACTAGGGTTTTACGTTAGGGTTAGGGTTTCAAACTAGGGTTTTATATTAGGGTTAGGTTTTCAAACTACGGTTTCAAATTAGGGTTAGGGTTTCAAACTAGGGTTTAACATTAGGATTAGGGTTTCAAACTAGGGTTTTACATTAGGGTTAGGGTTTCAAACTAGGGTTTTGCATTAGGGTTAGGGTTTCAAACTAGGGTTTCAAATTAGGGTTAGGGTTTCAAACTAGTGTTTTAAATTAGGGTTAGGGTTTCAAACTAGGGTTTAACATTAGGATTAGGGTTTCAAACTAGGGTTTTACATTAGGGTTAGGGTTTCAATGTAGGGTTTTGCATTAGGGTTAGGGATTCAAACTAGGGTTTTACGTTAGGGTTAGGGTTTCAAACTAAGGTTTTATATCAGGGTTAGGTTTTCAAACTACGGTTTCAAATTAGGGTTAGGGTTTCAAACTAGGGTTTAACATTAGGGTTAGGGTTTCAAACTAGGGTTTTACATTAGGGTTAGGGTTTCAAACTAGGTTTTTGCATTAGGGTTAGGGTTTCAAACTAGGGTTTCAAATTAGGGTTAGGGTTTGAAGGTATCACTTAATTACTATATTAAGTGTAATCTTTACGTGTTCAAAATAATTGAAAAATGAGATCTGATGAAGAAGCTTCTTTTGCAAAAGATTTATTTTAGGAGCTCCTAAAAGACACAAGACATGCTTACATTCAAAGGTGATGTTAAGCCTCGAGTGTGTCCATATGAAAAACACACAGTCGCTTTATAGAGGAAAAAAGCATACTCCTCCTCTGAGGCTGGACAAAGGGTTAGCAATTACAATAAACAGACAAGTGACTCATTGACATGTTTACTCCAGTCTTGTCCAGAGCCGGAAATATATGACTAGCCAGGTACGACCCTACGACCTAGACTCCCTAAGACCCACAGTGTTATCAACTTGAGAACATGCATGCCTCCCCTGTGCATTCCTATCTCACCAGCTGGAAGGGAGTGAAAAGTGTTATTCCTTACACTACAGTTATATGTCCAATATATTTCACACAAACATTATCACACTTATATGGCATCTATATACTATAAGTAAATTCATAAACAGTAAAAATATGCATAGAAAATGTTAAATGTCTTCAGGTTTCAAACTAGTGTTTTACATTAGGGTTAGGGTTTCAAACTAGGGTTTCAAATTAGGGTTACGGTTGCAAAATAGGGTTTTACATTAGAGTTAGTGTTTCAAACTAGGGTTTCAAATTAGGGTTACGGTTTCAAACTATCGTTTTACATTAGGGTTAGGGATTCAAACTAGGGTTTTACGTTAGGGTTAGGGTTTCAAACTCGGTTTTCAAATTAGGGTTAGGGTTACAAACTAGGGTTTTACATTAGGGTTAGGGCTTCAAACTAGGGTTTTACGTTAGGGTTAGGGTTTCAAACTAGGGTTTAACATTAGGGTTAGGGTTTCAAACAAGGGTTTTACATTAGGGTTAATGCTTCAAACTAGGGTTTTACATTAGGGTTAGGGTTTCAAACTAGGGTTTTACATTAGGGTTAGGGTTACAAACTAGGGTTTTACATTAGGGTTAGGGTTTCAAACTAGGGTTTTGCATTAGGGTTAGGGTTACAAACTAGGGTTTACCATTAGGGTTAGGGTTTCAAACTAGGGTTTTACATTATGGTTAGGGTTTCAAACTAGGGTTTTACAATAGGGTTTATGCTTCAAACTAGGGTTTTACATTAGGGTTAGGGTTTCAAACTAGGGTTTACCATTAGGGTTAGGGTTTCAAACTAGGGTTTTACATTATGGTTAGGGTTTCAAACTAGGGTTTTACATTAGGGTTAGGGTTACAAACTAGGGTTTTAAATTAGGGTTAGGGATTCAAACTAGGGTTTTACGTTAGGGTTAGGGTTTCAAACTAATGTTTTATATTAGGGTTAGGTTTTCAAACTACGGTTTCAAATTAGGGTTAGGGTTTCAAAGTAGGGTTTAACATTAGGGTTAGGGTTTCAAACTAGGGTTTCAAATTAGGGTTAGGGTTACAAACAAGGGGTTTTACATTAGGGTTAGGGTTTCAAACTAGGGTTTAACATTAGGGTTAGGGTTTCAAACTAGCGTTTTTATATTAGGGTTAGGGTCACAAACTAGGGTTTAACATTAGGGGTAGGGTTTCAAACTAGGGTTTTACATTAGGGTTAGGGTTACAAACTAGGGTTTTACATTAGGGTTAGGGTTTCAAACAAGGGTTTTGCATTAGGGTTAGGGTTTCAAACTAGGGTTTCAAATTAGGGTTAGGGTTTCAAACAAGGGTTTCAAATTAGGGTTACGGTTTCAAACTAGGGTTTTACATTAGGGCAAGTGTTTCAAACTAGGGTTTCAAATTAGAGTTACGGTTTCAAACTAGTGTTTTACATTAGGGTTAGTGTTTCAAACTAGGGTTTTACTTTAGGGTTAGGGTTACAAACTAGGGTTTTACATTAGGGTTAGGGTTTCAAACTAGGGTTTTGCATTAGGGTTAGGGATTCAAACTAGGGTTTTACATTAGGGTTAGGGTTTCAAACTAGGGTTTTACGTTAGGGTTAGGGTTTCAAACTAGGGTTTAACATTAGGGTTAGGGTTTCAAACAAGGGTTTTACATTAGGGTTAATGCTTCAAACTAGGGTTTTACATTAGGGTTAGGGTTTCAAACTAGGGTTTAACATTAGGGTTAGGGTTTCAAACTAGGGTTTTTATATTAGGGTTAGGGTTACAAACTAGGGTTTAACATTAGGGTTAGGGTTTCAAACTAGGGTTTTTCATTAGGGTTAGGGTTTCAAACTAGGGTTTTACATTAGGGTTAGGGTTACAAACTAGGGTTTTACATTAGGGTTAGGGTTTCAAACAAGGGTTTTGCATTAGGGTTAGGGTTTCAAACTAGGGTTTCAAATTAGGGTTAGGGATTCAAACTAGGGTTTCAAATTAGGGTTACGGTTTCAAACTAGGGTTTTACATTAGGGCAAGTGTTTCAAACTAGGGTTTCAAATTAGCGTTACGGTTTCAAACTAGTGTTTTACATTAGGGTTAGTGTTTCAAACTAGGGTTTTACTTTAGGGTTAGGGTTACAAACTAGGGTTTTACATTAGGGTTAGGGTTTGAAACTAGGGTTTTGCATTAGGGTTAGGGATTCAAACTAGGGTTTTACATTAGGGTTAGGGTTTCAAACTAGGGTTTTACGTTAGGGTTAGGGTTTCAAACTAGGGTTTAACATTAGGGTTAGGGTTTCAAACAAGGGTTTTACATTAGGGTTAATGCTTCAAACTAGGGTTTTACATTAGGGTTAGGGTTTCAAACTAGGGTTTTACATTAGGGTTAGGGTTACAAACTAGGGTTTTACATTAGGGTTAGGGTTTCAAACTAGGGTTTTGCATTAGGGTTAGGGTTTCAAACTAGGGTTTCAAATTAGGGTTAGGGTTTCAAACTAGTGTTTTACATTAGGGTTAGGGTTTCAAACTAGGGTTTCAAATTAGGGTTACGGTTTCAAACTAGGGTTTTACATTAGGGTTAGTGTTTCAAACTAGGGTTTCAAATTAGCGTTACTGTTTCAAACTAGTGTTTTACATTAGGGTTAGGGTTTCAAACTAGGGTTTTACATTAGGGTTAGGGTTACAAACTAGGGTTTTACATTAGGGTTAGAGTTTCAAACTAGGGTTTTGCATTAGGGTTAGGGATTCAAACTAGGGTTTTACGTTAGGGTTAGGGTTTCAAACTAGGGTTTTATATTAGGGTTAGATTTTCAAACTAGGGTTTCAAATTAGGGTTAGGGTTTCAAACTAGGGTTTAACATTAGGGTTAGGGTTTCAAACTAGGGTTTCAAATTAGGGTTAGGGTTACAAAGAAGGGGTTTTAGATTAAGGTTAGGGTTTCAAACTAGGGTTTAACATTAGGGTTAGGGATTCAAACTAGAGTTTAACATTAGGCTTAGGGTTTCAAACTAGGGTTTTACATTAGTGTTAGGGTTTCAAAATAGGGTTTTACATTAGGGTTAGGGTTACAAAGAAGGGGTTTTAGATTAGGGTTAGGGTTTCAAACTAGGGTTTCAAATTAGGGTTAGGGTTTCAAACTAGTGTTTTACATTAGGGTTAGGGTTTCAAACTAGGGTTTCAAATTAGGGTTACGGTTTCAAACTAGGGTTTTACATTAGGGTTAGTGTTTCAAACTAGGGTTTCAAATTAGGGTTACGGTTTTAAACTAGGGTTTTACATTAGGGTTAGGGATTCAAACTAGGGTTTTACATTAGGGTTAGGGTTACAATCTAGGGTTTTACATTAGGGTTAGGGTTTCAAACTAGGGTTTTGCATTAGGGTTAGGGATTCAAACTAGGGTTTTACGTTAGGGTTAGGGTTTCAAACTAGGGTTTTATATTAGGGTTAGGTTTTCAAACTACGGTTTCAAATTAGGGTTAGGGTTAGGGTTTCAAACTAGGGTTTAACATTAGGGTTAGGGTTACAAACTAGGGTTTTACATTAGGGTTAGGGTTTCAAACTAGGGTTTTGCATTAGGGTTAGGGTTTCAAACTAGGGTTTCAAATTAGGGTTAGGGTTTCAAACTAGTGTTTTACATTAGGGTTAGGGTTTCAAACTAGGGTTTCAAATTAGGGTTATGTTTCAAACTAGGGTTTAAAATTAGGGTTAGGGTTTCAAACTAGGGTTTTTATATTAGGGTTAGGGTTACAAACTAGGGTTTAACATTAGGGTTAGGGTTTCAAACTAGGGTTTTACATTAGGGTTAGGGTTTCAAACTAGGGTTTTACATTAGGTTTAGGGTTACAAACTAGGGTTTTACATTAGGGTTAGGGTTTCAAACAAGGGTTTTGCATTAGGGTTAGGGTTTCAAACTAGGGTTTCAAATTAGGGTTAGGGTTTCAAACTAGGGTTTCAAATTAGGGTTACGGTTTCAAACTAGGGTTTTACATTAGGGTAAGTGTTTCAAACTAGGGTTTCAAATTAGCGTTACGGTTTCAAACTAGTGTTTTACATTAGGGTTAGTGTTTCAAACTAGGGTTTTACATTAGGGTTAGGGTTACAAACTAGGGTTTTACATTAGAGTTAGGGTTTCAAACTAGGGTTTTGCATTAGGGTTAGGGATTCAAACTAGGGTTTTATATTAGGGTTAGGTTTTCAAACTACGGTTTCAAATTAGAGTTAGGGTTTCAAACTAGGGTTTAACATTAGGGTTAGGGTTTCAAACTAGGGTTTTACATTAGGGTTAGGGATTCAAACTAGGGTTTTGCATTAGGGTTAGGGTTTCAAACTAGGGTTTCAAATTAGGGTTAGGGTTTCAAACTAGTGTTTTACATTAGGGTTAGGGTTTCAAACTAGGGTTTCAAATTAGGGTTACGGTTTCAAAATAGGGTTTTACATTAGAGTTAGTGTTTCAAACTAGGGTTTCAAATTAGGGTTACGGTTTCAAACTATCGTTTTACATTAGGGTTAGGGATTCAAACTAGGGTTTTACGTTAGGGTTAAGGTTTCAAACTCGGTTTTCAAATTAGGGTTAGGGTTACAAACTAGGGTTTTACATTAGGGTTAGGGCTTCAAACTAGGGTTTTACGTTAGGGTTAGGGTTTCAAACTAGGGTTTAACATTAGGGTTAGGGTTTCAAACAAGGGTTTTACATTAGGGTTAATGCTTCAAACTAGGGTTTTACATTAGGGTTAGGGTTTCAAACTAGGGTTTTGCATTAGGGTTAGGGTTTCAAACTAGGGTTTCAAATTAGGGTTAGGGTTTCAAACTAGTGTTTTACATTAGGGTTAGGGTTTCAAACTAGGGTTTCAAATTAGGGTTACGGTTTCAAACTAGGGTTTTACATTAGGGTTAGTGTTTCAAACTAGGGTTTCAAATTAGGGTTACGGTTTCAAACTATCGTTTTACATTAGGGTTAGGGATTCAAACTAGGGTTTTACGTTAGGGTTAAGGTTTCAAACTCGGTTTTCAAATTATGGTTAGGGTTACAAACTAGGGCTTTACATTAGGGTTAGGGCTTCAAACTAGGGTTTTACGTTAGGGTCAGGGTTTCAAACTAGGGTTTAACATTAGGGTTAGGGTTTCAAACAAGGGTTTTACATTAGGGTTAATGCTTCAAACTAGGGTTTTACATTAGGGTTAGGGTTTCAAACTAGGGTTTTATATTAGGGTTAGATTTTCAAACTAGGGTTTCAAATTAGGGTTAGGGTTTCAAACTAGGGTTTAACATTAGGGTTCGGGTTTCAAACTAGGGTTTCAAATTAGGGTTAGGGTTACAAAGAAGGGTTTTTAGATTAGGGTTAGGGTTTCAAACTAGGGTTTAACATTAGGGTTAGGGATTCAAACTAGAGTTTAACATTAGGCTTAGGGTTTCAAACTAGGGTTTTACATTAGTGTTAGGGTTTCAAAATAGGGTTTTACATTAGGGTTAGGGTTACAAAGAAGGGGTTTTAGATTAGGGTTAGGGTTTCAAACTAGGGTTTCAAATTAGGGTTAGGGTTTCAAACTAGTGTTTTACATTAGGGTTAGGGTTTCAAACTAGGGTTTCAAATTAGGGTTACGGTTTCAAACTAGGGTTTTACATTAGGGTTAGTGTTTCAAACTAGGGTTTCAAATTAGGGTTACGGTTTCAAACTAGGGTTTTACTTTAGGGTTAGGGATTCAAACTAGGGTTTTACATTAGGGTTAGGGTTACAATCTAGGGTTTTACATTAGGGTTAGGGTTTCAAACTAGGGTTTTGCATTAGGGTTAGGGATTCAAACTAGGGTTTTACGTTAGGGTTAGGGTTTCAAACTAGGGTTTTATATTAGGGTTAGGTTTTCAAACTACGGTTTCAAATTAGGGTTAGGGTTAGGGTTTCAAACTAGGGTTTAACATTAGGGTTAGGGTTACAAACTAGGGTTTTACATTAGGGTTAGGGTTTCAAACTAGGGTTTTGCATTAGGGTTAGGGTTTCAAACTAGGGTTTCAAATTAGGGTTAGGGTTTCGAACTAGTGTTTTACATTAGGGTTAGGGTTTCAAACTAGGGTTTCAAATTAGGGTTATGTTTCAAACTAGGGTTTAAAATTAGGGTTAGGGTTTCAAACTAGGGTTTTTATATTAGGGTTAGGGTTACAAACTAGGGTTTAACATTAGGGTTAGGGTTTCAAACTAGGGTTTTACATTAGGGTTAGGGTTTCAAACTAGGGTTTTACATTAGGTTTAGGGTTACAAACTAGGGTTTTACATTAGGGTTAGGGTTTCAAACAAGGGTTTTGCATTAGGGTTAGGGTTTCAAACTAGGGTTTCAAATTAGGGTTAGGGTTTCAAACTAGGGTTTCAAATTAGGGTTACGGTTTCAAACTAGGGTTTTACATTAGGGTAAGTGTTTCAAACTAGGGTTTCAAATTAGCGTTACGGTTTCAAACTAGTGTTTTACATTAGGGTTAGTGTTTCAAACTAGGGTTTTACATTAGGGTTAGGGTTACAAACTAGGGTTTTACATTAGAGTTAGGGTTTCAAACTAGGGTTTTGCATTAGGGTTAGGGATTCAAACTAGGGTTTTATATTAGGGTTAGGTTTTCAAACTACGGTTTCAAATTAGAGTTAGGGTTTCAAACTAGGGTTTAACATTAGGGTTAGGGTTTCAAACTAGGGTTTTACATTAGGGTTAGGGATTCAAACTAGGGTTTTGCATTAGGGTTAGGGTTTCAAACTAGGGTTTCAAATTAGGGTTAGGGTTTCAAACTAGTGTTTTACATTAGGGTTAGGGTTTCAAACTAGGGTTTCAAATTAGGGTTACGGTTTCAAAATTGGGTTTTACATTAGAGTTAGTGTTTCAAACTAGGGTTTCAAATTAGGGTTACGGTTTCAAACTATCGTTTTACATTAGGGTTAGGGATTCAAACTAGGGTTTTACGTTAGGGTTAAGGTTTCAAACTCGGTTTTCAAATTAGGGTTAGGGTTACAAACTAGGGTTTTACATTAGGGTTAGGGCTTCAAACTAGGGTTTTACGTTAGGGTTAGGGTTTCAAACTAGGGTTTAACATTAGGGTTAGGGTTTCAAACAAGGGTTTTACATTAGGGTTAAGGCTTCAAACTAGGGTTTTACATTAGGGTTAGGGTTTCAAACTAGGGTTTTGCATTAGGGTTAGGGTTTCAAACTAGGGTTTCAAATTAGGGTTAGGGTTTCAAACTAGTGTTTTACATTAGGGTTAGGGTTTCAAACTAGGGTTTCAAATTAGGGTTACGGTTTCAAACTAGGGTTTTACATTAGGGTTAGTGTTTCAAACTAGGGTTTCAAATTAGCGTTACGGTTTCAAACTAGTGTTTTACATTAGGGTTAGGGTTTCAAACTAGGGTTTTACATTAGGGTTAGGGTTACAAACTAGGGTTTTACATTAGGGTTAGAGTTTCAAACTAGGGTTTTGCATTAGGGTTAGGGATTCAAACTAGGGTTTTACGTTAGGGTTAGGCTTTCAAACTAGGGTTTTATATTAGGGTTAGATTTTCAAACTAGGGTTTCAAATTAGGGTTAGGGTTTCAAACTAGGGTTTAACATTAGGGTTAGGGTTTCAAACTAGGGTTTCAAATTAGGGTTAGGGTTACAAAGAAGGGGTTTTAGATTAGGGTTAGGGTTTCAAACTAGGGTTTAACATTAGGGTTAGGGATTCAAACTAGAGTTTAACATTAGGCTTAGGGTTTCAAACTAGGGTTTTACATTAGTGTTAGGGTTTCAAAATAGGGTTTTACATTAGGGTTAGGGTTACAAAGAAGGGGTTTTAGATTAGGGTTAGGGTTTCAAACTAGGGTTTCAAATTAGGGTTAGGGTTTCAAACTAGTGTTTTACATTAGGGTTAGGGTTTCAAACTAGGGTTTCAAATTAGGGTTACGGTTTCAAACTAGGGTTTTACATTAGGGTTAGTGTTTCAAACTAGGGTTTCAAATTAGGGTTACGGTTTCAAACTAGGGTTTTACATTAGGGTTAGGGTTACAATCTAGGGTTTTACATTAGGGTTAGGGTTTCAAACTAGGGTTTTACATTAGGGTTAGTGTTTCAAACTAGGGTGTCAAATTAGGGTTACGGTTTCAAACTATCGTTTTACATTAGGGTTAGGGATTCAAACTAGGGTTTTACGTTAGGGTTAAGGTTTCAAACTCGGTTTTCAAATTAGGGTTAGGGTTACAAACTAGGGTTTTACATTAGGGTTAGGGCTTCAAACTAGGGTTTTACGTTAGGGTTAGGGTTTCAAACTAGGGTTTAACATTAGGGTTAGGGTTTCAAACAAGGGTTTTACATTAGGGTTAATGCTTCAAACTAGGGTTTTACATTAGGGTTAGGGTTTCAAACTAGGGTTTTATATTAGGGTTAGATTTTCAAACTAGGGTTTCAAATTAGGGTTAGGGTTTCAAACTAGGGTTTAACATTAGGGTTAGGGTTTCAAACTAGGGTTTCAAATTAGGGTTAGGGTTACAAAGAAGGGGTTTTAGATTAGGGTTAGGGTTTCAAACTAGGGTTTAACATTAGGGTTAGGGATTCAAACTAGAGTTTAACATTAGGCTTAGGGTTTCAAACTAGGGTTTTACATTAGTGTTAGGGTTTCAAAATAGGGTTTTACATTAGGGTTAGGGTTACAAAGAAGGGGTTTTAGATTAGGGTTAGGGTTTCAAACTAGGGTTTCAAATTAGGGTTAGGGTTTCAAACTAGTGTTTTACATTAGGGTTAGGGTTTCAAACTAGGGTTTCAAATTAGGGTTACGGTTTCAAACTAGGGTTTTACATTAGGGTTAGTGTTTCAAACTAGGGTTTCAAATTAGGGTTACGGTTTCAAACTAGGGTTTTACTTTAAGGTTAGGGATTCAAACTAGGGTTTTACATTAGGGTTAGGGTTACAATCTAGGGTTTTACATTAGGGTTAGGGTTTCAAACTAGGGTTTTGCATTAGGGTTAGGGATTCAAACTAGGGTTTTATGTTAGGGTTAGGGTTTCAAACTAGGGTTTTATATTAGGGTTAGGTTTTCAAACTACGGTTTCAAATTAGGGTTAGGGTTAGGGTTTCAAACTAGGGTTTAACATTAGGGTTAGGGTTACAAACTAGGGTTTTACATTAGGGTTAGGGTTTCAAACTAGGGTTTTGCATTAGGGTTAGGGTTTCAAACTAGGGTTTCAAATTAGGGTTAGGGTTTCAAACTAGTGTTTTACATTAGGGTTATGGTTTCAAACTAGGGTTTCAAATTAGGGTTAGGGTTACAAAGAAGGGGTTTTAGATTAGGGTTAGGGTTTCAAACTAGGGTTTAACATTAGGGTTAGGGATTCAAACTAGAGTTTAACATTAGGCTTAGGGTTTCAACCTAGGGTTTTACATTAGTGTTAGGGTTTCAAAATAGGGTTTTACATTAGGGTTAGGGTTACAAAGAAGGGGTTTTAGATTAGGGTTAGGGTTTCAAACTAGGGTTTCAAATTAGGGTTAGGGTTTCAAACTAGTGTTTTACATTAGGGTTAGGGTTTCAAACTAGGGTTTCAAATTAGGGTTACGGTTTCAAATTAGGGTTTTACATTAGGGTTAGTGTTTCAAACTAGGGTTTCAAATTAGGGTTACGGTTTCAAACTAGGGTTTTACATTAGGGTTAGGGATTCAAACTAGGGTTTTACATTAGGGTTAGGGTTACAATCTAGGAATTTACATTAGGGTTAGGGTTTCAAACTAGGGTTTTGCATTAGGGTTAGGGATTCAAACTAGGGTTTTACGTTAGGGTTAGGGTTTCAAACTAGGGTTTTATATTAGGGTTAGGTTTTCAAACTACGGTTTCAAATTAGGGTTAGGGTTAGGGTTTCAAACTAGGGTTTAACATTAGGGTTAGGGTTACAAACTAGGGTTTTACATTAGGGTTAGGGTTTCAAACTAGGGTTTTGCATTAGGGTTAGGGTTTCAAACTAGGGTTTCAAATTAGGGTTAGGGTTTCAAACTAGTGTTTTACATTAGGGTTAGGGTTTCAAACTAGGGTTTCAAATTAGGGTTATGTTTCAAACTAGGGTTTAAAATTAGGGTTAGGGTTTCAAACTAGGGTTTTTATATTAGGGTTAGGGTTACAAACTAGGGTTTAACATTAGGGTTAGGGTTTCAAACTAGGGTTTTACATTAGGGTTAGGGTTTCAAACTAGGGTTTTACATTAGGTTTAGGGTTACAAACTAGGGTTTTACATTAGGGTTAGGGTTTCAAACAAGGGTTTTGCATTAGGGTTAGGGTTTCAAACTAGGGTTTCAAATTAGGGTTAGGGTTTCAAACTAGGGTTTCAAATTAGGGTTACGGTTTCAAACTAGGGTTTTACATTAGGGTAAGTGTTTCAAACTAGGGTTTCAAATTAGCGTTACGGTTTCAAACTAGTGTTTTACATTAGGGTTAGTGTTTCAAACTAGGGTTTTACATTAGGGTTAGGGTTACAAACTAGGGTTTTACATTAGAGTTAGGGTTTCAAACTAGGGTTTTGCATTAGGGTTAGGGATTCAAACTAGGGTTTTATATTAGGGTTAGGTTTTCAAACTACGGTTTCAAATTAGAGTTAGGGTTTCAAACTAGGGTTTAACATTAGGGTTAGGGTTTCAAACTAGGGTTTTACCTTAGGGTTAGGGATTCAAACTAGGGTTTTGCATTAGGGTTAGGGTTTCAAACTAGGGTTTCAAATTAGGGTTAGGGTTTCAAACTAGTGTTTTACATTAGGGTTAGGGTTTCAAACTAGGGTTTCAAATTAGGGTTACGGTTTCAAAATAGGGTTTTACATTAGAGTTAGTGTTTCAAACTAGGGTTTCAAATTAGGGTTACGGTTTCAAACTATCGTTTTACATTAGGGTTAGGGATTCAAACTAGGGTTTTACGTTAGGGTTAAGGTTTCAAACTCGGTTTTCAAATTAGGGTTAGGGTTACAAACTAGGGTTTTACATTAGGGTTAGGGCTTCAAACTAGGGTTTTACGTTAGGGTTAGGGTTTCAAACTAGGGTTTAACATTAGGGTTAGGGTTTCAAACAAGGGTTTTACATTAGGGTTAATGCTTCAAACTAGGGTTTTACATTAGGGTTACGGTTTCAAACTAGGGTTTTGCATTAGGGTTAGGGTTTCAAACTAGGGTTTCAAATTAGCGTTACGGTTTCAAACTAGTGTTTTACATTAGGGTTAGGGTTTCAAACTAGGGTTTTACATTAGGGTTAGGGTTACAAACTAGGGTTTTACATTAGGGTTAGAGTTTCAAACTAGGGTTTTGCATTAGGGTTAGGGATTCAAACTAGGGTTTTACGTTAGGGTTAGGGTTTCAAACTAGGGTTTTATATTAGGGTTAGATTTTCAAACTAGGGTTTCAAATTAGGGTTAGGGTTTCAAACTAGGGTTTAACATTAGGGTTAGGGTTTCAAACTAGGGTTTCAAATTAGGGTTAGGGTTACAAAGAAGGGGTTTTAGATTAGGGTTAGGGTTTCAAACTAGGGTTTAACATTAGGGTTAGGGATTCAAACTAGAGTTTAACATTAGGCTTAGGGTTTCAAACTAGGGTTTTACATTAGTGTTAGGGTTTCAAAATAGGGTTTTACATTAGGGTTAGGGTTACAAAGAAGGGGTTTTAGATTAGGGTTAGGGTTTCAAACTAGGGTTTCAAATTAGGGTTAGGGTTTCAAACTAGTGTTTTACATTAGGGTTAGGGTTTCAAACTAGGGTTTCAAATTAGGGTTACGGTTTCAAACTAGGGTTTTACATTAGGGTTAGTGTTTCAAACTAGGGTTTCAAATTAGGGTTACGGTTTCAAACTAGGGTTTTACATTAGGGTTAGGGATTCAAACTAGGGTTTTACATTAGGGTTAGGGTTACAATCTAGGAATTTACATTAGGGTTAGGGTTTCAAACTAGGGTTTTGCATTAGGGTTAGGGATTCAAACTAGGGTTTTACGTTAGGGTTAGGGTTTCAAACTAGGGTTTTATATTAGGGTTAGGTTTTCAAACTACGGTTTCAAATTAGGGTTAGGGTTAGGGTTTCAAACTAGGGTTTAACATTAGGGTTAGGGTTACAAACTAGGGTTTTACATTAGGGTTAGGGTTTCAAACTAGGGTTTTGCATTAGGGTTAGGGTTTCAAACTAGGGTTTCAAATTAGGGTTAGGGTTTCAAACTAGTGTTTTACATTAGGGTTAGGGTTTCAAACTAGGGTTTCAAATTAGGGTTATGTTTCAAACTAGGGTTTAAAATTAGGGTTAGGGTTTCAAACTAGGGTTTTTATATTAGGGTTAGGGTTACAAACTAGGGTTTAACATTAGGGTTAGGGTTTCAAACTAGGGTTTTACATTAGGGTTAGGGTTTCAAACTAGGGTTTTACATTAGGTTTAGGGTTACAAACTAGGGTTTTACATTAGGGTTAGGGTTTCAAACAAGGGTTTTGCATTAGGGTTAGGGTTTCAAACTAGGGTTTCAAATTAGGGTTAGGGTTTCAAACTAGGGTTTCAAATTAGGGTTACGGTTTCAAACTAGGGTTTTACATTAGGGTAAGTGTTTCAAACTAGGGTTTCAAATTAGCGTTACGGTTTCAAACTAGTGTTTTACATTAGGGTTAGTGTTTCAAACTAGGGTTTTGCATTAGGGTTAGGGATTCAAACTAGGGTTTTATATTAGGGTTAGGTTTTCAAACTACGGTTTCAAATTAGAGTTAGGGTTTCAAACTAGGGTTTAACATTAGGGTTAGGGTTTCAAACTAGGGTTTTACATTAGGGTTAGGGATTCAAACTAGGGTTTTGCATTAGGGTTAGGGTTTCAAACTAGGGTTTCAAATTAGGGTTAGGGTTTCAAACTAGTGTTTTACATTAGGGTTAGGGTTTCAAACTAGGGTTTCAAATTAGGGCTACGGTTTCAAAATAGGGTTTTACATTAGAGTTAGTGTTTCAAACTAGGGTTTCAAATTAGGGTTACGGTTTCAAACTATCGTTTTACATTAGGGTTAGGGATTCAAACTAGGGTTTTACGTTAGGGTTAAGGTTTCAAACTCGGTTTTCAAATTAGGGTTAGGGTTACAAACTAGGGTTTTACATTAGGGTTAGGGCTTCAAATTAGGGTTTTACGTTAGGGTTAGGGTTTCAAACTAGGGTTTAACATTAGGGTTAGGGTTTCAAACAAGGGTTTTACATTAGGGTTAATGCTTCAAACTAGGGTTTTACATTAGGGTTAGGGTTTCAAACTAGGGTTTTGCATTAGGGTTAGGGTTTCAAACTAGGGTTTGAAATTAGGGTTAGGGTTTCAAACTAGTGTTTTACTTTAGGGTTAGGGTTTCAAACTAGGGTTTCAAATTAGGGTTACGGTTTCAAACTAGGGTTTTACATTAGGGTTAGTGTTTCAAACTAGGGTTTCAAATTAGGGTTACGGTTTCAAACTATCGTTTTACATTAGGGTTAGGGATTCAAACTAGGGTTTTACGTTAGGGTTAAGGTTTCAAACTCGGTTTTTAAATTAGGGTTAGGGTTACAAACTAGGGTTTTACATTAGGGTTAGGGCTTCAAACTAGGGTTTTACGTTAGGGTTAGGATTTCAAACTAGGGTTTAACATTAGGGTTAGGGTTTCAAACAAGGGTTTTACATTAGGGTTAATGCTTCAAACTAGGGTTTTACATTAGGGTTAGGGTTTCAAACTAGGGTTTTATATTAGGGTTAGATTTTCAAACTAGGGTTTCAAATTAGGGTTAGGGTTTCAAACTAGGGTTTAACATTAGGGTTAGGGTTTCAAACTAGGGTTTCAAATTAGGGTTAGGGTTACAAAGAAGGGGTTTTAGATTAGGGTTAGGGTTTCAAACTAGGGTTTAACATTAGGGTTAGGGATTCAAACTAGAGTTTAACATTAGGCTTAGGGTTTCAAACTAGGGTTTTACATTAGTGTTAGGGTTTCAAAATAGGGTTTTACATTAGGGTTAGGGTTACAAAGAAGGGGTTTTAGATTAGGGTTAGGGTTTCAAACTAGGGTTTCAAATTAGGGTTAGGGTTTCAAACTAGTGTTTTACAATAGGGTTAGGGTTTCAAACTAGGGTTTCAAATTAGGGTTACGGTTTCAAACTAGGGTTTTACATTAGGGTTAGTGTTTCAAACTAGGGTTTCAAATTAGGGTTACGGTTTCAAACTAGGGTTTTACTTTAGGGTTAGGGATTCAAACTAGGGTTTTACATTAGGGTTAGGGTTACAATCTAGGGTTTTACATTAGGGTTAGGGTTTCAAACTAGGGTTTTGCATTAGGGTTAGGGATTCAAACTAGGGTTTTACGTTAGGGTTAGGGTTTCAAACTAGGGTTTTATATTAGGGTTAGGTTTTCAAACTACGGTTTCAAATTAGGGTTAGGGTTTCAAACTAGGGTTTTGCATTAGGGTTAGGGATTCAAACTAGGGTTTTACGTTAGGGTTAGGGTTTCAAACTAGGGTTTTATATTAGGGTTAGGTTTTCAAACTACGGTTTCAAATTAGGGTTAGGGTTAGGGTTTCAAACTAGGGTTTAACATTAGGGTTAGGGTTACAAACTAGGGTTTTACATTAGGGTTAGGGTTTCAAACTAGGGTTTTGCATTAGGGTTAGGGTTTCAAACTAGGGTTTCAAATTAGGGTTAGGGTTTCAAACTAGTGTTTTACATTAGGGTTAGGGTTTCAAACTAGGGTTTCAAATTAGGGTTATGTTTCAAACTAGGGTTTAAAATTAGGATTAGGGTTTCAAACTAGGGTTTTTATATTAGGGTTAGGGTTACAAACTAGGGTTTAACATTAGGGTTAGGGTTTCAAACTAGGGTTTTACATTAGGGTTAGGGTTTCAAACTAGGGTTTTACATTAGGTTTAGGGTTACAAACTAGGGTTTTACATTAGGGTTAGGGTTTCAAACAAGGGTTTTGCATTAGGGTTAGGGTTTCAAACTAGGGTTTCAAATTAGGGTTAGGGTTTCAAACTAGGGTTTCAAATTAGGGTTACGGTTTCAAACTAGGGTTTTACATTAGGGTAAGTGTTTCAAACTAGGGTTTCAAATTAGCGTTACGGTTTCAAACTAGTGTTTTACATTAGGGTTAGTGTTTCAAACTAGGGTTTTACATTAGGGTTAGGGTTACAAACTAGGGTTTTACATTAGAGTTAGGGTTTCAAACTAGGGTTTTGCATTAGGGTTAGGGATTCAAACTAGGGTTTTATATTAGGGTTAGGTTTTCAAACTACGGTTTCAAATTAGAGTTAGGGTTTCAAACTAGGGTTTAACATTAGGGTTAGGGTTTCAAACTAGGGTTTTACATTAGGGTTAGGGATTCAAACTAGGGTTTTGCATTAGGGTTAGGGTTTCAAACTAGGGTTTCAAATTAGGGTTAGGGTTTCAAACTAGTCTTTTACATTAGGTTTAGGGTTTCAAACTAGGGTTTCAAATTAGGGTTACGGTTTCAAAATAGGGTTTTACATTAGAGTTAGTGTTTCAAACTAGGGTTTCAAATTAGGGTTACGGTTTCAAACTATCGTTTTACATTAGGGTTAGGGATTCAAACTAGGGTTTTACGTTAGGGTTAAGGTTTCAAACTCGGTTTTCAAATTAGGGTTAGGGTTATAAACTAGGGTTTTACATTAGGGTTAGGGCTTCAAACTAGGGTTTTACGTTAGGGTTAGGGTTTCAAACTAGGGTTTAACATTAGGGTTAGGGTTTCAAACAAGGGTTTTACATTAGGGTTAATGCTTCAAACTAGGGTTTTACATTAGGGTTAGGGTTTCAAACTAGGGTTTTGCATTAGGGTTAGGGTTTCAAACTAGGGTTTCAAATTAGGGTTAGGGTTTCAAACTAGTGTTTTACATTAGGGTTAGGGTTTCAAACTAGGGTTTCAAATTAGGGTTACGGTTTCAAACTAGTGTTTTACATTAGGGTTAGGGTTTCAAACTAGGGTTTTACATTAGGGTTAGGGTTACAAACTAGGGTTTTACATTAGGGTTAGGGATTCAAACTAGGGTTTTACATTAGGGTTAGGGTTACAATCTAGGGTTTTACATTAGGGTTAGGGTTTCAAACTAGGGTTTTGCATTAGGGTAAGGGATTCAAACTAGGGTTTTACGTTAGGGTTAGGGTTTCAAACTAGGGTTTTATATTAGGGTTAGGTTTTCAAACTACGGTTTCAAATTAGGGTTAGGGTTAGGGTTTCAAACTAGGGTTTAACATTAGGGTTAGGGTTACAAACTAGGGTTTTACATTAGGGTTAGGGTTTCAAACTAGGGTTTTGCATTAGGGTTAGGGTTTCAAACTAGGGTTTCAAATTAGGGTTAGGGTTTCAAACTAGTGTTTTACATTAGGGTTAGGGTTTCAAACTAGGGTTTCAAATTAGGGTTATGTTTCAAACTAGGGTTTAAAATTAGGGTTAGGGTTTCAAACTAGGGTTTTTATATTAGGGTTAGGGTTACAAACTAGGGTTTAACATTAGGGTTAGGGTTTCAAACTAGGGTTTTACATTAGGGTTAGGGTTTCAAACTAGGGTTTTACATTAGGTTTAGGGTTACAAACTAGGGTTTTACATTAGGGTTAGGGTTTCAAACAAGGGTTTTGCATTAGGGTTAGGGTTTCAAACTAGGGTTTCAAATTAGGGTTAGGGTTTCAAACTAGGGTTTCAAATTAGGGTTACGGTTTCAAACTAGGGTTTTACATTAGGGTAAGTGTTTCAAACTAGGGTTTCAAATTAGCGTTACGGTTTCAAACTAGTGTTTTACATTAGGGTTAGTGTTTCAAACTAGGGTTTTACATTAGGGTTAGGGTTACAAACTAGGGTTTTACATTAGAGTTAGGGTTTCAAACTAGGGTTTTGCATTAGGGTTAGGGATTCAAACTAGGGTTTTATATTAGGGTTAGGTTTTCAAACTACGGTTTCAAATTAGAGTTAGGGTTTCAAACTAGGGTTTAACATTAGGGTTAGGGTTTCAAACTAGGGTTTTACATTAGGGTTAGGGATTCAAACTAGGGTTTTGCATTAGGGTTAGGGTTTCAAACTAGGGTTTCAAATTAGGGTTAGGGTTTCAAACTAGTGTTTTACATTAGGGTTTGGGTTTCAAACTAGGGTTTCAAATTAGGGTTACGGTTTCAAACTAGGGTTTTACATTAGGGTTAGTGTTTCAAACTAGGGTTTCAAATTAGGGTTACGGTTTCAAACTATCGTTTTACATTAGGGTTAGGGATTCAAACTAGGGTTTTACGTTAGGGTTAAGGTTTCAAACTCGGTTTTCAAATTAGGGTTAGGGTTACAAACTAGGGTTTTACATTAGGGTTAGGGCTTCAAACTAGGGTTTTACGTTAGGGTTAGGGTTTCAAACTAGGGTTTAACATTAGGGTTAGGGTTTCAAACAAGGGTTTTACATTAGGGTTAATGCTTCAAACTAGGGTTTTACATTAGGGTTAGGGTTTCAAACTAGGGTTTTATATTAGGGTTAGATTTTCAAACTAGGGTTTCAAATTAGGGTTAGGGTTTCAAACTAGGGTTTAACATTAGGGTTAGGGTTTCAAACTAGGGTTTCAAATTAGGGTTAGGGTTACAAAGAAGGGGTTTTAGATTAGGGTAAGGGTTTCAAACTAGGGTTTAACATTAGGGTTAGGGATTCAAACTAGGGTTTCAAATTAGGGTTACGGTTTCAAACTAGGGTTTTACATTAGGGTTAGTGTTTCAAACTAGGGTTTCAAATTAGGGTTACGGTTTCAAACTAGGGTTTTACTTTAGGGTTAGGGATTCAAACTAGGGTTTTACATTAGGGTTAGGGTTACAATCTAGGGTTTTACATTAGGGTTAGGGTTTCAAACTAGGGTTTTGCATTAGGGTTAGGGATTCAAACTAGGGTTTTACGTTAGGGTTAGGGTTTCAAACTAGGGTTTTATATTAGGGTTAGGTTTTCAAACTACGGTTTCAAATTAGGGTTAGGGTTTCAAACTAGGGTTTTGCATTAGGGTTAGGGATTCAAACTAGGGTTTTACGTTAGGGTTAGGGTTTCAAACTAGGGTTTTATATTAGGGTTAGGTTTTCAAACTACGGTTTCAAATTAGGGTTAGGGTTAGGGTTTCAAACTAGGGTTTAACATTAGGGTTAGGGTTACAAACTAGGGTTTTACATTAGGGTTAGGGTTTCAAACTAGGGTTTTGCATTAGGGTTAGGGTTTCAAACTAGGGTTTCAAATTAGGGTTAGGGTTTCAAACTAGTGTTTTACATTAGGGTTAGGGTTTCAAACTAGGGTTTCAAATTAGGGTTATGTTTCAAACTAGGGTTTAAAATTAGGGTTAGGGTTTCAAACTAGGGTTTTTATATTAGGGTTAGGGTTACAAACTAGGGTTTAACATTAGGGATAGGGTTTCAAACTAGGGTTTTACATTAGGGTTAGGGTTTCAAACTAGGGTTTTACATTAGGTTTAGGGTTACAAACTAGGGTTTTACATTAGGGTTAGGGTTTCAAACAAGGGTTTTGCATTAGGGTTAGGGTTTCAAACTAGGGTTTCAAATTAGGGTTAGGGTTTCAAACTAGGGTTTCAAATTAGGGTTACGGTTTCAAACTAGGGTTTTACATTAGGGTAAGTGTTTCAAACTAGGGTTTCAAATTAGCGTTACGGTTTCAAACTAGTGTTTTACATTAGGGTTAGTGTTTCAAACTAGGGTTTTACATTAGGGTTAGGGTTACAAACTAGGGTTTTACATTAGAGTTAGGGTTTCAAACTAGGGTTTTGCATTAGGGTTAGGGATTCAAACTAGGGTTTTATATTAGGGTTAGGTTTTCAAACTACGGTTTCAAATTAGAGTTAGGGTTTCAAACTAGTCTTTTACATTAGGGTTAGGGTTTCAAACTAGGGTTTCAAATTAGGGTTACGGTTTCAAAATAGGGTTTTACATTAGAGTTAGTGTTTCAAACTAGGGTTTCAAATTAGGGTTACGGTTTCAAACTATCGTTTTACATTAGGGTTAGGGATTCAAACTAGGGTTTTACGTTAGGGTTAAGGTTTCAAACTCGGTTTTCAAATTAGGGTTAGGGTTACAAACTAGGGTTTTACATTAGGGTTAGGAATTCAAACTAGGGTTTTACGTTAGGGTTAGGGTTTCAAACTAGGGTTTAACATTAGGGTTAGGGTTTCAAACAAGGGTTTTACATTAGGGTTAATGCTTCAAACTAGGGTTTTACATTAGGGTTAGGGTTTCAAACTAGGGTTTTGCATTAGGGTTAGGGTTTCAAACTAGGGTTTCAAATTAGGGTTAGGGTTTCAAACTAGTGTTTTACATTAGGGTTAGGGTTTCAAACTAGGGTTTCAAATTAGGGTTACGGTTTCAAACTAGTGTTTTACATTAGGGTTAGGGTTTCAAACTAGGGTTTTACATTAGGGTTAGGGTTACAAACTAGGGTTTTACATTAGGGTTAGAGTTTCAAACTAGGGTTTTGCATTAGGGTTAGGGATTCAAACTAGGGTTTTACGTTAGGGTTAGGGTTTCAAACTAGGGTTTTATATTAGGGTTAGATTTTCAAACTAGGGTTTCAAATTAGGGTTAGGGTTTCAAACTAGAGTTTAACATTAGGGTTAGGGTTTCAAACTAGGGTTTCAAATTAGGGTTAGGGTTACAAAGAAGGGGTTTTAGATTAGGGTTAGGGTTTCAAACTAGGGTTTAACATTAGGGTTAGGGATTCAAACTAGAGTTTAACATTAGGCTTAGGGTTTCAAACTAGGGTTTTACATTAGTGTTAGGGTTTCAAACTAGGGTTTTACATTAGGGTTAGGGTTACAAAGAAGGGGTTTTAGATTAGGGTTAGGGTTTCAAACTAGGGTTTCAAATTAGGGTTAGGGTTTCAAACTAGTGTTTTACATTAGGGTTAGGGTTTCAAACTAGGGTTTCAAATTAGGGTTACGGTTTCAAACTAGGGTTTTACATTAGGGTTAGTGTTTCAAACTAGGGTTTCAAATTAGGGTTACGGTTTCAAACTAGGGTTTTACATTAGGGTTAGGGATTCAAACTAGGGTTTTACATTAGGGTTAGGGCTTCAAACTAGGGTTTTACGTTAGCGTTAGGGTTTCAAACTAGGGTTTAACATTAGGGTTAGGGTTTCAAACAAGGGTTTTACATTAGGGTTAATGCTTCAAACTAGGGTTTTACATTAGGGTTAGGGTTTCAAACTAGGGTTTTGCATTAGGGTTAGGGTTTCAAACTAGGGTTTCAAATTAGGGTTAGGGTTTCAAACTAGTGTTTTACATTAGGGTTAGGGTTTCAAACTAGGGTTTCAAATTAGGGTTACGGTTTCAAACTAGGGTTTTACATTAGGGTTAATGTTTCAAACTAGGGTTTCAAATTAGCGTTACGGTTTCAAACTAGTGTTTTACATTAGGGTTAGGGTTTCAAACTAGGGTTTTACATTAGGGTTAGGGTTACAAACTAGGGTTTTACATTAGGGTTAGAGTTTCAAACTAGGGTTTTGCATTAGGGTTAGGGATTCAAACTAGGGTTTTACGTTAGGGTTAGGGTTTCAAACTAGGGTTTTATATTAGGGTTAGATTTTCAAACTAGGGTTTCAAATTAGGGTTAGGGTTTCAAACTAGGGTTTAACATTAGGGTTAGGGTTTCAAACTAGGGTTTCAAATTAGGGTTAGGGTTACAAAGAAGGGGTTTTAGATTAGGGTTAGGGTTTCAAACTAGGGTTTAACATTAGGGTTAGGGATTCAAACTAGAGTTTAACATTAGGCTTAGGGTTTCAAACTAGGGTTTTACATTAGTGTTAGGGTTTCAAACTAGGGTTTTACATTAGGGTTAGGGTTACAAAGAAGGGGTTTTAGATTAGGGTTAGGGTTTCAAACTAGGGTTTCAAATTAGGGTTAGGGTTTCAAACTAGTGTTTTACAATAGGGTTAGGGTTTCAAACTAGGGTTTCAAATTAGGGTTACGGTTTCAAACTAGGGTTTTACATTAGGGTTAGTGTTTCAAACTAGGGTTTCAAATTAGGGTTACGGTTTCAAACTAGGGTTTTACTTTAGGGTTAGGGATTCAAACTAGGGTTTTACATTAGGGTTAGGGTTACAATCTAGGGTTTTACATTAGGGTTAGGGTTTCAAACTAGGGTTTTGCATTAGGGTTAGGGATTCAAACTAGGGTTTTACGTTAGGGTTAGGGTTTCAAACTAGGGTTTTATATTAGGGTTAGGTTTTCAAACTACGGTTTCAAATTAGGGTTAGGGTTTCAAACTAGGGTTTTGCATTAGGGTTAGGGATTCAAACTAGGGTTTTACGTTAGGGTTAGGGTTTCAAACTAGGGTTTAACATTAGGGTTAGGGTTACAAACTAGGGTTTTACATTAGGGTTAGGGTTTCAAACTAGGGTTTTGCATTAGGGTTAGGGTTTCAAACTAGGGTTTCAAATTAGGGTTAGGGTTTCAAACTAGTGTTTTACATTAGGGTTAGGGTTTCAAACTAGGGTTTCAAATTAGGGTTATGTTTCAAACTAGGGTTTAAAATTAGGGTTAGGGTTTCAAACTAGGGTTTTTATATTAGGGTTAGGGTTACAAACTAGGGTTTAACATTAGGGTTAGGGTTTCAAACTAGGGTTTTACATTAGGGTTAGGGTTTCAAACTAGGGTTTTACATTAGGTTTAGGGTTACAAACTAGGGTTTTACATTAGGGTTAGGGTTTCAAACAAGGGTTTTGCATTAGGGTTAGGGTTTCAAACTAGGGTTTCAAATTAGGGTTAGGGTTTCAAACTAGGGTTTCAAATTAGGGTTACGGTTTCAAACTAGGGTTTTACATTAGGGTAAGTGTTTCAAACTAGGGTTTCAAATTAGCGTTACGGTTTCAAACTAGTGTTTTACATTAGGGTTAGTGTTTCAAACTAGGGTTTTACATTAGGGTTAGGGTTACAAACTAGGGTTTTACATTAGAGTTAGGGTTTCAAACTAGGGTTTTGCATTAGGGTTAGGGATTCAAACTAGGGTTTTATATTAGGGTTAGGTTTTCAAACTACGGTTTCAAATTAGAGTTAGGGTTTCAAACTAGGGTTTAACATTAGGGTTAGGGTTTCAAACTAGGGTTTTACATTAGGGTTAGGGATTCAAACTAGGGTTTTGCATTAGGGTTAGGGTTTCAAACTAGGGTTTCAAATTAGGGTTAGGGTTTCAAACTAGTCTTTTACATTAGGTTTAGGGTTTCAAACTAGGGTTTCAAATTAGGGTTACGGTTTCAAAATAGGGTTTTACATTAGAGTTAGTGTTTCAAACTAGGGTTTCAAATTAGGGTTACGGTTTCAAACTATCGTTTTACATTAGGGTTAGGGATTCAAACTAGGGTTTTACGTTAGGGTTAAGGTTTCAAACTCGGTTTTCAAATTAGGGTTAGGGTTACAAACTAGGGTTTTACATTAGGGTTAGGGCTTCAAACTAGGGTTTTACGTTAGGGTTAGGGTTTCAAACTAGGGTTTAACATTAGGGTTAGGGTTTCAAACAAGGGTTTTACATTAGGGTTAATGCTTCAAACTAGGGTTTTACATTAGGGTTAGGGTTTCAAACTAGGGTTTTGCATTAGGGTTAGGGTTTCAAACTAGGGTTTCAAATTAGGGTTAGGGTTTCAAACTAGTGTTTTACATTAGGGTTAGGGTTTCAAACTAGGGTTTCAAATTAGGGTTACGGTTTCAAACTAGTGTTTTACATTAGGGTTAGGGTTTCAAACTAGGGTTTTACATTAGGGTTAGGGTTACAAACTAGGGTTTTACATTAGGGTTAGGGATTCAAACTAGGGTTTTACATTAGGGTTAGGGTTACAATCTAGGGTTTTACATTAGGGTTAGGGTTTCAAACTAGGGTTTTGCATTAGGGTAAGGGATTCAAACTAGGGTTTTACGTTAGGGTTAGGGTTTCAAACTAGGGTTTTATATTAGGGTTAGGTTTTCAAACTACGGTTTCAAATTAGGGTTAGGGTTAGGGTTTCAAACTAGGGTTTAACATTAGGGTTAGGGTTACAAACTAGGGTTTTACATTAGGGTTAGGGTTTCAAACTAGGGTTTTGCATTAGGGTTAGGGTTTCAAACTAGGGTTTCAAATTAGGGTTAGGGTTTCAAACTAGTGTTTTACATTAGGGTTAGGGTTTCAAACTAGGGTTTCAAATTAGGGTTATGTTTCAAACTAGGGTTTAAAATTAGGGTTAGGGTTTCAAACTAGGGTTTTTATATTAGGGTTAGGGTTACAAACTAGGGTTTAACATTAGGGTTAGGGTTTCAAACTAGGGTTTTACATTAGGGTTAGGGTTTCAAACTAGGGTTTTACATTAGGTTTAGGGTTACAAACTAGGGTTTTACATTAGGGTTAGGGTTTCAAACAAGGGTTTTGCATTAGGGTTAGGGTTTCAAACTAGGGTTTCAAATTAGGGTTAGGGTTTCAAACTAGGGTTTCAAATTAGGGTTACGGTTTCAAACTAGGGTTTTACATTAGGGTAAGTGTTTCAAACTAGGGTTTCAAATTAGCGTTACGGTTTCAAACTAGTGTTTTACATTAGGGTTAGTGTTTCAAACTAGGGTTTTACATTAGGGTTAGGGTTACAAACTAGGGTTTTACATTAGAGTTAGGGTTTCAAACTAGGGTTTTGCATTAGGGTTAGGGATTCAAACTAGGGTTTTATATTAGGGTTAGGTTTTCAAACTACGGTTTCAAATTAGAGTTAGGGTTTCAAACTAGGGTTTAACATTAGGGTTAGGGTTTCAAACTAGGGTTTTACATTAGGGTTAGGGATTCAAACTAGGGTTTTGCATTAGGGTTAGGGTTTCAAACTAGGGATTCAAATTAGGGTTAGGGTTTCAAACTAGTGTTTTACATTAGGGTTAGGGTTTCAAACTAGGGTTTCAAATTAGGGTTACGGTTTCAAACTAGGGTTTTACATTAGGGTTAGTGTTTCAAACTAGGGTTTCAAATTAGGGTTACGGTTTCAAACTATCGTTTTACATTAGGGTTAGGGATTCAAACTAGGGTTTTACGTTAGGGTTAAGGTTTCAAACTCGGTTTTCAAATTAGGGTTAGGGTTACAAACTAGGGTTTTACATTAGGGTTAGGGCTTCAAACTAGGGTTTTACGTTAGGGTTAGGGTTTCAAACTAGGGTTTAACATTAGGGTTAGGGTTTCAAACAAGGGTTTTACATTAGGGTTAATGCTTCAAACTAGGGTTTTACATTAGGGTTAGGGTTTCAAACTAGGGTTTTATATTAGGGTTAGATTTTCAAACTAGGGTTTCAAATTAGGGTTAGGGTTTCAAACTAGGGTTTAACATTAGGGTTAGGGTTTCAAACTAGGGTTTCAAATTAGGGTTAGGGTTACAAAGAAGGGGTTTTAGATTAGGGTAAGGGTTTCAAACTAGGGTTTAACATTAGGGTTAGGGATTCAAACTAGAGTTTAACATTAGGCTTAGGGTTTCAAACTAGGGTTTTACATTAGTGTTAGGGTTTCAAAATAGGGTTTTACATTAGGGTTAGGGTTACAAAGAAGGGGTTTTAGATTAGGGTTAGGGTTTCAAACTAGGGTTTCAAATTAGGGTTAGGGTTTCAAACTAGTGTTTTACATTAGGGTTAGGGTTTCAAACTAGGGTTTCAAATTAGGGTTACGGTTTCAAACTAGGGTTTTACATTAGGGTTAGTGTTTCAAACTAGGGTTTCAAATTAGGGTTACGGTTTCAAACTAGGGTTTTACTTTAGGGTTAGGGATTCAAACTAGGGTTTTACATTAGGGTTAGGGTTACAATCTAGGGTTTTACATTAGGGTTAGGGTTTCAAACTAGGGTTTTGCATTAGGGTTAGGGATTCAAACTAGGGTTTTACGTTAGGGTTAGGGTTTCAAACTAGGGTTTTATATTAGGGTTAGGTTTTCAAACTACGGTTTCAAATTAGGGTTAGGGTTTCAAACTAGGGTTTTGCATTAGGGTTAGGGATTCAAACTAGGGTTTTACGTTAGGGTTAGGGTTTCAAACTAGGGTTTTATATTAGGGTTAGGTTTTCAAACTACGGTTTCAAATTAGGGTTAGGGTTAGGGTTTCAAACTAGGGTTTAACATTAGGGTTAGGGTTACAAACTAGGGTTTTACATTAGGGTTAGGGTTTCAAACTAGGGTTTTGCATTAGGGTTAGTGTTTCAAACTAGGGTTTCAAATTAGGGTTACGGTTTCAAACTAGGGTTTTACTTTAGGGTTAGGGATTCAAACTAGGGTTTTACATTAGGGTTAGGGTTACAATCTAGGGTTTTACATTAGGGTTAGTGTTTCAAACTAGGGTTTCAAATTAGGGTTACGGTTTCAAACTAGGGTTTTACATTAGGGTAAGGGATTCAAACTAGGGTTTTACATTAGGGTTAGGGTTACAATCTAGGGTTTTACATTAGGGTTAGGGTTTCAAACTAGGGTTTTGCATTAGGGTTAGGGATTCAAACTAGGGTTTTACGTTAGGGTTAGGGTTTCAAACTAGGGTTTTATATTAGGGTTAGGTTTTCAAACTACGGTTTCAAATTAGGGTTAGGGTTTCAAACTAGGGTTTAACATTAGGGTTGGGGTTACAAACTAGGGTTTTACATTAGGGTTAGGGTTTCAAACTAGGGTTTTGCATTAGGGTTAGGGTTTCAAACTAGGGTTTCAAATTAGGGTTAGGGTTTCAAACTAGTGTTTTACATTAGGGTTAGGGTTTCAAACTAGGGTTTCAAATTAGCGTTATGTTTCAAACTAGGGTTTAAAATTAGGGTTAGGGTTTCAAACTAGGGTTTTTATATTAGGGTTAGGGTTACAAACTAGGGTTTAACATTAGGGTTAGGGTTTCAAACTAGGGTTTTACATTAGGGTTAGGGTTTCAAACTAGGGTTTTACATTAGGTTTAGGGTTACAAACTAGGGTTTTGCATTAGGGTTAGGGTTTCAAACAAGGGTTTTGCATTAGGGTTAGGGTTTCAAACTAGGGTTTCAAATTAGGGTTAGGGTTTCAAACTAGGGTTTCAAATTAGGGTTACGGTTTCAAACTAGGGTTTTACATTAGGGTAAGTGTTTCAAACTAGGGTTTCAAATTAGCGTTACGGTTTCAAACTAGTGTTTTACATTAGGGTTAGTGTTTCAAACTAGGGTTTTACATTAGGGTTAGGGTTACAAACTAGGGTTTTACATTAGAGTTAGGGTTTCAAACTAGGGTTTTGCATTAGGGTTAGGGATTCAAACTAGGGTTTTATATTAGGGTTAGGTTTTCAAACTACGGTTTCAAATTAGAGTTAGGGTTTCAAACTAGGGTTTAACATTAGGGTTAGGGTTTCAAACTAGGGTTTTACATTAGGGTTAGGGATTCAAACTAGGGTTTTGCATTAGGGTTAGGGTTTCAAACTAGGGTTTCAAATTAGGGTTAGGGTTTCAAACTAGTGTTTTACATTAGGGTTAGGGTTTCAAACTAGGGTTTCAAATTAGGGTTACGGTTTCAAAATAGGGTTTTACATTAGAGTTAGTGTTTCAAACTAGGGTTTCAAATTAGGGTTACGGTTTCAAACTATCGTTTTACATTAGGGTTAGGGATTCAAACTAGGGTTTTACGTTAGGGTTAAGGTTTCAAACTCGGTTTTCAAATTAGGGTTAGGGTTACAAACTAGGGTTTTACATTAGGGTTAGGGCTTCAAACTAGGGTTTTACGTTAGGGTTAGGGTTTCAAACTAGGGTTTAACATTAGGGTTAGGGTTTCAAACAAGGGTTTTACATTAGGGTTAATGCTTCAAACTAGGGTTTTACATTAGGGTTAGGGTTTCAAACTAGGGTTTTACATTAGGGTTTGGGTTACAAACTAGGGTTTTACATTAGGGTTAGGGTTTCAAACTAGGGTTTTGCATTAGGGTTAGGGTTACAAACTAGGGTTTACCATTAGGGTTAGTGTTTCAAACTAGGGTTTTACATTATGGTTAGGGTTTCAAACTAGGGTTTTACATTAGGGTTAATGCTTCAAACTAGGGTTTTACATTATGGTTAGGGTTTCAAACTAGGGTTTTACATTAGGGTTAATGCTTCAAACTAGGGTTTTACATTAGGGTTAGAGTTTCAAACTAGGGTTTTGCATTAGGGTTAGGGATTCAAACTAGGGTTTTACGTTAGGGTTAGGGTTTCAAACTAGGGTTTTATATTAGGGTTAGATTTTCAAACTAGGGTTTCAAATTAGGGTTAGGGTTTCAAACTAGGGTTTAACATTAGGGTTAGGGTTTCAAACTAGGGTTTCAAATTAGGGTTAGGGTTACAAAGAAGGGGTTTTAGATTAGGGTTAGGGTTTCAAACTAGGGTTTAACATTAGGGTTAGGGATTCAAACTAGAGTTTAACATTAGGCTTAGGGTTTCAAACTAGGGTTTTACATTAGTGTTAGGGTTTCAAACTAGGGTTTTACATTAGGGTTAGGGTTACAAAGAAGGGGTTTTAGATTAGGGTTAGGGTTTCAAACTAGGGTTTCAAATTAGGGTTAGGGTTTCAAACTAGTGTTTTACATTAGGGTTAGGGTTTCAAACTAGGGTTTCAAATTAGGGTTACGGTTTCAAACTAGGGTTTTACATTAGGGTTAGGGATTCAAACTAGGGTTTTACATTAGGGTTAGGGCTTCAAACTAGGGTTTTACGTTAGGGTTAGGGTTTCAAACTAGGGTTTAACATTAGGGTTAGGGTTTCAAACAAGGGTTTTACATTAGGGTTAATGCTTCAAACTAGGGTTTTACATTAGGGTTAGGGTTTCAAACTAGGGTTTTGCATTAGGGTTAGGGTTTCAAACTAGGGTTTCAAATTAGGGTTAGGGTTTCAAACTAGTGTTTTACATTAGGGTTAGGGTTTCAAACTAGGGTTTCAAATTAGGGTTACGGTTTCAAACTAGGGTTTTACATTAGGGTTAGTGTTTCAAACTAGGGTTTCAAATTAGCGTTACGGTTTCAAACTAGTGTTTTACATTAGGGTTAGGGTTTCAAACTAGGGTTTTACATTAGGGTTAGGGTTACAAACTAGGGTTTTACATTAGGGTTAGAGTTTCAAACTAGGGTTTTGCATTAGGGTTAGGGATTCAAACTAGGGTTTTACGTTAGGGTTAGGGTTTCAAACTAGGGTTTTATATTAGGGTTAGATTTTCAAACTAGGGTTTCAAATTAGGGTTAGGGTTTCAAACTAGGGTTTAACATTAGGGTTAGGGTTTCAAACTAGGGTTTCAAATTAGGGTTAGGGTTACAAAGAAGGGGTTTTAGATTAGGGTTAGGGTTTCAAACTAGGGTTTAACATTAGGGTTAGGGATTCAAACTAGAGTTTAACATTAGGCTTAGGGTTTCAAACTAGGGTTTTACATTAGTGTTAGGGTTTCAAACTAGGGTTTTACATTAGGGTTAGGGTTACAAAGAAGGGGTTTTAGATTAGGGTTAGAGTTTCAAACTAGGGTTTCAAATTAGGGTTACGGTTTCAAACTAGGGTTTTACATTAGGGTTAGGGATTCAAACTAGGGTTTTACATTAGGGTTAGGGTTACAATCTAGGGTTTTACATTAGGGTTAGGGTTTCAAACTAGGGTTTTGCATTAGGGTTAGGGATTCAAACTAGGGTTTTACGTTAGGGTTAGGGTTTCAAACTAGGGTTTTATATTAGGGTTAGGTTTTCAAACTACGGTTTCAAATTAGGGTTAGGGTTTCAAACTAGGGTTTAACATTAGGGTTAGGGTTACAAACTAGGGTTTTACATTAGGGTTAGGGTTTCAAACTAGGGTTTTGCATTAGGGTTAGGGTTTCAAACTAGGGTTTCAAATTAGGGTTAGGGTTTCAAACTAGTGTTTTACATTAGGGTTAGGGTTTCAAACTAGGGTTTCAAATTAGGGTTATGTTTCAAACTAGGGTTTAAAATTAGGGTTAGGGTTTCAAACTAGGGTTTTTATATTAGGGTAAGGGTTACAAACTAGGGTTTAACATTAGGGTTAGGGTTTCAAACTAGGGTTTTACATTAGGGTTAGGGTTTCAAACTAGGGTTTTACATTAGGTTTAGGGTTACAAACTAGGGTTTTACATTAGGGTTAGGGTTTCAAACAAGGGTTTTGCATTAGGGTTAGGGTTTCAAACTAGGGTTTCAAATTAGGGTTAGGGTTTCAAACTAGGGTTTCAAATTAGGGTTACGGTTTCAAACTAGGGTTTTACATTAGGGTAAGTGTTTCAAACTAGGGTTTCAAATTAGCGTTACGGTTTCAAACTAGTGTTTTACATTAGGGTTAGTGTTTCAAACTAGGGTTTTACATTAGGGTTAGGGTTACAAACTAGGGTTTTACATTAGAGTTAGGGTTTCAAACTAGGGTTTTGCATTAGGGTTAGGGATTCAAACTAGGGTTTTATATTAGGGTTAGGTTTTCAAACTACGGTTTCAAATTAGAGTTAGGGTTTCAATCTAGGGTTTAACATTAGGGTTAGGGTTTCAAACTAGGGTTTTACATTAGGGTTAGGGATTCAAACTAGGGTTTTGCATTAGGGTTAGGGTTTCAAACTAGGGTTTCAAATTAGGGTTAGGGTTTCAAACTAGTGTTTTACATTAGGGTTAGGGTTTCAAACTAGGGTTTCAAATTTGGGTTACGGTTTCAAAATAGGGTTTTACATTAGAGTTAGTGTTTCAAACTAGGGTTTCAAATTAGGGTTACGGTTTCAAACTATCGTTTTACATTAGGGTTAGGGATTCAAACTAGGGTTTTACGTTAGGGTTAAGGTTTCAAACTTGGTTTTCAAATTAGGGTTAGGGTTACAAACTAGGGTTTTACATTAGGGTTAGGGCTTCAAACTAGGGTTTTACGTTAGGGTTAGGGTTTCAAACTAGGGTTTAACATTAGGGTTAGGGTTTCAAACAAGGGTTTTACATTAGGGTTAATGCTTCAAACTAGGGTTTTACATTAGGGTTAGGGTTTCAAACTAGGGTTTTACATTAGGGTTAGGGTTACAAACTAGGGTTTTACATTAGGGTTAGGGTTTCAAACTAGGGTTTTGCATTAGGGTTAGGGTTACAAACTAGGGTTTACCATTAGGGTTAGGGTTTCAAACTAGGGTTTTACATTATGGTTAGGGTTTCAAACTAGGGTTTTACATTAGGGTTAATGCTTCAAACTAGGGTTTTACATTAGGGTTAGGGTTTCAAACTAGGGTTTACCATTAGGGTTAAGGTTTCAAACTAGGGTTTTACATTATGGTTAGGGTTTCAAAATAGGGTTTTACGTTAGGGTTAGGGTTACAAACTAGGGTTTTAAATTAGGGTTAGGGATTCAAACTAGGGTTTTACGTTAGGGTTAGGGTTTCAAACTAGGGTTTTATATTAGGGTTAGGTTTTCAAACTACGGTTTCAAATTAGGGTTAGGGTTTCAAAGTAGGGTTTAACATTAGGGTTAGGGTTTCAAACTAGGGTTTCAAATTAGGGTTAGGGTTACAAACAAGGGGTTTTACATTAGGGTTAGGGTTTCAAACTAGGGTTTAACATTAGGGTTAGGGTTTCAAACTAGGGTTTTTATATTAGGGTTAGGGTTACAAACTAGGGTTTAACATTAGGGTTAGGGTTTCAAACTAGGGTTTTACATTAGGGTTAGAGTTTCAAACTAGGGTTTTACATTAGGGTTAGGGTTACAAACTAGGGTTTTACATTAGGGTTAGGGTTTCAAACAAGGGTTTTGCATTAGGGTTAGGGTTTCAAACTAGGGTTTCAAATTAGGGTTAGGGTTTCAAACTAGGGTTTCAAATTAGCGTTACGGTTTCAAACTAGTGTTTTACATTAGGGTTAGTGTTTCAAACTAGGGTTTCACATTAGGGTTAGGGTTACAAACTAGGGTTTTACATTAGGGTTAGGGTTTCAAACTAGGGTTTTGCATTAGGGTTAGGGATTCAAACTAGGGTTTTACGTTAGGGTTAAGGTTTCAAACTAGGGTTTTTTATTAGGGTTAGGTTTTCAAACTACGGTTTCAAATTAGGGTTAGGGTTTCAAACTAGGGTTTAACATTAGGATTAGGGTTTCAAACTATGGTTTTACATTAGGGTTAGGGTTTCAAACTAGGGTTTTGCATTAGGGTTAGGGTTTCAAACTAGGGTTTTGCATTAGGGTTAGGGTTTCAAACTAGGGTTTCAAATTAGGGTTAGTGTTTCAAACTAGTGTTTTACATTAGGGTTAGGATTTCAAACTAGGGTTTCAAATTAGGGTTATGTTTCAAACTAGGGTTTAAAATTAGGGTTAGGGTTTCAAACTAGGGTTTTTATATTAGGGTTAGGGTTACAAACTAGGGTTTAACATTAGGGTTAGGGTTTCAAACTAGGGTTTTACATTAGGGTTAGGGTTTCAAACTAGGGTTTTACATTAGGTTTAGGGTTACAAACTAGGGTTTTACATTAGGGTTAGGGTTTCAAACAAGGGTTTTGCATTAGGGTTAGGGTTTCAAACTAGGGTTTCAAATTAGGGTTAGGGTTTCAAACTAGGGTTTCAAATTAGGGTTACGGTTTCAAACTAGGGTTTCAAATTAGCGTTACGGTTTCAAACTAGTGTTTTACATTAGGGTTAGTGTTTCAAACTAGGGTTTTACATTAGGGTTAGGGTTACAAACTAGGGTTTTACATTAGAGTTAGGGTTTCAAACTAGGGTTTTGCATTAGGGTTAGGGATTCAAACTAGGGTTTTATATTAGGGTTAGGTTTTCAAACTACGGTTTCAAATTAGAGTTAGGGTTTCAAACTAGGGTTTAACATTAGGGTTAGGGTTTCAAACTAGGGTTTTACATTAGGGTTAGGGATTCAAACTAGGGTTTTGCATTAGGGTTTGGGTTTCAAACTAGGGTTTCAAATTAGGGTTAGGGTTTCAAACTAGTGTTTTACATTAGGGTTAGGGTTTCAAACTAGGGTTTCAAATTAGGGTTACGGTTTCAAAATAGGGTTTTACATTAGAGTTAGTGTTTCAAACTAGGGTTTCAAATTAGGGTTACGGTTTCAAACTATCGTTTTACATTAGGGTTAGGGATTCAAACTAGGGTTTTACGTTAGGGTTAAGGTTTCAAACTCGGTTTTCAAATTAGGGTTAGGGTTACAAACTAGGGTTTTACATTAGGGTTAGGGCTTCAAACTAGGGTTTTACGTTAGGGTTAGGGTTTCAAACTAGGGTTTAACATTAGGGTTAGGGTTTCAAACAAGGGTTTTACATTAGGGTTAATGCTTCAAACTAGGGTTTTACATTAGGGTTAGGGTTTCAAACTAGGGTTTTACATTAGGGTTAGGGTTACAAACTAGGGTTTTACATTAGGGTTAGGGTTTCAAACTAGGGTTTTGCATTAGGGTTAGGGTTACAAACTAGGGTTTACCATTAGGGTTAGGGTTTCAAACTAGGGTTTTACATTATGGTTAGGGTTTCAAACTAGGGTTTTACATTAGGGTTAATGCTTCAAACTAGGGTTTTACATTAGGGTTAGGGTTTCAAACTAGGGTTTACCATTAGGGTTAAGGTTTCAAACTAGGGTTTTACATTATGGTTAGGGTTTCAAAATAGGGTTTTACGTTAGGGCTAGGGTTACAAACTAGGGTTTTAAATTAGGGTTAGGGATTCAAACTAGGGTTTTACATTAGGGTTAGGGTTACAAACTAGGGTTTTAAATTAGGGTTAGGGATTCAAACTAGGGTTTTACGTTAGGGTTAGGGTTTCAAACTAGGGTTTTATATTAGGGTTAGGTTTTCAAACTACGGTTTCAAATTAGGGTTAGGATTACAAACAAGGGGTTTTACATTAGGGTTAGGGTTTCAAACTAGGGTTTAACATTAGGGTTAGGGTTTCAAACTAGGGTTTTTATATTAGGGTTAGGGTTACAAACTAGGGTTTTACATTAGGGTTAGTGTTTCAAACTAGGGTTTTACATTAGGGTTAGAGTTTCAAACTAGGGTTTTACATTAGGGTTAGGGTTACAAACTAGGGTTTTACATTAGGGTTAGGGTTTCAAACAAGGGTTTTGCATTAGGGTTAGGGTTTCAAACTAGGGTTTCAAATTAGGGTTAGGGTTTCAAACTAGGGTTTCAAATTAGGGTTACGGTTTCAAACTAGGGTTTTACATTAGGGCAAGTGTTTCAAACTAGGGTTTCAAATTAGCGTTACGGTTTCAAACTAGTGTTTTACATTAGGGTTAGTGTTTCAAACTAGGGTTTCACATTAGGGTTAGGGTTACAAACTAGGGTTTTACATTAGGGTTAGGGTTTCAAACTAGGGTTTTGCATTAGGGTTAGGGATTCAAACTAGGGTTTTACGTTAGGGTTAGGGTTTCAAACTAGGGTTTTATATTAGGGTTAGGTTTTCAAACTACGGTTTCAAATTAGGGTTACGGTTTCAAACTAGGGTTTAACTTTAGGATTAGGGTTTCAAACTATGGTTTTACATTAGGGTTAGGGTTTCAAACTAGGGTTTTGCATTAGGGTTAGGGTTTCAAACTAGGGTTTCAAATTAGGGTTAGGGTTTCAAACTAGTGTTTTACATTAGGGTTAGGGTTTCAAACTAGGGTTTCAAATTAGGGTTACGGTTTCAAAATAGGGTTTTACATTAGAGTTAGTGTTTCAAACTAGGGTTTCAAATTAGGGTTACGGTTTCAAACTAGGGTTTTACATTAGGGTTAGGGATTCAAACTAGGGTTTTACGTTAGGGCTAGGGTTTCAAACTCGGTTTTTAAATTAGGGTTAGGGTTACAAACTAGGGTTTTACATTAGGGTTAGGGTTTCAAACTAGGGTTTTACGTTAGGGTTAGGGTTTCAAACTAGGGTTTAACATTAGGGTTAGGGTTTCAAACAAGGGTTTTACATTAGGTTTAATGCTTCAAACTAGGGTTTTACATTAGCGTTAGGGTTTCAAACTAGGGTTTTACATTAGGGTTAGGGTTACAAACTAGGGTTTTACATTAGGGTTAGGGTTTCAAACTAGGGTTTTGCATTAGGGTTAGGGTTTCAAACTAGGGTTTCAAATTAGGGTTAGGGTTTCAAACTATTGTTTTACATTAGGGTTAGGGTTTCAAACTAGGGTTTCAAATTAGGGTTACGGTTTCAAACTAGGGTTTTACATTAGGGTTAGTGTTTCAAACTAGGGTTTTAAATTAGCGTTACGGTTTCAAACTAGTGTTTTACATTAGGGTTAGGGTTTCAAACTAGGGTTTTACATTAGGGTTAGGGTTACAAACTAGGGTTTTACATTAGGGTTAGAGTTTCAAACTAGGGTTTTGCATTAGGGTTAGGGATTCAAACTAGGGTTTTACGTTAGGGTTAGGGTTTCAAACTAGGGTTTTATATTAGGGTTAGATTTTCCAACTAGGGTTTCAAATTAGGGTTAGGGTTTCAAACTAGGGTTTAACATTAGGGTTAGGGTTTCAAACTAGGGTTTCAAATTAGGGTTAGGGTTACAAACAAGGGGTTTTAGATTAGGGTTAGGGTTTCAAACTAGGGTTTAACATTAGGGTTAGGGATTCAAACTAGAGTTTAACATTAGGGTTAGGGTTTCAAACTAGGGTTTTGCATTAGGGTTAGGGTTTCAAACTAGGGTTTCAAATTAGGGTTAGGGTTTCAAACTAGTGTTTTACATTAGGGTTAGGGTTAGGGTTTCAAACTAGGGTTTCAAATTAGGGTTATGTTTCAAACTAAGGTTTAAAATTAGGGTTAGGGTTTCAAACTAGGGTTTTTATATTAGGGTTAGGGTTACAAACTAGGGTTTAACATTAGGGTTAGGGTTTCAAACTAGGGTTTTACATTAGGGTTAGGGTTTCAAACTAGGGTTTTACATTAGGGTTAGGGTTACAAACTAGGGTTTTACATTAGGGTTAGGGTTTCAAACAAGGGTTTTGCATTAGGGTTAGGGTTTCAAACTAGGGTTTCAAATTAGGGTTAGGGTTTCAAACTAGGGTTTCAAATTAGGGTTACGGTTTCAAACTAGGGTTTTACATTAGGGTAAGTGTTTCAAACTAGGGTTTCAAATTAGCGTTACGGTTTCAAACTAGTGTTTTACATTAGGGTTAGTGTTTCAAACTAGGGTTTTACATTAGGGTTAGGGTTACAAACTAGGGTTTTACATTAGAGTTAGGGTTTCAATCTAGGGTTTTGCATTAGGGTTAGGGATTCAAACTTGGGTTTTACGTTAGGGTTAGGGTTTCAAACTAAGGTTTTATATTAGGGTTAGGTTTTCAAACTACGGTTTCAAATTAGGGTTAGGGTTTCAAACTAGGGTTTAACATTAGGGTTAGGGTTTCAAACTAGGGTTTTACATTAGGGTTAGGGTTTCAAACTAGGGTTTTGCATTAGGGTTAGGGTTTCAAACTAGGGTTTCAAATTAGGGTTAGGGTTTCAAACTAGTGTTTTACATTAGGGTTAGGGTTTCAAACTAGGGTTTCAAATTAGGGTTACGGTTGCAAAATAGGGTTTTACATTAGAGTTAGTGTTTCAAACTAGGGTTTCAAATTAGGGTTACGGTTTCAAACTATCGTTTTACATTAGGGTTAGGGATTCAAACTAGGGTTTTACGTTAGGGTTAGGGTTTCAAACTCGGTTTTCAAATTAGGGTTAGGGTTACAAACTAGGGTTTTACATTAGGGTTAGGGCTTCAAACTAGGGTTTTACGTTAGGGTTAGGGTTTCAAACTAGGGTTTAACATTAGGGTTAGGGTTTCAAACAAGGGTTTTACATTAGGGTTAATGCTTCAAACTAGGGTTTTACATTAGGGTTAGGGTTTCAAACTAGGGTTTTACATTAGGGTTAGGGTTACAAACTAGGGTTTTACATTAGGGTTAGGGTTTCAAACTAGAGTTTTGCATTAGGGTTAGGGTTACAAACTAGGGTTTACCATTAGGGTTAGGGTTTCAAACTAGGGTTTTACATTATGGTTAGGGTTTCAAACTAGGGTTTTACATTAGGGTTAATGCTTCAAACTAGGGTTTTACATTAGGGTTAGGGTTTCAAACTAGGGTTTACCATTAGGGTTAGGGTTTCAAACTAGGGTTTTACATTATGGTTAGGGTTTCAAACTAGGGTTTTACATTAGGGTTAGGGTTACAAACTAGGGTTTTAAATTAGGGTTAGGGATTCAAACTAGGGTTTTACGTTAGGGTTAGGGTTTCAAACTAGGGTTTTATATTAGGGTTAGGTTTTCAAACTACGGTTTCAAATTAGGGTTAGGGATTCAAACTAGGGTTTTACGTTAGGGTTAGGGTTTCAAACTAGGGTTTTATATTAGGGTTAGATTTTCAAACTAGGGTTTCAAATTAGGGTTAGGGTTTCAAACTAGGGTTTAACATTAGGGTTAGGGTTTCAAACTAGGGTTTCAAATTAGGGTTAGGGTTACAAACAAGGGGTTTTAGATTAGGGTTAGGGTTTCAAACTAGGGTTTAACATTAGGGTTAGGGATTCAAACTAGAGTTTAACATTAGGGTTAGGGTTTCAAACTAGGGTTTTGCATTAGGGTTAGGGTTTCAAACTAGGGTTTCAAATTAGGGTTAGGGTTTCAAACTAGTGTTTTACATTAGGGTTAGGGTTAGGGTTTCAAACTAGGGTTTCAAATTAGGGTTATGTTTCAAACTAAGGTTTAAAATTAGGGTTAGGGTTTCAAACTAGGGTTTTTATATTAGGGTTAGGGTTACAAACTAGGGTTTAACATTAGGGTTAGGGTTTCAAACTAGGGTTTTACATTAGGGTTAGGGTTTCAAACTAGGGTTTTACATTAGGGTTAGGGTTACAAACTAGGGTTTTACATTAGGGTTAGGGTTTCAAACAAGGGTTTTGCATTAGGGTTAGGGTTTCAAACTAGGGTTTCAAATTAGGGTTAGGGTTTCAAACTAGGGTTTCAAATTAGGGTTACGGTTTCAAACTAGGGTTTTACATTAGGGTAAGTGTTTCAAACTAGGGTTTCAAATTAGCGTTACGGTTTCAAACTAGTGTTTTACATTAGGGTTAGTGTTTCAAACTAGGGTTTTACATTAGGGTTAGGGTTACAAACTAGGGTTTTACATTAGAGTTAGGGTTTCAATCTAGGGTTTTGCATTAGGGTTAGGGATTCAAACTAGGGTTTTACGTTAGGGTTAGGGTTTCAAACTAAGGTTTTATATTAGGGTTAGGTTTTCAAACTACGGTTTCAAATTAGGGTTAGGGTTTCAAACTAGGGTTTAACATTAGGGTTAGGGTTTCAAACTAGGGTTTTACATTAGGGTTAGGGTTTCAAACTAGGGTTTTGCATTAGGGTTAGGGTTTCAAACTAGGGTTTCAAATTAGGGTTAGGGTTTCAAACTAGTGTTTTACATTAGGGTTAGGGTTTCAAACTAGGGTTTCAAATTAGGGTTACGGTTGCAAAATAGGGTTTTACATTAGAGTTAGTGTTTCAAACTAGGGTTTCAAATTAGGGTTACGGTTTCAAACTATCGTTTTACATTAGGGTTAGGGATTCAAACTAGGGTTTTACGTTAGGGTTAGGGTTTCAAACTCGGTTTTCAAATTAGGGTTAGGGTTACAAACTAGGGTTTTACATTAGGGTTAGGGCTTCAAACTAGGGTTTTACGTTAGGGTAAGGGTTTCAAACTAGGGTTTAACATTAGGGTTAGGGTTTCAAACAAGGGTTTTACATTAGGGTTAATGCTTCAAACTAGGGTTTTACATTAGGGTTAGGGTTTCAAACTAGGGTTTTACATTAGGGTTAGGGTTACAAACTAGGGTTTTACATTAGGGTTAGGGTTTCAAACTAGGGTTTTGCATTAGGGTTAGGGTTACAAACTAGGGTTTACCATTAGGGTTAGGGTTTCAAACTAGGGTTTTACATTATGGTTAGGGTTTCAAACTAGGGTTTTACATTAGGGTTAATGCTTCAAACTAGGGTTTTACATTAGGGTTAGGGTTTCAAACTAGGGTTTACCATTAGGGTTAGGGTTTCAAACTAGGGTTTTACATTATGGTTAGGGTTTCAAACTAGGGTTTTACATTAGGGTTAGGGTTACAAACTAGGGTTTTAAATTAGGGTTAGGGATTCAAACTAGGGTTTTACGTTAGGGTTAGGGTTTCAAACTAGGGTTTTATATTAGGGTTAGGTTTTCAAACTACGGTTTCAAATTAGGGTTAGGGTTTCAAAGTAGGGTTTAACATTAGGGTTAGGGTTTCAAACTAGGGTTTCAAATTAGGGTTAGGGTTACAAACAAGGGGTTTTACATTAGGGTTAGGGTTTCAAACTAGGGTTTAACATTAGGGTTAGGGTTTCAAACTAGGGTTTTTATATTAGGGTTAGGGTTACAAACTAGGGTTTAACATTAGGGTTAGGGTTTCAAACTAGGGTTTTACATTAGGGTTAGAGTTTCAAACTATGGTTTTACATTAGGGTTAGGGTTACAAACTAGGGTTTTACATTAGGGTTAGGGTTTCAAACAAGGGTTTTGCATTAGGGTTAGGGTTTCAAACTAGGGTTTCAAATTAGGGTTAGGGTTTCAAACTAGGGTTTCAAATTAGGGTTACGGTTTCAAACTAGGGTTTTACATTAGGGCAAGTGTTTCAAACTAGGGTTTCAAATTAGCGTTACGGTTTCAAACTAGTGTTTTACATTAGGGTTAGTGTTTCAAACTAGGGTTTCACATTAGGGTTAGGGTTACAAACTAGGGTTTTACATTAGGGTTAGGGTTTCAAACTAGGGTTTTGCATTAGGGTTAGGGATTCAAACTAGGGTTTTACGTGAGGGTTAGGGTTTCAAACTAGGGTTTTATATTAGGGTTAGGTTTTCAAACTACGGTTTCAAATTAGGGTTAGGGTTTCAAACTAGGGTTTAACATTAGGATTAGGGTTTCAAACTATGGTTTTACATTAGGGTTAGGTTTTCAAACTAGGGTTTTGCATTAGGGTTAGGGTTTCAAACAAGGGTTTCAAATTAGGGTTAGGGTTTCAAACTAGTGTTTTACATTAGGGTTAGGGTTTCAAACTAGTGTTTCAAATTAGGGTTACGGTTTCAAAATAGGGTTTTACATTAGAGTTAGTGTTTCAAACTAGGGTTTCAAATTAGGGTTACGGTTTCAAACTAGGGTTTTACATTAGGGTTAGGGATTCAAACTAGGGTTTTACGTTAGGGCTAGGGTTTCAAACTCGGTTTTTAAATTAGGGTTAGGGTTACAAACTAGGGTTTTACATTAGGGTTAGGGTTTCAAACTAGGGTTTTACGTTAGGGTTAGGGTTTCAAACTAGGGTTTAACATTAGGGTTAGGGTTTCAAACAAGGGTTTTACATTAGGGTTAATGCTTCAAACTAGGGTTTTACATTAGCGTTAGGGTTTCAAACTAGGGTTTTACATTAGGGTTAGGGTTACAAACTAGGGTTTTACATTAGGGTTAGGGTTTCAAACTAGGGTTTTGCATTAGGGTTAGGGTTTCAAACTAGGGTTTCAAATTAGGGTTAGGGTTTCAAACTAGTGTTTTACATTAGGGTTAGGGTTTCAAACTAGGGTTTCAAATTAGGGTTACGGTTTCAAACTAGGGTTTTACATTAGGGTTAGTGTTTCAAACTAGGGTTTCAAATTAGCGTTATGGTTTCAAACTAGTGTTTTACATTAGGGTTAGGGTTTCAAACTAGGGTTTTACATTAGGGTTAGGGTTACAAACTAGGGTTTTACATTAGGGTTAGAGTTTCAAACTAGGGTTTTGCATTAGGGTTAGGGATTCAAACTAGGGTTTTACGTTAGGGTTAGGGTTTCAAACTAGGGTTTTATATTAGGGTTAGATTTTCAAACTAGGGTTTCAAATTAGGGTTAGGGTTTCAAACTAGGGTTTAACATTAGGGTTAGGGTTTCAAACTAGGGTTTCAAATTAGGGTTAGGGTTACAAACAAGAGGTTTTAGATTAGGGTTAGGGTTTCAAACTAGGGTTTAACATTAGGGTTAAGGATTCAAACTAGAGTTTAACATTAGGGTTAGGGTTTCAAACTAGGGTTTTGCATTAGGGTTAGGGTTTCAAACTAGGGTTTCAAATTAGGGTTAGGGTTTCAAACTAGGGTTTTGCATTAGGGTTAGGGTTTCAAACTAGGGTTTCAAATTAGGGTTAGGGTTTCAAACTAGTGTTTTACATTAGGGTTAGGGTTAGGGTTTCAAACTAGGGTTTCAAATTAGGGTTATGTTTCAAACTAGGGTTTAAAATTAGGGTTAGGGTTTCAAACTAGGGTTTCAAATTAGGGTTATGTTTCAAACTAGGGTTTAAAATTAGGGTTAGGGTTTCAAACTAGGGTTTTTATATTAGGGTTAGGGTTACAAACTAGGGTTTAACATTAGGGTTAGGGTTTCAAACTAGGGTTTTACATTAGGGTTAGGGTTTCAAACTAGGGTTTTACATTAGGGTTAGGGTTACAAACTAGGGTTTTACATTAGGGTTAGGGTTTCAAACAAGGGTTTTGCATTAGGGTTAGGGTTTCAAACTAGGGTTTCAAATTAGGGTTAGGGTTTCAAACTAGGGTTTCAAATTAGGGTTACGGTTTCAAACTAGGGTTTTACATTAGGGTAAGTGTTTCAAACTAGGGTTTCAAATTAGCGTTACGGTTTCAAACTAGTGTTTTACATTAGGGTTAGTGTTTCAATCTAGGGTTTTGCATTAGGGTTAGGGATTCAAACTAGGGTTTTACGTTAAGGTTAGGGTTTCAAACTAAGGTTTTATATTAGGGTTAGGTTTTCAAACTACGGTTTCAAATTAGGGTTAGGGTTTCAAACTAGGGTTTAACATTAGGGTTAGGGTTTCAAACTAGGGTTTTACATTAGGGATAGGGTTTCAAACTAGGGTTTTGCATTAGGGTTAGGGTTTCAAACTAGGGTTTCAAATTAGGGTTAGGGTTTCAAACTAGTGTTTTACATTAGGGTTAGGGTTTCAAACTAGGGTTTCAAATTAGGGTTACGGTTGCAAAATAGGGTTTTACATTAGAGTTAGTGTTTCAAACTAGGGTTTCAAATTAGGGTTACGGTTTCAAACAATCGTTTTACATTAGGGTTAGGGATTCAAACTAGGGTTTTACGTTAGGGTTAGGGTTTCAAAATCGGTTTTCAAATTAGGGTTAGGGTTACAAACTAGGGTTTTACATTAGGGTTAGGGCTTCAAACTAGGGTTTTACGTTAGGGTTAGGGTTTCAAACTAGGGTTTAACATTAGGGTTAGGGTTTCAAACAAGGGTTTTACATTAGGGTTAATGCTTCAAACTAGGGTTTTACATTAGGGTTAGGGTTTCAAACTAGGGTTTTACATTAGGGTTAGGGTTACAAACTAGGGTTTTACATTAGGGTTAGGGTTTCAAACTAGGGTTTTGCATTAGGGTTAGGGTTACAAACTAGGGTTTACCATTAGGGTTAGGGTTTCAAACTAGGGTTTTACATTATGGTTAGGGTTTCAAACTAGGGTTTTACATTAGGGTTAATGCTTCAAACTAGGGTTTTACATTAGGGTTAGGGTTTCAAACTAGGGTTTACCATTAGGGTTAGGGTTTCAAACTAGGGTTTTACATTATGGTTAGGGTTTCAAACTAGGGTTTTACATTAGGGTTAGGGTTACAAACTAGGGTTTTAAATTAGGGTTAGGGATTCAAACTAGGGTTTTACGTTAGGGTTAGGGTTTCAAACTAGGGTTTTATATTAGGGTTAGGTTTTCAAACTACGGTTTCAAATTAGGGTTAGGGTTTCAAAGTAGGGTTTAACATTAGGGTTAGGGTTTCAAACTAGGGTTTCAAATTAGGGTTAGGGTTACAAACAAGGGGTTTTACGTTAGGGCTAGGGTTTCAAACTCGGTTTTTAAATTAGGGTTAGGGTTACAAACTAGGGTTTTTTATTAGGGTTAGGGTTTCAAACTAGGGTTTTACGTTAGGGTTAGGGTTTCAAACTAGGGTTTAACATTAGGGTTAGGGTTTCAAACAAGGGTTTTACATTAGGGTTAATGCTTCAAACTAGGGTTTTACATTAGCGTTAGGGTTTCAAACTAGGGTTTTACATTAGGGTTAGGGTTACAAACTAGGGTTTTACATTAGGGTTAGGGTTTCAAACTAGGGTTTTGCATTAGGGTTAGGGTTTCAAACTAGGGTTTCAAATTAGGGTTAGGGTTTCAAACTAGTGTTTTACATTAGGGTTAGGGTTTCAAACTAGGGTTTCAAATTAGGGTTACGGTTTCAAACTAGGGTTTTACATTAGGGTTAGTGTTTCAAACTAGGGTTTCAAATTAGCGTTACGGTTTCAAACTAGTGTTTTACATTAGGGTTAGGGTTTCAAACTAGGGTTTTACATTAGGGTTAGGGTTACAAACTAGGGTTTTACATTAGGGTTAGAGTTTCAAACTAGGGTTTTGCATTAGGGTTAGGGATTCAAACTAGGGTTTTACGTTAGGGTTAGGGTTTCAAACTAGGGTTTTATATTAGGGTTAGATTTTCAAACTAGGGTTTCAAATTAGGGTTAGGGTTTCAAACTAGGGTTTAACATTAGGGTTAGGGTTTCAAACTAGGGTTTCAAATTAGGGTTAGGGTTACAAACAAGGGGTTTTAGATTAGGGTTAGGGTTTCAAACTAGGGTTTAACATTAGGGTTAGGGATTCAAACTAGAGTTTAACATTAGGGTTAGGGTTTCAAACTAGGGTTTTGCATTAGGGTTAGGGTTTCAAACTAGGGTTTCAAATTAGGGTTAGGGTTTCAAACTAGTGTTTTACATTAGGGTTAGGGTTAGGGTTTCAAACTAGGGTTTCAAATTAGGGTTATGTTTCAAACTAGGGTTTAAAATTAGGGTTAGGGTTTCAAACTAGGGTTTTTATATTAGGGTTAGGGTTACAAACTAGGGTTTAACATTAGGGTTAGGGTTTCAAACTAGGGTTTTACATTAGGGTTAGGGTTTCAAACTAGGGTTTTACATTAGGGTTAGGGTTACAAACTAGGGTTTTACATTAGGGTTAGGGTTTCAAACAAGGGTTTTGCATTAGGGTTAGGGTTTCAAACTAGGGTTTCAAATTAGGGTTAGGGTTTCAAACTAGGGTTTCAAATTAGGGTTACGGTTTCAAACTAGGGTTTAACATTAGGGTAAGTGTTTCAAACTAGGGTTTCAAATTAGCGTTACGGTTTCAAACTAGTGTTTTACATTAGGGTTAGTGTTTCAAACTAGGGTTTTACATTAGGGTTAGGGTTACAAACTAGGGTTTTACATTAGAGTTAGGGTTTCAATCTAGGGTTTTGCATTAGGGTTAGGGATTCAAACTAGGGTTTTACGTTAGGGTTAGGGTTTCAAACTAAGGTTTTATATTAGGGTTAGGTTTTCAAACTACGGTTTCAAATTAGGGTTAGGGTTTCAAACTAGGGTTTAACATTAGGGTTAGGGTTTCAAACAAGGGTTTTACATTAGGGTTAATGCTTCAAACTAGGGTTTTACATTAGGGTTAGGGTTTCAAACTAGGGTTTTACATTAGGGTTAGGGTTACAAACTAGGGTTTTACATTAGGGTTAGGGTTTCAAACTAGGGTTTTGCATTAGGGTTAGGGTTACAAACTAGGGTTTACCATTAGGGTTAGGGTTTCAAACTAGGGTTTTACATTATGGTTAGGGTTTCAAACTAGGGTTTTACATTAGGGTTAATGCTTCAAACTAGGGTTTTACATTAGGGTTAGGGTTTCAAACTAGGGTTTACCATTAGGGTTAGGGTTTCAAACTAGGGTTTTACATTATGGTTAGGGTTTCAAACTAGGGTTTTAAATTAGGGTTAGGGATTCAAACTAGGGTTTTACGTTAGGGTTAGGGTTTCAAACTAGGGTTTTATATTAGGGTTAGGTTTTCAAACTACGGTTTCAAATTAGGGTTAGGGATTCAAACTAGGGTTTTACGTTAGGGTTAGGGTTTCAAACTAGGGTTTTATATTAGGGTTAGATTTTCAAACTAGGGTTTCAAATTAGGGTTAGGGTTTCAAACTAGGGTTTAACATTAGGGTTAGGGTTTCAAACTAGGGTTTCAAATTAGGGTTAGGGTTACAAACAAGGGGTTTTAGATTAGGGTTAGGGTTTCAAACTAGGGTTTAACATTAGGGTTAGGGATTCAAACTAGAGTTTAACATTAGGGTTAGGGTTTCAAACTAGGGTTTTGCATTAGGGTTAGGGTTTCAAACTAGGGTTTCAAATTAGGGTTAGGGTTTCAAACTAGTGTTTTACATTAGGGTTAGGGTTAGGGTTTCAAACTAGGGTTTCAAATTAGGGTTATGTTTCAAACTAAGGTTTAAAATTAGGGTTAGGGTTTCAAACTAGGGTTTTTATATTAGGGTTAGGGTTACAAACTAGGGTTTAACATTAGGGTTAGGGTTTCAAACTAGGGTTTTACATTAGGGTTAGGGTTACAAACTAGGGTTTTACATTAGGGTTAGGGTTTCAAACAAGGGTTTTGCATTAGGGTTAGGGTTTCAAACTAGGGTTTCAAATTAGGGTTAGGGTTTCAAACTAGGGTTTCAAATTAGGGTTACGGTTTCAAACTAGGGTTTTACATTAGGGTAAGTGTTTCAAACTAGGGTTTCAAATTAGCGTTACGGTTTCAAACTAGTGTTTTACATTAGGGTTAGTGTTTCAAACTAGGGTTTTACATTAGGGTTAGGGTTACAAACTAGGGTTTTACATTAGAGTAAGGGTTTCAATCTAGGGTTTTGCATTAGGGTTAGGGATTCAAACTAGGGTTTTACGTTAGGGTTAGGGTTTCAAACTAAGGTTTTATATTAGGGTTAGGTTTTCAAACTACGGTTTCAAATTAGGGTTAGGGTTTCAAACTAGGGTTTAACATTAGGGTTAGGGTTTCAAACTAGGGTTTTACATTAGGGTTAGGGTTTCAAACTAGGGTTTTGCATTAGGGTTAGGGTTTCAAACTAGGGTTTCAAATTAGGGTTAGGGTTTCAAACTAGTGTTTTACATTAGGGTTAGGGTTTCAAACTAGGGTTTCAAATTAGGGTTACGGTTGCAAAATAGGGTTTTACATTAGAGTTAGTGTTTCAAACTAGGGTTTCAAATTAGGGTTACGGTTTCAAACTATCGTTTTACATTAGGGTTAGGGATTCAAACTAGGGTTTTACGTAATGGGTTAGGGTTTCAAACTCGGTTTTCAAATTAGGGTTAGGGTTACAAACTAGGGTTTTACATTAGGGTTAGGGCTTCAAACTAGGGTTTTACGTTAGGGTTAGGGTTTCAAACTAGGGTTTAACATTAGGGTTAGGGTTTCAAACAAGGGTTTTACATTAGGGTTAATGCTTCAAACTAGGGTTTTACATTAGGGTTAGGGTTTCAAACTAGGGTTTTACATTAGGGTTAGGGTTACAAACTAGGGTTTTACATTAGGGTTAGGGTTTCAAACTAGGGTTTTGCATTAGGGTTAGGGTTACAAACTAGGGTTTACCATTAGGGTTAGGGTTTCAAACTAGGGTTTTACATTATGGTTAGGGTTTCAAACTAGGGTTTTACATTAGGGTTAATGCTTCAAACTAGGGTTTTACATTAGGGTTAGGGTTTCAAACTAGGGTTTACCATTAGGGTTAGGGTTTCAAACTAGGGTTTTACATTATGGTTAGGGTTTCAAACTAGGGTTTTACATTAGGGTTAGGGTTACAAACTAGGGTTTTAAATTAGGGTTAGGGATTCAAACTAGGGTTTTACGTTAGGGTTAGGGTTTCAAACTAGGGTTTTATATTAGGGTTAGGTTTTCAAACTACGGTTTCAAATTAGGGTTAGGGTTTCAAAGTAGGGTTTAACATTAGGGTTAGGGTTTCAAACTAGGGTTTCAAATTAGGGTTAGGGTTACAAACAAGGGGTTTTACATTAGGGTTAGGGTTTCAAACTAGGGTTTAACATTAGGGTTAGGGTTTCAAACTAGGGTTTTTATTTTAGGGTTAGGGTTACAAACTAGGGTTTAACATTAGGGTTAGGGTTTCAAACTAGGGTTTTACATTAGGGTTAGAGTTTCAAACTATGGTTTTACATTAGGGTTAGGGTTACAAACTAGGGTTTTACATTAGGGTTAGGGTTTCAAACAAGGGTTTTGCATTAGGGTTAGGGTTTCAAACTAGGGTTTCAAATTAGGGTTAGGGTTTCAAACTAGGGTTTCAAATTAGGGTTACGGTTTCAAACTAGGGTTTTACATTAGGGCAAGTGTTTCAAACTAGGGTTTCAAATTAGCGTTACAGTTTCAAACTAGTGTTTTACATTAGGGTTAGTGTTTCAAACTAGGGTTTCACATTAGGGTTAGGGTTACAAACTAGGGTTTTACATTAGGGTTAGGGTTTCAAACTAGGGTTTTGCATTAGGGTTAGGGATTCAAACTAGGGTTTTACGTGAGGGTTAGGGTTTCAAACTAGGGTTTTATATTAGGGTTAGGTTTTCAAACTACGGTTTCAAATTAGGGTTAGGGTTTCAAACTAGGGTTTAACATTAGGATTAGGGTTTCAAACTATGGTTTTACATTAGGGTTAGGTTTTCAAACTAGGGTTTTGCATTAGGGTTAGGGTTTCAAACAAGGGTTTCAAATTAGGGTTAGGGTTTCAAACTAGTGTTTTACATTAGGGTTAGGGTTTCAAACTAGTGTTTCAAATTAGGGTTACGGTTTCAAAATAGGGTTTTACATTAGAGTTAGTGTTTCAAACTAGGGTTTCAAATTAGGGTTACGGTTTCAAACTAGGGTTTTACATTAGGGTTAGGGATTCAAACTAGGGTTTTACGTTAGGGCTAGGGTTTCAAACTCGGTTTTTAAATTAGGGTTAGGGTTACAAACTAGGGTTTTACATTAGGGTTAGGGTTTCAAACTAGGGTTTTACGTTAGGGTTAGGGTTTCAAACTAGGGTTTAACATTAGGGTTAGGGTTTCAAACAAGGGTTTTACATTAGGGTTAATGCTTCAAACTAGGGTTTTACATTAGCGTTAGGGTTTCAAACTAGGGTTTTACATTAGGGTTAGGGTTACAAACTAGGGTTTTACATTAGGGTTAGGGTTTCAAACTAGGGTTTTGCATTAGGGTTAGGGTTTCAAACTAGGGTTTCAAATTAGGGTTAGGGTTTCAAACTAGTGTTTTACATTAGGGTTAGGGTTTCAAACTAGGGTTTCAAATTAGGGTTACGGTTTCAAACTAGGGTTTTACATTAGGGTTAGTGTTTCAAACTAGGGTTTCAAATTAGCGTTATGGTTTCAAACTAGTGTTTTACATTAGGGTTAGGGTTTCAAACTAGGGTTTTACATTAGGGTTAGGGTTACAAACTAGGGTTTTACATTAGGGTTAGAGTTTCAAACTAGGGTTTTGCATTAGGGTTAGGGATTCAAACTAGGGTTTTACGTTAGGGTTAGGGTTTCAAACTAGGGTTTTATATTAGGGTTAGATTTTCAAACTAGGGTTTCAAATTAGGGTTAGGGTTTCAAACTAGGGTTTAACATTAGGGTTAGGGTTTCAAACTAGGGTTTCAAATTAGGGTTAGGGTTACAAACAAGGGGTTTTAGATTAGGGTTAGGGTTTCAAACTAGGGTTTAACATTAGGGTTAGGGATTCAAACTAGAGTTTAACATTAGGGTTAGGGTTTCAAACTAGGGTTTTGCATTAGGGTTAGGGTTTCAAACTAGGGTTTCAAATTAGGGTTAGGGTTTCAAACTAGGGTTTTGCATTAGGGTTAGGGTTTCAAACTAGGGTTTCAAATTAGGGTTAGGGTTTCAAACTAGTGTTTTACATTAGGGTTAGGGTTAGGGTTTCAAACTAGGGTTTCAAATTAGGGTTATGTTTCAAACTAGGGTTTAAAATTAGGGTTAGGGTTTCAAACTAGGGTTTCAAATTAGGGTTATGTTTCAAACTAGGGTTTAAAATTAGGGTTAGGGTTTCAAACTAGGGTTTTTATATTAGGGTTAGGGTTACAAACTAGGGTTTAACATTAGGGTTAGGGTTTCAAACTAGGGTTTTACATTAGGGTTAGGGTTTCAAACTAGGGTTTTACATTAGGGTTAGGGTTACAAACTAGGGTTTTACATTAGGGTTAGGGTTTCAAACAAGGGTTTTGCATTAGGGTTAGGGTTTCAAACTAGGGTTTCAAATTAGGGTTAGGGTTTCAAACTAGGGTTTCAAATTAGGGTTACGGTTTCAAACTAGGGTTTTACATTAGGGTAAGTGTTTCAAACTAGGGTTTCAAATTAGCGTTACGGTTTCAAACTAGTGTTTTACATTAGGGTTAGTGTTTCAAACTAGGGTTTTACATTAGGGTTAGGGTTACAAACTAGGGTTTTACATTAGAGTTAGGGTTTCAATCTAGGGTTTTGCATTAGGGTTAGGGATTCAAACTAGGGTTTTACGTTAGGGTTAGGGTTTCAAACTAAGGTTTTATATTAGGGTTAGGTTTTCAAACTACGGTTTCAAATTAGGGTTAGGGTTTCAAACTAGGGTTTAACATTAGGGTTAGGGTTTCAAACTAGGGTTTTACATTAGGGATAGGGTTTCAAACTAGGGTTTTGCATTAGGGTTAGGGTTTCAAACTAGGGTTTCAAATTAGGGTTAGGGTTTCAAACTAGTGTTTTACATTAGGGTTAGGGTTTCAAACTAGGGTTTCAAATTAGGGTTACGGTTGCAAAATAGGGTTTTACATTAGAGTTAGTGTTTCAAACTAGGGTTTCAAATTAGGGTTACGGTTTCAAACAATCGTTTTACATTAGGGTTAGGGATTCAAACTAGGGTTTTACGTTAGGGTTAGGGTTTCAAAATCGGTTTTCAAATTAGGGTTAGGGTTACAAACTAGGGTTTTACATTAGGGTTAGGGCTTCAAACTAGGGTTTTACGTTAGGGTTAGGGTTTCAAACTAGGGTTTAACATTAGGGTTAGGGTTTCAAACAAGGGTTTTACATTAGGGTTAATGCTTCAAACTAGGGTTTTACATTAGGGTTAGGGTTTCAAACTAGGGTTTTACATTAGGGTTAGGGTTACAAACTAGGGTTTTACATTAGGGTTAGGGTTTCAAACTAGGGTTTTGCATTAGGGTTAGGGTTACAAACTAGGGTTTACCATTAGGGTTAGGGTTTCAAACTAGGGTTTTACATTATGGTTAGGGTTTCAAACTAGGGTTTTACATTAGGGTTAATGCTTCAAACTAGGGTTTTACATTAGGGTTAGGGTTTCAAACTAGGGTTTACCATTAGGGTTAGGGTTTCAAACTAGGGTTTTACATTATGGTTAGGGTTTCAAACTAGGGTTTTACATTAGGGTTAGGGTTACAAACTAGGGTTTTAAATTAGGGTTAGGGATTCAAACTAGGGTTTTACGTTAGGGTTAGGGTTTCAAACTAGGGTTTTATATTAGGGTTAGGTTTTCAAACTACGGTTTCAAATTAGGGTTAGGGTTTCAAAGTAGGGTTTAACATTAGGGTTAGGGTTTCAAACTAGGGTTTCAAATTAGGGTTAGGGTTACAAACAAGGGGTTTTACGTTAGGGCTAGGGTTTCAAACTCGGTTTTTAAATTAGGGTTAGGGTTACAAACTAGGGTTTTACATTAGGGTTAGGGTTTCAAACTAGGGTTTTACGTTAGGGTTAGGGTTTCAAACTAGGGTTTAACATTAGGGTTAGGGTTTCAAACAAGGGTTTTACATTAGGGTTAATGCTTCAAACTAGGGTTTTACATTAGCGTTAGGGTTTCAAACTAGGGTTTTACATTAGGGTTAGGGTTACAAACTAGGGTTTTACATTAGGGTTAGGGTTTCAAACTAGGGTTTTGCATTAGGGTTAGGGTTTCAAACTAGGGTTTCAAATTAGGGTTAGGGTTTCAAACTAGTGTTTTACATTAGGGTTAGGGTTTCAAACTAGGGTTTCAAATTAGGGTTACGGTTTCAAACTAGGGTTTTACATTAGGGTTAGTGTTTCAAACTAGGGTTTCAAATTAGCGTTACGGTTTCAAACTAGTGTTTTACATTAGGGTTAGGGTTTCAAACTAGGGTTTTACATTAGGGTTAGGGTTACAAACTAGGGTTTTACATTAGGGTTAGAGTTTCAAACTAGGGTTTTGCATTAGGGTTAGGGATTCAAACTAGGGTTTTACGTTAGGGTTAGGGTTTCAAACTAGGGTTTTATATTAGGGTTAGATTTTCAAACTAGGGTTTCAAATTAGGGTTAGGGTTTCAAACTAGGGTTTAACATTAGGGTTAGGGTTTCAAACTAGGGTTTCAAATTAGGGTTAGGGTTACAAACAAGGGGTTTTAGATTAGGGTTAGGGTTTCAAACTAGGGTTTAACATTAGGGTTAGGGATTCAAACTAGAGTTTAACATTAGGGTTAGGGTTTCAAACTAGGGTTTTGCATTAGGTTTAGGGTTTCAAACTAGGGTTTCAAATTAGGGTTAGGGTTTCAAACTAGTGTTTTACATTAGGGTTAGGGTTAGGGTTTCAAACTAGGGTTTCAAATTAGGGTTATGTTTCAAACTAGGGTTTAAAATTAGGGTTAGGGTTTCAAACTAGGGTTTTTATATTAGGGTTAGGGTTACAAACTAGGGTTTAACATTAGGGTTAGGGTTTCAAACTAGGGTTTTACATTAGGGTTAGGGTTTCAAACTAGGGTTTTACATTAGGGTTAGGGTTACAAACTAGGGTTTTACATTAGGGTTAGGGTTTCAAACAAGGGTTTTGCATTAGGGTTAGGGTTTCAAACTAGGGTTTCAAATTAGGGTTAGGGTTTCAAACTAGGGTTTCAAATTAGGGTTACGGTTTCAAACTAGGGTTTAACATTAGGGTAAGTGTTTCAAACTAGGGTTTCAAATTAGCGTTACGGTTTCAAACTAGTGTTTTACATTAGGGTTAGTGTTTCAAACTAGGGTTTTACATTAGGGTTAGGGTTACAAACTAGGGTTTTACATTAGAGTTAGGGTTTCAATCTAGGGTTTTGCATTAGGGTTAGGGATTCAAACTAGGGTTTTACGTTAGGGTTAGGGTTTCAAACTAAGGTTTTATATTAGGGTTAGGTTTTCAAACTACGGTTTCAAATTAGGGTTAGGGTTTCAAACTAGGGTTTAACATTAGGGTTAGGGTTTCAAACAAGGGTTTTACATTAGGGTTAATGCTTCAAACTAGGGTTTTACATTAGGGTTAGGGTTTCAAACTAGGGTTTTACATTAGGGTTAGGGTTACAAACTAGGGTTTTACATTAGGGTTAGGGTTTCAAACTAGGGTTTTGCATTAGGGTTAGGGTTACAAACTAGGGTTTACCATTAGGGTTAGGGTTTCAAACTAGGGTTTTACATTATGGTTAGGGTTTCAAACTAGGGTTTTACATTAGGGTTAATGCTTCAAACTAGGGTTTTACATTAGGGTTAGGGTTTCAAACTAGGGTTTACCATTAGGGTTAGGGTTTCAAACTAGGGTTTTACATTATGGTTAGGGTTTCAAACTAGGGTTTTACATTAGGGTTAGGGTTACAAACTAGGGTTTTAAATTAGGGTTAGGGATTCAAACTAGGGTTTTACGTTAGGGTTAGGGTTTCAAACTAGGGTTTTATATTAGGGTTAGGTTTTCAAACTACGGTTTCAAATTAGGGTTAGGGTTTCAAAGTAGGGTTTAACATTAGGGTTAGGGTTTCAAACTAGGGTTTCAAATTAGGGTTAGGGTTACAAACAAGGGGTTTTACGTTAGGGCTAGGGTTTCAAACTCGGTTTTTAAATTAGGGTTAGGGTTACAAACTAGGGTTTTACATTAGGGTTAGGGTTTCAAACTAGGGTTTTACGTTAGGGTTAGGGTTTCAAACTAGGGTTTAACATTAGGGTTAGGGTTTCAAACAAGGGTTTTACATTAGGGTTAATGCTTCAAACTAGGGTTTTACATTAGCGTTAGGGTTTCAAACTAGGGTTTTGCATTAGGGTTAGGGTTACAAACTAGGGTTTACCATTAGGGTTAGGGTTTCAAACTATGGTTTTACATTAGGGTTAGGGTTACAAACTAGGGTTTTACATTAGGGTTAGGGTTTCAAACTAGGGTTTTATATTAGGGTTAGGGTTACAAACAAGGGGTTTTACATTAGGGTTAGGGTTTCAAACTAGGGTTTAACATTAGGGTTAGGGTTTCAAACTAGGGTTTTTATATTAGGGTTAGGGTTACAAACTAGGGTTTAACATTAGGGTTAGGGTTTCAAACTAGGGTTTTACATTAGGGTTAGAGTTTCAAACTATGGTTTTACATTAGGGTTAGGGTTACAAACTAGGGTTTTACATTAGGGTTAGTGTTTCAAACTAGGGTTTTTATATTAGGGTTAGGGTTACAAACTAGGGTTTAACATTAGGGTTAGGGTTTCAAACTAGGGTTTTACATTAGGGTTAGAGTTTCAAACTATGGTTTTACATTAGGGTTAGGGTTACAAACTAGGGTTTTACATTAGGGTTAGGGTTTCAAACTAGTGTTTTACATTAGGGTTAGGGTTAGGGTTTCAAACTAGGGTTTCAAATTAGGGTTATGTTTCAAACTAAGGTTTAAAATTAGGGTTAGGGTTTCAAACTAGGGTTTTTATATTAGGGTTAGGGTTACAAACTAGGGTTTAACATTAGGGTTAGGGTTTCAAACTAGGGTTTTACATTAGGGTTAGGGTTTCAAACTAGGGTTTTACATTAGGGTTAGGGTTACAAACTAGGGTTTTACATTAGGGTTAGGGTTTCAAACAAGGGTTTTGCATTAGGGTTAGGGTTTCAAACTAGGGTTTCAAATTAGGGTAAGTGTTTCAAACTAGGGTTTTACATTAGGGTAAGTGTTTCAAACTAGGGTTTCAAATTAGCGTTACGGTTTCAAACTAGTGTTTTACATTAGGGTTAGTGTTTCAAACTAGGGTTTTACATTAGGGTTAGGGTTACAAACTAGGGTTTTACATTAGAGTTAGGGTTTCAATCTAGGGTTTTGCATTAGGGTTAGGGATTCAAACTAGGGTTTTACGTTAGGGTTAGGGTTTCAAACTAAGGTTTTATATTAGGGTTAGGTTTTCAAACTACGGTTTCAAATTAGGGTTAGGGTTTCAAACTAGGGTTTTGCATTAGGGTTAGGGTTACAAACTAGGGTTTACCATTAGGGTTAGGGTTTCAAACTAGGGTTTTACATTATGGTTAGGGTTTCAAACTAGGGTTTTACATTAGGGTTAATGCTTCAAACTAGGGTTTTACATTAGGGTTAGGGTTTCAAACTAGGGTTTTACATTATGGTTAGGGTTTCAAACTAGGGTTTTACATTAGGGTTAGGGTTACAAACTAGGGTTTTAAATTAGGGTTAGGGATTCAAACTAGGGTTTTACGTTAGGGTTAGGGTTTCAAACTAGGGTTTTATATTAGGGTTAGGGTTACAAACAAGGGGTTTTACATTAGGGTTAGGGTTTCAAACTAGGGTTTAACATTAGGGTTAGGGTTTCAAACTAGGGTTTTTATATTAGGGTTAGGGTTACAAACTAGGGTTTAACATTAGGGTTAGGGTTTCAAACTAGGGTTTTACATTAGGGTTAGAGTTTCAAACTATGGTTTTACATTAGGGTTAGGGTTACAAACTAGGGTTTTACATTAGGGTTAGGGTTTCAAACTAGGGTTTTTATATTAGGGTTAGGGTTACAAACTAGGGTTTAACATTAGGGTTAGGGTTTCAAACTAGGGTTTTACATTAGGGTTAGAGTTTCAAACTATGGTTTTACATTAGGGTTAGGGTTACAAACTAGGGTTTTACATTAGGGTTAGGGTTTCAAACTAGTGTTTTACATTAGGGTTAGGGTTAGGGTTTCAAACTAGGGTTTCAAATTAGGGTTATGTTTCAAACTAAGGTTTAAAATTAGGGTTAGGGTTTCAAACTAGGGTTTTTATATTAGGGTTAGGGTTACAAACTAGGGTTTAACATTAGGGTTAGGGTTTCAAACTAGGGTTTTACATTAGGGTTAGGGTTTCAAACTAGGGTTTTACATTAGGGTTAGGGTTACAAACTAGGGTTTTACATTAGGGTTAGGGTTTCAAACAAGGGTTTTGCATTAGGGTTAGGGTTTCAAACTAGGGTTTCAAATTAGGGTAAGTGTTTCAAACTAGGGTTTTACATTAGGGTAAGTGTTTCAAACTAGGGTTTCAAATTAGCGTTACGGTTTCAAACTAGTGTTTTACATTAGGGTTAGTGTTTCAAACTAGGGTTTTACATTAGGGTTAGGGTTACAAACTAGGGTTTTACATTAGAGTTAGGGTTTCAATCTAGGGTTTTGCATTAGGGTTAGGGATTCAAACTAGGGTTTTACGTTAGGGTTAGGGTTTCAAACTAAGGTTTTATATTAGGGTTAGGTTTTCAAACTACGGTTTCAAATTAGGGTTAGGGTTTCAAACTAGGGTTTAACATTAGGGTTAGGGTTTCAAACTAGGGTTTTACATTAGGGTTAGGGTTTCAAACTAGGGTTTTGCATTAGGGTTAGGGTTTCAAACTAGGGTTTCAAATTAGGGTTAGGGTTTCAAACTAGTGTTTTACATTAGGGTTAGGGTTTCAAACTAGGGTTTCAAATTAGGGTTACGGTTGCAAAATAGGGTTTTACAATAGAGTTAGTGTTTCAAACTAGGGTTTCAAATTAGGGTTACGGTTTCAAACTATCGTTTTACATTAGGGTTAGGGATTCAAACTAGGGTTTTACGTTAGGGTTAGGGTTTCAAACTCGGTTTTCAAATTAGGGTTAGGGTTACAAACTAGGGTTTTACATTAGGGTTAGGGCTTCAAACTAGGGTTTTACGTTAGGGTTAGGGTTTCAAACTAGGGTTTAACATTAGGGTTAGGGTTTCAAACAAGGGTTTTACATTAGGGTTAATGCTTCAAACTAGGGTTTTACATTAGGGTTAGGGTTTCAAACTAGGGTTTTACATTAGGGTTAGGGTTACAAACTAGGGTTTTACATTAGGGTTAGGGTTTCAAACTAGGGTTTTGCATTAGGGTTAGGGTTACAAACTAGGGTTTACCATTAGGGTTAGGGTTTCAAACTAGGGTTTTACATTATGGTTAGGGTTTCAAACTAGGGTTTTACATTAGGGTTAATGCTTCAAACTAGGGTTTTACATTAGGGTTAGGGTTTCAAACTAGGGTTTACCATTAGGGTTAGGGTTTCAAACTAGGGTTTTACATTATGGTTAGGGTTTCAAACTAGGGTTTTACATTAGGGTTAGGGTTACAAACTAGGGTTTTAAATTAGGGTTAGGGATTCAAACTAGGGTTTTACGTTAGGGTTAGGGTTTCAAACTAGGGTTTTATATTAGGGTTAGGGTTACAAACAAGGGGTTTTACATTAGGGTTAGGGTTTCAAACTAGGGTTTAACATTAGGGTTAGGGTTTCAAACTAGGGTTTTTATATTAGGGTTAGGGTTACAAACTAGGGTTTAACATTAGGGTTAGGGTTTCAAACTAGGGTTTTACATTAGGGTTAGAGTTTCAAACTATGGTTTTACATTAGGGTTAGGGTTACAAACTAGGGTTTTACATTAGGGTTAGGGTTTCAAACAAGGGTTTTGCATTAGGGTTAGGGTTTCAAACTAGGGTTTCAAATTAGGGTTAGGGTTTCAAACTAGGGTTTCAAATTAGGGTTACGGTTTCAAACTAGGGTTTTACATTAGGGCAAGTGTTTCAAACTAGGGTTTCAAATTAGCGTTACGGTTTCAAACTAGTGTTTTACATTAGGGTTAGTGTTTCAAACTAGGGTTTCACATTAGGGTTAGGGTTACAAACTAGGGTTTTACATTAGGGTTAGGGTTTCAAACTAGGGTTTTGCATTAGGGTTAGGGATTCAAACTAGGGTTTTACGTGAGGGTTAGGGTTTCAAACTAGGGTTTTATCTTAGGGTTAGGTTTTCAAACTACGGTTTCAAATTAGGGTTAGGGTTTCAAACTAGGGTTTAACATTAGGATTAGGGTTTCAAACTATGGTTTTACATTAGGGTTAGGTTTTCAAACTAGGGTTTTGCATTAGGGTTAGGGTTTCAAACAAGGGTTTCAAATTAGGGTTAGGGTTTCAAACTAGGGTTTTACATTAGGGTTAGGGTTACAAACTAGGGTTTTACATTAGGGTTAGAGTTTCAAACTAGTGTTTTGCATTAGGGTTAGGGATTCAAACTAGGGTTTTACGTTAGGGTTAGGGTTTCAAACTAGGGTTTTATATTAGGGTTAGATTTTCAAACTAGGGTTTCAAATTAGGGTTAGGGTTTCAAACTAGGGTTTAACATTAGGGTTAGGGTTTCAAACTAGGGTTTCAAATTAGGGTTAGGGTTACAAACAAGGGGTTTTAGATTAGGGTTAGGGTTTCAAACTAGGGTTTAACATTAGGGTTAGGGATTCAAACTAGAGTTTAACATTAGGGTTAGGGTTTCAAACTAGGGTTTTGCATTAGGGTTAGGGTTTCAAACTAGGGTTTCAAATTAGGGTAAGGGTTTCAAACTAGGGTTTTGCATTAGGGTTAGGGTTTCAAACTAGGGTTTCAAATTAGGGTTAGGGTTTCAAACTAGTGTTTTACATTAGGGTTAGGGTTAGGGTTTCAAACTAGGGTTTCAAATTAGGGTTATGTTTCAAACTAGGGTTTAAAATTAGGGTTAGGGTTTCAAACTAGGGTTTCAAATTAGGGTTATGTTTCAAACTAGGGTTTAAAATTAGGGTTAGGGTTTCAAACTAGGGTTTTTATATTAGGGTTAGGGTTACAAACTAGGGTTTAACATTAGGGTTAGGGTTTCAAACTAGGGTTTTACATTAGGGTTAGGGTTTCAAACTAGGGTTTTACATTAGGGTTAGGGTTACAAACTAGGGTTTTACATTAGGGTTAGGGTTTCAAACAAGGGTTTTGCATTAGGGTTAGGGTTTCAAACTAGGGTTTCAAATTAGGGTTAGGGTTTCAAACTAGGGTTTCAAATTAGGGTTATGGTTTCAAACTAGGGTTTTACATTAGGGTAAGTGTTTCAAACTAGGGTTTCAAATTAGCGTTACGGTTTCAAACTAGTGTTTTACATTAGGGTTAGTGTTTCAAACTAGGGTTTTACATTAGGGTTAGGGTTACAAACTAGGGTTTTACATTAGAGTTAGGGTTTCAATCTAGGGTTTTGCATTAGGGTTAGGGATTCAAACTAGGGTTTTACGTTAGGGTTAGGGTTTCAAACTAAGGTTTTATATTAGGGTTAGGTTTTCAAACTACGGTTTCAAATTAGGGTTAGGGTTTCAAACTAGGGTTTAACATTAGGGTTAGGGTTTCAAACTAGGGTTTTACATTAGGGTTAGGGTTTCAAACTAGGGTTTTGCATTATTGTTAGGGTTTCAAACTAGGGTTTCAAATTAGGGTTAGGGTTTCAAACTAGTGTTTTACATTAGGGTTAGGGTTTCAAACTAGGGTTTCAAATTAGGGTTACGGTTGCAAAATAGGGTTTTACATTAGAGTTAGTGTTTCAAACTAGGGTTTCAAATTAGGGTTACGGTTTCAAACTATCGTTTTACATTAGGGTTAGGGATTCAAACTAGGGTTTTACGTTAGGGTTAGGGTTTCAAACTAGGGTTTTATATTAGGGTTAGGTTTTCAAACTACGGTTTCAAATTAGGGTTAGGGTTTCAAAGTAGGGTTTAACATTAGGGTTAGGGTTTCAAACTAGGGTTTCAAATTAGGGTTAGGGTTACAAACAAGGGGTTTTACATTAGGGTTAGGGTTTCAAACTAGGGTTTAACATTAGGGTTAGGGTTTCAAACTAGGGTTTTTATATTAGGGTTAGGGTTACAAACTAGGGTTTAACATTAGGGTTATGGTTTCAAACTAGGGTTTTACATTAGGGTTAGAGTTTCAAACTATGGTTTTACATTAGGGTTAGGGTTACAAACTAGGGTTTTACATTAGGGTTAGGGTTTCAAACAAGGGTTTTGCATTAGGGTTAGGGTTTCAAACTAGGGTTTCAAATTAGGGTTAGGGTTTCAAACTAGGGTTTCAAATTAGGGTTACGGTTTCAAACTAGGGTTTTACATTAGGGCAAGTGTTTCAAACTAGGGTTTCAAATTAGCGTTACGGTTTCAAACTAGTGTTTTACATTAGGGTTAGTGTTTCAAACTAGGGTTTTACATTAGGGTTAGGGTTTCAAACTAGGGTTTTGCATTATTGTTAGGGTTTCAAACTAGGGTTTCAAATTAGGGTTAGGGTTTCAAACTAGTGTTTTACATTAGGGTTAGGGTTTCAAACTAGGGTTTCAAATTAGGGTTACGGTTGCAAAATAGGGTTTTACATTAGAGTTAGTGTTTCAAACTAGGGTTTCAAATTAGGGTTACGGTTTCAAACTATCGTTTTACATTAGGGTTAGGGATTCAAACTAGGGTTTTACGTTAGGGTTAGGGTTTCAAACTCGGTTTTCAAATTAGGGTTAGGGTTACAAACTAGGGTTTTACATTAGGGTTAGGGCTTCAAACTAGGGTTTTACGTTAGGGTTAGGGTTTCAAACTAGGGTTTAACATTAGGGTTAGGGTTTCAAACAAGGGTTTTACATTAGGGTTAATGCTTCAAACTAGGGTTTTACATTAGGGTTAGGGTTTCAAACTAGGGTTTTACATTAGGGTTAGGGTTACAAACTAGGGTTTTACATTAGGGTTAGGGTTTCAAACTAGGGTTTTGCATTAGGGTTAGGGTTACAAACTAGGGTTTACCATTAGGGTTAGGGTTTCAAACTAGGGTTTTACATTATGGTTAGGGTTTCAAACTAGGGTTTTACATTAGGGTTAATGCTTCAAACTAGGGTTTTACATTAGGGTTAGGGTTTCAAACTAGGGTTTACCATTAGGGTTAGGGTTTCAAACTAGGGTTTTACATTATGGTTAGGGTTTCAAACTAGGGTTTTACATTAGGGTTAGGGTTACAAACTAGGGTTTTAAATTAGGGTTAGGGATTCAAACTAGGGTTTTACGTTAGGGTTAGGGTTTCAAACTAGGGTTTTATATTAGGGTTAGGTTTTCAAACTACGGTTTCAAATTAGGGTTAGGGTTTCAAAGTAGGGTTTAACATTAGGGTTAGGGTTTCAAACTAGGGTTTCAAATTAGGGTTAGGGTTACAAACAAGGGGTTTTACATTAGGGTTAGGGTTTCAAACTAGGGTTTAACATTAGGGTTAGGGTTTCAAACTAGGGTTTTTATATTAGGGTTAGGGTTACAAACTAGGGTTTAACATTAGGGTTATGGTTTCAAACTAGGGTTTTACATTAGGGTTAGAGTTTCAAACTATGGTTTTACATTAGGGTTAGGGTTACAAACTAGGGTTTTACATTAGGGTTAGGGTTTCAAACAAGGGTTTTGCATTAGGGTTAGGGTTTCAAACTAGGGTTTCAAATTAGGGTTAGGGTTTCAAACTAGGGTTTCAAATTAGGGTTACGGTTTCAAACTAGGGTTTTACATTAGGGCAAGTGTTTCAAACTAGGGTTTCAAATTAGCGTTACGGTTTCAAACTAGTGTTTTACATTAGGGTTAGTGTTTCAAACTAGGGTTTCACATTAGGGTTAGGGTTACAAACTAGGGTTTTACATTAGGGTTAGGGTTTCAAACTAGGGTTTTGCATTAGGGTTAGGGATTCAAACTAGGGTTTTACGTGAGGGTTAGGGTTTCAAACTAGGGTTTTATATTAGGGTTAGGTTTTCAAACTACGGTTTCAAATTAGGGTTAGGGTTTCAAACTAGGGTTTAACATTAGGATTAGGGTTTCAAACTATGGTTTTACATTAGGGTTAGGTTTTCAAACTAGGGTTTTGCATTAGGGTTAGGGTTTCAAACAAGGGTTTCAAATTAGGGTTAGGGTTTCAAACTAGTGTTTTACATTAGGGTTAGGGTTTCAAACTAGTGTTTCAAATTAGGGTTACGGTTTCAAAATAGGGTTTTACATTAGAGTTAGTGTTTCAAACTAGGGTTTTACGTTAGGGCTAGGGTTTCAAACTCGGTTTTTAAATTAGGGTTAGGGTTACAAACTAGGGTTTTACATTAGGGTTAGGGTTTCAAACTAGGGTTTTACGTTAGGGTTAGGGTTTCAAACTAGGGTTTAACATTAGGGTTAGGGTTTCAAACAAGGGTTTTACATTAGGGTTAATGCTTCAAACTAGGGTTTTACATTAGCGTTAGGGTTTCAAACTAGGGTTTTACATTAGGGTTAGGGTTACAAACTAGGGTTTTACATTAGGGTTAGGGTTTCAAACTAGGGTTTTGCATTAGGGTTAGGGTTTCAAACTAGGGTTTCAAATTAGGGTTAGGGTTTCAAACTAGTGTTTTACATTAGGGTTAGGGTTTCAAACTAGGGTTTCAAATTAGGGTTACGGTTTCAAACTAGGGTTTTACATTAGGGTTAGTGTTTCAAACTAGGGTTTCAAATTAGCGTTATGGTTTCAAACTAGTGTTTTACATTAGGGTTAGGGTTTCAAACTAGGGTTTTACATTAGGGTTAGGGTTACAAACTAGGGTTTTACATTAGGGTTAGAGTTTCAAACTAGGGTTTTGCATTAGGGTTAGGGATTCAAACTAGGGTTTTACGTTAGGGTTAGGGTTTCAAACTAGGGTTTTATATTAGGGTTAGATTTTCAAACTAGGGTTTCAAATTAGGGTTAGGGTTTCAAACTAGGGTTTAACATTAGGGTTAGGGTTTCAAACTAGGGTTTCAAATTAGGGTTAGGGTTACAAACAAGGGGTTTTAGATTAGGGTTAGGGTTTCAAACTAGGGTTTAACATTAGGGTTAGGGATTCAAACTAGAGTTTAACATTAGGGTTAGGGTTTCAAACTAGGGTTTTGCATTAGGGTTAGGGTTTCAAACTAGGGTTTCAAATTAGGGTTAGGGTTTCAAACTAGGGTTTTGCATTAGGGTTAGGGTTTCAAACTAGGGTTTCAAATTAGGGTTAGGGTTTCAAACTAGTGTTTTACATTAGGGTTAGGGTTAGGGTTTCAAACTAGGGTTTCAAATTAGGGTTATGTTTCAAACTAGGGTTTAAAATTAGGGTTAGGGTTTCAAACTAGGGTTTCAAATTAGGGTTATGTTTCAAACTAGGGTTTAAAATTAGGGTTAGGGTTTCAAACTAGGGTTTTTATATTAGGGTTAGGGTTACAAACTAGGGTTTAACATTAGGGTTAGGGTTTCAAACTAGGGTTTTACATTAGGGTTAGGGTTTCAAACTAGGGTTTTACATTAGGGTTAGGGTTACACACTAGGGTTTTACATTAGGGTTAGGGTTTCAAACAAGGGTTTTGCATTAGGGTTAGGGTTTCAAACTAGGGTTTCAAATTAGGGTTAGGGTTTCAAACTAGGGTTTCAAATTAGGGTTACGGTTTCAAACTAGGGTTTTACATTAGGGTAAGTGTTTCAAACTAGGGTTTCAAATTAGCGTTACGGTTTCAAACTAGTGTTTTACATTAGGGTTAGTGTTTCAAACTAGGGTTTTACATTAGGGTTAGGGTTACAAACTAGGGTTTTACATTAGAGTTAGGGTTTCAATCTAGGGTTTTGCATTAGGGTTAGGGATTCAAACTAGGGTTTTACGTTAGGGTTAGGGTTTCAAACTAAGGTTTTATATTAGGGTTAGGTTTTCAAACTACGGTTTCAAATTAGGGTTAGGGTTTCAAACTAGGGTTTAACATTAGGGTTAGGGTTTCAAACTAGGGTTTTACATTAGGGATAGGGTTTCAAACTAGGGTTTTGCATTAGGGTTAGGGTTTCAAACTAGGGTTTCAAATTAGGGTTAGGGTTTCAAACTAGTGTTTTACATTAGGGTTAGGGTTTCAAACTAGGGTTTCAAATTAGGGTTACGGTTGCAAAATAGGGTTTTACATTAGAGTTAGTGTTTCAAACTAGGGTTTCAAATTAGGGTTACGGTTTCAAACAATCGTTTTACATTAGGCTTAGGGATTCAAACTAGGGTTTTACGTTAGGGTTAGGGTTTCAAAATCGGTTTTCAAATTAGGGTTAGGGTTACAAACTAGGGTTTTACATTAGGGTTAGGGCTTCAAACTAGGGTTTTACGTTAGGGTTAGGGTTTCAAACTAGGGTTTAACATTAGGGTTAGGGTTTCAAACAAGGGTTTTACATTAGGGTTAATGCTTCAAACTAGGGTTTTACATTAGGGTTAGGGTTTCAAACTAGGGTTTTACATTAGGGTTAGGGTTACAAACTAGGGTTTTACATTAGGGTTAGGGTTTCAAACTAGGGTTTTGCATTAGGGTTAGGGTTACAAACTAGGGTTTACCATTAGGGTTAGGGTTTCAAACTAGGGTTTTACATTATGGTTAGGGTTTCAAACTAGGGTTTTACATTAGGGTTAATGCTTCAAACTAGGGTTTTACATTAGGGTTAGGGTTTCAAACTAGGGTTTACCATTAGGGTTAGGGTTTCAAACTAGGGTTTTACATTATGGTTAGGGTTTCAAACTAGGGTTTTACATTAGGGTTAGGGTTACAAACTAGGGTTTTAAATTAGGGTTAGGGATTCAAACTAGGGTTTTACGTTAGGGTTAGGGTTTCAAACTAGGGTTTTATATTAGGGTTAGGTTTTCAAACTACGGTTTCAAATTAGGGTTAGGGTTTCAAAGTAGGGTTTAACATTAGGGTTAGGGTTTCAAACTAGGGTTTCAAATTAGGGTTAGGGTTACAAACAAGGGGTTTTACGTTAGGGCTAGGGTTTCAAACTCGGTTTTTAAATTAGGGTTAGGGTTACAAACTAGGGTTTTACATTAGGGTTAGGGTTTCAAACTAGGGTTTTACGTTAGGGTTAGGGTTTCAAACTAGGGTTTAACATTAGGGTTAGGGTTTCAAACAAGGGTTTTACATTAGGGTTAATGCTTCAAACTAGGGTTTTACATTAGCGTTAGGGTTTCAAACTAGGGTTTTACATTAGGGTTAGGGTTACAAACTAGGGTTTTACATTAGGGTTAGGGTTTCAAACTAGGGTTTTGCATTAGGGTTAGGGTTTCAAACTAGGGTTTCAAATTAGGGTTAGGGTTTCAAACTAGTGTTTTACATTAGGGTTAGGGTTTCAAACTAGGGTTTCAAATTAGGGTTACGGTTTCAAACTAGGGTTTTACATTAGGGTTAGTGTTTCAAACTAGGGTTTCAAATTAGCGTTACGGTTTCAAACTAGTGTTTTACATTAGGGTTAGGGTTTCAAACTAGGGTTTTACATTAGGGTTAGGGTTACAAACTAGGGTTTTACATTAGGGTTAGAGTTTCAAACTAGGGTTTTGCATTAGGGTTAGGGATTCAAACTAGGGTTTTACGTTAGGGTTAGGGTTTCAAACTAGGGTTTTATATTAGGGTTAGATTTTCAAACTAGGGTTTCAAATTAGGGTTAGGGTTTCAAACTAGGGTTTAACATTAGGGTTAGGGTTTCAAACTAGGGTTTCAAATTAGGGTTAGGGTTACAAACAAGGGGTTTTAGATTAGGGTTAGGGTTTCAAACTAGGGTTTAACATTAGGGTTAGGGATTCAAACTAGAGTTTAACATTAGGGTTAGGGTTTCAAACTAGGGTTTTGCATTAGGTTTAGGGTTTCAAACTAGGGTTTCAAATTAGGGTTAGGGTTTCAAACTAGTGTTTTACATTAGGGTTAGGGTTAGGGTTTCAAACTAGTGTTTCAAATTAGGGTTATGTTTCAAACTAGGGTTTAAAATTAGGGTTAGGGTTTCAAACTAGGGTTTTTATATTAGGGTTAGGGTTACAAACTAGGGTTTAACATTAGGGTTAGGGTTTCAAACTAGGGTTTTACATTAGGGTTAGGGTTTCAAACTAGGGTTTTACATTAGGGTTAGGGTTACAAACTAGGGTTTTACATTAGGGTTAGGGTTTCAAACAAGGGTTTTGCATTAGGGTTAGGGTTTCAAACTAGGGTTTCAAATTAGGGTTAGGGTTTCAAACTAGGGTTTCAAATTAGGGTTACGGTTTCAAACTAGGGTTTAACATTAGGGTAAGTGTTTCAAACTAGGGTTTCAAATTAGCGTTACGGTTTCAAACTAGTGTTTTACATTAGGGTTAGTGTTTCAAACTAGGGTTTTACATTAGGGTTAGGGTTACAAACTAGGGTTTTACATTAGAGTTAGGGTTTCAATCTAGGGTTTTGCATTAGGGTTAGGGATTCAAACTAGGGTTTTACGTTAGGGTTAGGGTTTCAAACTAAGGTTTTATATTAGGGTTAGGTTTTCAAACTACGGTTTCAAATTAGGGTTAGGGTTTCAAACTAGGGTTTAACATTAGGGTTAGGGTTTCAAACAAGGGTTTTACATTAGGGTTAATGCTTCAAACTAGGGTTTTACATTAGGGTTAGGGTTTCAAACTAGGGTTTTACATTAGGGTTAGGGTTACAAACTAGGGTTTTACATTAGGGTTAGGGTTTCAAACTAGGGTTTTGCATTAGGGTTAGGGTTACAAACTAGGGTTTACCATTAGGGTTAGGGTTTCAAACTAGGGTTTTACATTATGGTTAGGGTTTCAAACTAGGGTTTTACATTAGGGTTAATGCTTCAAACTAGGGTTTTACATTAGGGTTAGGGTTTCAAACTAGGGTTTACCATTAGGGTTAGGGTTTCAAACTAGGGTTTTACATTATGGTTAGGGTTTCAAACTAGGGTTTTACATTAGGGTTAGGGTTACAAACTAGGGTTTTAAATTAGGGTTAGGGATTCAAACTAGGGTTTTACGTTAGGGTTAGGGTTTCAAACTAGGGTTTTATATTAGGGTTAGGTTTTCAAACTACGGTTTCAAATTAGGGTTAGGGTTTCAAAGTAGGGTTTAACATTAGGGTTAGGGTTTCAAACTAGGGTTTCAAATTAGGGTTAGGGTTACAAACAAGGGGTTTTACGTTAGGGCTAGGGTTTCAAACTCGGTTTTTAAATTAGGGTTAGGGTTACAAACTAGGGTTTTACATTAGGGTTAGGGTTTCAAACTAGGGTTTTACGTTAGGGTTAGGGTTTCAAACTAGGGTTTAACATTAGGGTTAGGGTTTCAAACAAGGGTTTTACATTAGGGTTAATGCTTCAAACTAGGGTTTTACATTAGCGTTAGGGTTTCAAACTAGGGTTTTGCATTAGGGTTAGGGTTACAAACTAGGGTTTACCATTAGGGTTAGGGTTTCAAACTAGGGTTTTACATTATGGTTAGGGTTTCAAACTAGGGTTTTACATTAGGGTTAATGCTTCAAACTAGGGTTTTACATTAGGGTTAGGGTTTCAATCTAGGGTTTTGCATTAGGGTTAGGGATTCAAACTAGGGTTTTACGTTAGGGTTAGGGTTTCAAACTAAGGTTTTATATTAGGGTTAGGTTTTCAAACTACGGTTTCAAATTAGGGTTAGGGTTTCAAACTAGGGTTTAACATTAGGGTTAGGGTTTCAAACTAGGGTTTTACATTAGGGTTAGGGTTTCAAACTAGGGTTTTGCATTAGGGTTAGGGTTTCAAACTAGGGTTTCAAATTAGGGTTAGGGTTTCAAACTAGTGTTTTACATTAGGGTTAGGGTTTCAAACTAGGGTTTCAAATTAGGGTTACGGTTGCAAAATAGGGTTTTACATTAGAGTTAGTGTTTCAAACTAGGGTTTCAAATTAGGGTTACGGTTTCAAACTATCGTTTTACATTAGGGTTAGGGATTCAAACTAGGGTTTTACGTTAGGGTTAGGGTTTCAAACTCGGTTTTCAAATTAGGGTTAGGGTTACAAACTAGGGTTTTACATTAGGGTTAGGGCTTCAAACTAGGGTTTTACGTTAGGGTTAGGGTTTCAAACTAGGGTTTAACATTAGGGTTAGGGTTTCAAACAAGGGTTTTACATTAGGGTTAATGCTTCAAACTAGGGTTTTACATTAGGGTTAGGGTTTCAAACTAGGGTTTTACATTAGGGTTAGGGTTACAAACTAGGGTTTTACATTAGGGTTAGGGTTTCAAACTAGGGTTTTGCATTAGGGTTAGGGTTACAAACTAGGGTTTACCATTAGGGTTAGGGTTTCAAACTAGGGTTTTACATTATGGTTAGGGTTTCAAACTAGGGTTTTACATTAGGGTTAATGCTTCAAACTAGGGTTTTACATTAGGGTTAGGGTTTCAAACTAGGGTTTACCATTAGGGTTAGGGTTTCAAACTAGGGTTTTACATTATGGTTAGGGTTTCAAACTAGGGTTTTACATTAGGGTTAGGGTTACAAACTAGGGTTTTAAATTAGGGTTAGGGATTCAAACTAGGGTTTTACGTTAGGGTTAGGGTTTCAAACTAGGGTTTTATATTAGGGTTAGGTTTTCAAACTACGGTTTCAAATTAGGGTTAGGGTTTCAAAGTAGGGTTTAACATTAGGGTTAGGGTTTCAAACTAGGGTTTCAAATTAGGGTTAGGGTTACAAACAAGGGGTTTTACATTAGGGTTAGGGTTTCAAACTAGGGTTTAACATTAGGGTTAGGGTTTCAAACTAGGGTTTTTATATTAGGGTTAGGGTTACAAACTAGGGTTTAACATTAGGGTTAGGGTTTCAAACTAGGGTTTTACATTAGGGTTAGAGTTTCAAACTATGGTTTTACATTAGGGTTAGGGTTACAAACTAGGGTTTTACATTAGGGTTAGGGTTTCAAACAAGGGTTTTGCATTAGGGTTAGGGTTTCAAACTAGGGTTTCAAATTAGGGTTAGGGTTTCAAACTAGGGTTTCAAATTAGGGTTACGGTTTCAAACTAGGGTTTTACATTAGGGCAAGTGTTTCAAACTAGGGTTTCAAATTAGCGTTACGGTTTCAAACTAGTGTTTTACATTAGGGTTAGTGTTTCAAACTAGGGTTTCACATTAGGGTTAGGGTTACAAACTAGGGTTTCAAATTAGGGTTAGGGTTACAAACAAGGGGTTTTACGTTAGGGCTAGGGTTTCAAACTCGGTTTTTAAATTAGGGTTAGGGTTACAAACTAGGGTTTTACATTAGGGTTAGGGTTTCAAACTAGGGTTTTACGTTAGGGTTAGGGTTTCAAACTAGGGTTTAACATTAGGGTTAGGGTTTCAAACAAGGGTTTTACATTAGGGTTAATGCTTCAAACTAGGGTTTTACATTAGCGTTAGGGTTTCAAACTAGGGTTTTACATTAGGGTTAGGGTTACAAACTAGGGTTTTACATTAGGGTTAGGGTTTCAAACTAGGGTTTTGCATTAGGGTTAGGGTTTCAAACTAGGGTTTCAAATTAGGGTTAGGGTTTCAAACTAGTGTTTTACATTAGGGTTAGGGTTTCAAACTAGGGTTTCAAATTAGGGTTACGGTTTCAAACTAGGGTTTTACATTAGGGTTAGTGTTTCAAACTAGGGTTTCAAATTAGCGTTACGGTTTCAAACTAGTGTTTTACATTAGGGTTAGGGTTTCAAACTAGGGTTTTACATTAGGGTTAGGGTTACAAACTAGGGTTTTACATTAGGGTTAGAGTTTCAAACTAGGGTTTTGCATTAGGGTTAGGGATTCAAACTAGGGTTTTACGTTAGGGTTAGGGTTTCAAACTAGGGTTTTATATTAGGGTTAGATTTTCAAACTAGGGTTTCAAATTAGGGTTAGGGTTTCAAACTAGGGTTTAACATTAGGGTTAGGGTTTCAAACTAGGGTTTCAAATTAGGGTTAGGGTTACAAACAAGGGGTTTTAGATTAGGGTTAGGGTTTCAAACTAGGGTTTAACATTAGGGTTAGGGATTCAAACTAGAGTTTAACATTAGGGTTAGGGTTTCAAACTAGGGTTTTGCATTAGGTTTAGGGTTTCAAACTAGGGTTTCAAATTAGGGTTAGGGTTTCAAACTAGTGTTTTACATTAGGGTTAGGGTTAGGGTTTCAAACTAGTGTTTCAAATTAGGGTTATGTTTCAAACTAGGGTTTAAAATTAGGGTTAGGGTTTCAAACTAGGGTTTTTATATTAGGGTTAGGGTTACAAACTAGGGTTTAACATTAGGGTTAGGGTTTCAAACTAGGGTTTTACATTAGGGTTAGGGTTTCAAACTAGGGTTTTACATTAGGGTTAGGGTTACAAACTAGGGTTTTACATTAGGGTTAGGGTTTCAAACAAGGGTTTTGCATTAGGGTTAGGGTTTCAAACTAGGGTTTCAAATTAGGGTTAGGGTTTCAAACTAGGGTTTCAAATTAGGGTTACGGTTTCAAACTAGGGTTTAACATTAGGGTAAGTGTTTCAAACTAGGGTTTCAAATTAGCGTTACGGTTTCAAACTAGTGTTTTACATTAGGGTTAGTGTTTCAAACTAGGGTTTTACATTAGGGTTAGGGTTACAAACTAGGGTTTTACATTAGAGTTAGGGTTTCAATCTAGGGTTTTGCATTAGGGTTAGGGATTCAAACTAGGGTTTTACGTTAGGGTTAGGGTTTCAAACTAAGGTTTTATATTAGGGTTAGGTTTTCAAACTACGGTTTCAAATTAGGGTTAGGGTTTCAAACTAGGGTTTAACATTAGGGTTAGGGTTTCAAACAAGGGTTTTACATTAGGGTTAATGCTTCAAACTAGGGTTTTACATTAGGGTTAGGGTTTCAAACTAGGGTTTTACATTAGGGTTAGGGTTACAAACTAGGGTTTTACATTAGGGTTAGGGTTTCAAACTAGGGTTTTGCATTAGGGTTAGGGTTACAAACTAGGGTTTACCATTAGGGTTAGGGTTTCAAACTAGGGTTTTACATTATGGTTAGGGTTTCAAACTAGGGTTTTACATTAGGGTTAATGCTTCAAACTAGGGTTTTACATTAGGGTTAGGGTTTCAAACTAGGGTTTACCATTAGGGTTAGGGTTTCAAACTAGGGTTTTACATTATGGTTAGGGTTTCAAACTAGGGTTTTACATTAGGGTTAGGGTTACAAACTAGGGTTTTAAATTAGGGTTAGGGATTCAAACTAGGGTTTTACGTTAGGGTTAGGGTTTCAAACTAGGGTTTTATATTAGGGTTAGGTTTTCAAACTACGGTTTCAAATTAGGGTTAGGGTTTCAAAGTAGGGTTTAACATTAGGGTTAGGGTTTCAAACTAGGGTTTCAAATTAGGGTTAGGGTTACAAACAAGGGGTTTTACGTTAGGGCTAGGGTTTCAAACTCGGTTTTTAAATTAGGGTTAGGGTTACAAACTAGGGTTTTACATTAGGGTTAGGGTTTCAAACTAGGGTTTTACGTTAGGGTTAGGGTTTCAAACTAGGGTTTAACATTAGGGTTAGGGTTTCAAACAAGGGTTTTACATTAGGGTTAATGCTTCAAACTAGGGTTTTACATTAGCGTTAGGGTTTCAAACTAGGGTTTTGCATTAGGGTTAGGGTTACAAACTAGGGTTTACCATTAGGGTTAGGGTTTCAAACTAGGGTTTTACATTATGGTTAGGGTTTCAAACTAGGGTTTTACATTAGGGTTAATGCTTCAAACTAGGGTTTTACATTAGGGTTAGGGTTTCAATCTAGGGTTTTGCATTAGGGTTAGGGATTCAAACTAGGGTTTTACGTTAGGGTTAGGGTTTCAAACTAAGGTTTTATATTAGGGTTAGGTTTTCAAACTACGGTTTCAAATTAGGGTTAGGGTTTCAAACTAGGGTTTAACATTAGGGTTAGGGTTTCAAACTAGGGTTTTACATTAGGGTTAGGGTTTCAAACTAGGGTTTTGCATTAGGGTTAGGGTTTCAAACTAGGGTTTCAAATTAGGGTTAGGGTTTCAAACTAGTGTTTTACATTAGGGTTAGGGTTTCAAACTAGGGTTTCAAATTAGGGTTACGGTTGCAAAATAGGGTTTTACATTAGAGTTAGTGTTTCAAACTAGGGTTTCAAATTAGGGTTACGGTTTCAAACTATCGTTTTACATTAGGGTTAGGGATTCAAACTAGGGTTTTACGTTAGGGTTAGGGTTTCAAACTCGGTTTTCAAATTAGGGTTAGGGTTACAAACTAGGGTTTTACATTAGGGTTAGGGCTTCAAACTAGGGTTTTACGTTAGGGTTAGGGTTTCAAACTAGGGTTTAACATTAGGGTTAGGGTTTCAAACAAGGGTTTTACATTAGGGTTAATGCTTCAAACTAGGGTTTTACATTAGGGTTAGGGTTTCAAACTAGGGTTTTACATTAGGGTTAGGGTTACAAACTAGGGTTTTACATTAGGGTTAGGGTTTCAAACTAGGGTTTTGCATTAGGGTTAGGGTTACAAACTAGGGTTTACCATTAGGGTTAGGGTTTCAAACTAGGGTTTTACATTATGGTTAGGGTTTCAAACTAGGGTTTTACATTAGGGTTAATGCTTCAAACTAGGGTTTTACATTAGGGTTAGGGTTTCAAACTAGGGTTTACCATTAGGGTTAGGGTTTCAAACTAGGGTTTTACATTATGGTTAGGGTTTCAAACTAGGGTTTTACATTAGGGTTAGGGTTACAAACTAGGGTTTTAAATTAGGGTTAGGGATTCAAACTAGGGTTTTACGTTAGGGTTAGGGTTTCAAACTAGGGTTTTATATTAGGGTTAGGTTTTCAAACTACGGTTTCAAATTAGGGTTAGGGTTTCAAAGTAGGGTTTAACATTAGGGTTAGGGTTTCAAACTAGGGTTTCAAATTAGGGTTAGGGTTACAAACAAGGGGTTTTACATTAGGGTTAGGGTTTCAAACTAGGGTTTAACATTAGGGTTAGGGTTTCAAACTAGGGTTTTTATATTAGGGTTAGGGTTACAAACTAGGGTTTAACATTAGGGTTAGGGTTTCAAACTAGGGTTTTACATTAGGGTTAGAGTTTCAAACTATGGTTTTACATTAGGGTTAGGGTTACAAACTAGGGTTTTACATTAGGGTTAGGGTTTCAAACAAGGGTTTTGCATTAGGGTTAGGGTTTCAAACTAGGGTTTCAAATTAGGGTTAGGGTTTCAAACTAGGGTTTCAAATTAGGGTTACGGTTTCAAACTAGGGTTTTACATTAGGGCAAGTGTTTCAAACTAGGGTTTCAAATTAGCGTTACGGTTTCAAACTAGTGTTTTACATTAGGGTTAGTGTTTCAAACTAGGGTTTCACATTAGGGTTAGGGTTACAAACTAGGGTTTTACATTAGGGTTAGGGTTTCAAACTAGGGTTTTGCATTAGGGTTAGGGATTCAAACTAGGGTTTTACGTGAGGGTTAGGGTTTCAAACTAGGGTTTTATATTAGGGTTAGGTTTTCAAACTACGGTTTCAAATTAGGGTTAGGGTTTCAAACTAGGGTTTAACATTAGGATTAGGGTTTCAAACTATGGTTTTACATTAGGGTTAGGTTTTCAAACTAGGGTTTTGCATTAGGGTTAGGGTTTCAAACAAGGGTTTCAAATTAGGGTTAGGGTTTCAAACTAGTGTTTTACATTAGGGTTAGGGTTTCAAACTAGTGTTTCAAATTAGGGTTACGGTTTCAAAATAGGGTTTTACATTAGAGTTAGTGTTTCAAACTAGGGTTTCAAATTAGGGTTACGGTTTCAAACTAGGGTTTTACATTAGGGTTAGGGATTCAAACTAGGGTTTTACGTTAGGGATAGGGTTTCAAACTCGGTTTTTAAATTAGGGTTAGGGTTACAAACTAGGGTTTTACATTAGGGTTAGGGTTTCAAACTAGGGTTTTACGTTAGGGTTAGGGTTTCAAACTAGGGTTTAACATTAGGGTTAGGGTTTCAAACAAGGGTTTTACATTAGGGTTAATGCTTCAAACTAGGGTTTTACATTAGCGTTAGGGTTTCAAACTAGGGTTTTACATTAGGGTTAGGGTTACAAACTAGGGTTTTACATTAGGGTTAGGGTTTCAAACTAGGGTTTTGCATTAGGGTTAGGGTTTCAAACTAGGGTTTCAAATTAGGGTTAGGGTTTCAAACTAGTGTTTTACATTAGGGTTAGGGTTTCAAACTAGGGTTTCAAATTAGGGTTACGGTTTCAAACTAGGGTTTTACATTAGGGTTAGTGTTTCAAACTAGGGTTTCAAATTAGCGTTATGGTTTCAAACTAGTGTTTTACATTAGGGTTAGGGTTTCAAACTAGGGTTTTACATTAGGGTTAGGGTTACAAACTAGGGTTTTACATTAGGGTTAGAGTTTCAAACTAGGGTTTTGCATTAGGGTTAGGGATTCAAACTAGGGTTTTACGTTAGGGTTAGGGTTTCAAACTAGGGTTTTATATTAGGGTTAGATTTTCAAACTAGGGTTTCAAATTAGGGTTAGGGTTTCAAACTAGGGTTTAACATTAGGGTTAGGGTTTCAAACTAGGGTTTCAAATTAGGGTTAGGGTTACAAACAAGGGGTTTTAGATTAGGGTTAGGGTTTCAAACTAGGGTTTAACATTAGGGTTAGGGATTCAAACTAGAGTTTAACATTAGGGTTAGGGTTTCAAACTAGGGTTTTGCATTAGGGTTAGGGTTTCAAACTAGGGTTTCAAATTAGGGTTAGGGTTTCAAACTAGGGTTTTGCATTAGGGTTAGGGTTTCAAACTAGGGTTTCAAATTAGGGTTAGGGTTTCAAACTAGTGTTTTACATTAGGGTTAGGGTTAGGGTTTCAAACTAGGGTTTCAAATTAGGGTTATGTTTCAAACTAGGGTTTAAAATTAGGGTTAGGGTTTCAAACTAGGGTTTCAAATTAGGGTTATGTTTCAAACTAGGGTTTAAAATTAGGGTTAGGGTTTCAAACTAGGGTTTTTATATTAGGGTTAGGGTTACAAACTAGGGTTTAACATTAGGGTTAGGGTTTCAAACTAGGGTTTTACATTAGGGTTAGGGTTTCAAACTAGGGTTTTACATTAGGGTTAGGGTTACAAACTAGGGTTTTACATTAGGGTTAGGGTTTCAAACAAGGGTTTTGCATTAGGGTTAGGGTTTCAAACTAGGGTTTCAAATTAGGGTTAGGGTTTCAAACTAGGGTTTCAAATTAGGGTTACGGTTTCAAACTAGGGTTTAACATTAGGGTAAGTGTTTCAAACTAGGGTTTCAAATTAGCGTTACGGTTTCAAACTAGTGTTTTACATTAGGGTTAGTGTTTCAAACTAGGGTTTTACATTAGGGTTAGGGTTACAAACTAGGGTTTTACATTAGAGTTAGGGTTTCAATCTAGGGTTTTGCATTAGGGTTAGGGATTCAAACTAGGGTTTTACGTTAGGGTTAGGGTTTCAAACTAAGGTTTTATATTAGGGTTAGGTTTTCAAACTACGGTTTCAAATTAGGGTTAGGGTTTCAAACTAGGGTTTAACATTAGGGTTAGGGTTTCAAACAAGGGTTTTACATTAGGGTTAATGCTTCAAACTAGGGTTTTACATTAGGGTTAGGGTTTCAAACTAGGGTTTTACATTAGGGTTAGGGTTACAAACTAGGGTTTTACATTAGGGTTAGGGTTTCAAACTAGGGTTTTGCATTAGGGTTAGGGTTACAAACTAGGGTTTACCATTAGGGTTAGGGTTTCAAACTAGGGTTTTACATTATGGTTAGGGTTTCAAACTAGGGTTTTACATTAGGGTTAATGCTTCAAACTAGGGTTTTACATTAGGGTTAGGGTTTCAAACTAGGGTTTACCATTAGGGTTAGGGTTTCAAACTAGGGTTTTACATTATGGTTAGGGTTTCAAACTAGGGTTTTACATTAGGGTTAGGGTTACAAACTAGGGTTTTAAATTAGGGTTAGGGATTCAAACTAGGGTTTTACGTTAGGGTTAGGGTTTCAAACTAGGGTTTTATATTAGGGTTAGGTTTTCAAACTACGGTTTCAAATTAGGGTTAGGGTTTCAAAGTAGGGTTTAACATTAGGGTTAGGGTTTCAAACTAGGGTTTCAAATTAGGGTTAGGGTTACAAACAAGGGGTTTTACGTTAGGGCTAGGGTTTCAAACTCGGTTTTTAAATTAGGGTTAGGGTTACAAACTAGGGTTTTACATTAGGGTTAGGGTTTCAAACTAGGGTTTTACGTTAGGGTTAGGGTTTCAAACTAGGGTTTAACATTAGGGTTAGGGTTTCAAACAAGGGTTTTACATTAGGGTTAATGCTTCAAACTAGGGTTTTACATTAGCGTTAGGGTTTCAAACTAGGGTTTTACATTAGGGTTAGGGTTACAAACTAGGGTTTTACATTAGGGTTAGGGTTTCAAACTAGGGTTTTGCATTAGGGTTAGGGTTTCAAACTAGGGTTTCAAATTAGGGTTAGGGTTTCAAACTAGTGTTTTACATTAGGGTTAGGGTTTCAAACTAGGGTTTCAAATTAGGGTTACGGTTTCAAACTAGGGTTTTACATTAGGGTTAGTGTTTCAAACTAGGGTTTCAAATTAGCGTTACGGTTTCAAACTAGTGTTTTACATTAGGGTTAGAGTTTCAAACTAGGGTTTTGCATTAGGGTTAGGGATTCAAACTAGGGTTTTACGTTAGGGTTAGGGTTTCAAACTAGGGTTTTATATTAGGGTTAGATTTTCAAACTAGGGTTTCAAATTAGGGTTAGGGTTTCAAACTAGGGTTTAACATTAGGGTTAGGGTTTCAAACTAGGGTTTCAAATTAGGGTTAGGGTTACAAACAAGGGGTTTTAGATTATGGTTAGGGTTTCAAACTAGGGTTTAACATTAGGGTTAGGGATTCAAACTAGAGTTTAACATTAGGGTTAGGGTTTCAAACTAGGGTTTTGCATTAGGGTTAGGGTTTCAAACTAGGGTTTCAAATTAGGGTTAGGGTTTCAAACTAGTGTTTTACATTAGGGTTAGGGTTAGGGTTTCAAACTAGGGTTTCAAATTAGGGTTATGTTTCAAACTAGGGTTTAAAATTAGGGTTAGGGTTTCAAACTAGGGTTTTTATATTAGGGTTAGGGTTACAAACTAGGGTTTAACATTAGGGTTAGGGTTTCAAACTAGGGTTTTACATTAGGGTTAGGGTTTCAAACTAGGGTTTTACATTAGGGTTAGGGTTACAAACTAGGGTTTTACATTAGGGTTAGGGTTTCAAACAAGGGTTTTGCATTAGGGTTAGGGTTTCAAACTAGGGTTTCAAATTAGGGTTAGGGTTTCAAACTAGGGTTTCAAATTAGGGTTACGGTTTCAAACTAGGGTTTTACATTAGGGTAAGTGTTTCAAACTAGGGTTTCAAATTAGCGTTACGGTTTCAAACTAGTGTTTTACATTAGGGTTAGTGTTTCAAACTAGGGTTTTACATTAGGGTTAGGGTTACAAACTAGGGTTTTACATTAGAGTTAGGGTTTCAATCTAGGGTTTTGCATTAGGGTTAGGGATTCAAACTAGGGTTTTACGTTAGGGTTAGGGTTTCAAACTAAGGTTTTATATTAGGGTTAGGTTTTCAAACTACGGTTTCAAATTAGGGTTAGGGTTTCAAACTAGGGTTTAACATTAGGGTTAGGGTTTCAAACTAGGGTTTTACATTAGGGTTAGGGTTTCAAACTAGGGTTTTGCATTAGGGTTAGGGTTTCAAACTAGGGTTTCAAATTAGGGTTACGGTTGCAAAATAGGGTTTTACATTAGAGTTAGTGTTTCAAACTAGGGTTTCAAATTAGGGTTACGGTTTCAAACAATCGTTTTACATTAGGGTTAGGGATTCAAACTAGGGTTTTACGTTAGGGTTAGGGTTTCAAACTCGGTTTTCAAATTAGGGTTAGGGTTACAAACTAGGGTTTTACATTAGGGTTAGGGCTTCAAACTAGGGTTTTACGTTAGGGTTAGGGTTTCAAACTAGGGTTTAACATTAGGGTTAGGGTTTCAAACAAGGGTTTTACATTAGGGTTAATGCTTCAAACTAGGGTTTTACATTAGGGTTAGGGTTTCAAACTAGGGTTTTACATTAGGGTTAGGGTTACAAACTAGGGTTTTACATTAGGGTTAGGGTTTCAAACTAGGGTTTTGCATTAGGGTTAGGGTTACAAACTAGGGTTTACCATTAGGGTTAGGGTTTCAAACTAGGGTTTTACATTAGGGTAAATGCTTCAAACTAGGGTTTTACATTAGGGTTAGGGTTTCAAACTAGGGTTTACCATTAGGGTTAGGGTTTCAAACTAGGGTTTTACATTATGGTTAGGGTTTCAAACTAGGGTTTTACATTAGGGTTAGGGTTTCAAACTAGGGTTTTGCATTAGGGTTAGGGTTACAAACTAGGGTTTACCATTAGGGTTAGGGTTTCAAACTAGGGTTTTACATTAGGGTAAATGCTTCAAACTAGGGTTTTACATTAGGGTTAGGGTTTCAAACTAGGGTTTACCATTAGGGTTAGGGTTTCAAACTAGGGTTTTACATTATGGTTAGGGTTTCAAACTAGGGTTTTACATTAGGGTTAGGGTTACAAACTAGGGTTTTAAATTAGGGTTAGGGATTCAAACTAGGGTTTTACGTTAGGGTTAGGGTTTCAAACTAGGGTTTTATATTAGGGTTAGGTTTTCAAACTACGGTTTCAAATTAGGGTTAGGGTTTCAAAGTAGGGTTTAACATTAGGGTTAGGGTTTCAAACTAGGGTTTCAAATTAGGGTTAGGGTTACAAACAAGGGGTTTTACATTAGGGTTAGGGTTTCAAACTAGGGTTTAACATTAGGGTTAGGGTTTCAAACTAGGGTTTTTATATTAGGGTTAGGGTTACAAACTAGGGTTTAACATTAGGGTTAGGGTTTCAAACTAGGGTTTTACATTAGGGTTAGGGTTTCAAACTAGGGTTTTACATTAGGGTTAGGGTTACAAACTAGGGTTTTACATTAGGGTTAGGGTTTCAAACAAGGGTTTTGCATTAGGGTTAGGGTTTCAAACTAGGGTTTCAAATTAGGGTCAGGGTTTCAAACAAGGGTTTCAAATTAGGGTTACGGTTTCAAACTAGGGTTTTACATTAGGGCAAGTGTTTCAAACTAGGGTTTTACATTAGGGTTAGGGTTTCAAACTAGGGTTTTACGTTAGGGTTAGGGTTTCAAACTAGGGTTTAACATTAGGGTTAGGGTTTCAAACAAGGGTTTTACATTAGGGTTAATGCTTCAAACTAGGGTTTTACATTAGGGTTAGGGTTTCAAACTAGGGTTTAACATTAGGGTTAGGGTTTCAAACTAGGGTTTTACATTAGGGTTAGGGTTTCAAACTAGGGTTTTGCATTAGGGTTAGGGTTACAAACTAGGGTTTTACATTAGGGTTAGGGCTTCAAACTAGGGTTTTACGTTAGGGTTAGGGTTTCAAACTAGGGTTTAACATTAGGGTTAGGGTTTCAAACAAGGGTTTTACATTAGGGTTAATGCTTCAAACTAGGGTTTTACATTAGGGTTAGGGTTTCAAACTAGGGTTTTACATTAGGGTTAGGGTTACAAACTAGGGTTTTACATTAGGGTTAGGGTTTCAAACTAGGGTTTTGCATTAGGGTTAGGGTTACAAACTAGGGTTTACCATTAGGGTTAGGGTTTCAAACTAGGGTTTTACATTATGGTTAGGGTTTCAAACTAGGGTTTTACATTAGGGTTAATGCTTCAAACTAGGGTTTTACATTAGGGTTAGGGTTTCAAACTAGGGTTTACCATTAGGGTTAGGGTTTCAAACTAGGGTTTTACATTATGGTTAGGGTTTCAAACTAGGGTTTTACATTAGGGTTAGGGTTACAAACTAGGGTTTTAAATTAGGGTTAGGGATTCAAACTAGGGTTTTACGTTAGGGTTAGGGTTTCAAACTAGGGTTTTATATTAGGGTTAGGTTTTCAAACTACGGTTTCAAATTAGGGTTAGGGTTTCAAAGTAGGGTTTAACATTAGGGTTAGGGTTTCAAACTAGGGTTTCAAATTAGGGTTAGGGTTACAAACAAGGGGTTTTACATTAGGGTTAGGGTTTCAAACTAGGGTTTAACATTAGGGTTAGGGTTTCAAACTAGGGTTTTTATATTAGGGTTAGGGTTACAAACTAGGGTTTAACATTAGGGTTAGGGTTTCAAACTAGGGTTTTACATTAGGGTTAGAGTTTCAAACTATGGTTTTACATTAGGGTTAGGGTTACAAACTAGGGTTTTACATTAGGGTTAGGGTTTCAAACAAGGGTTTTGCATTAGGGTTAGGGTTTCAAACTAGGGTTTCAAATTAGGGTTAGGGTTTCAAACTAGGGTTTCAAATTAGGGTTACGGTTTCAAACTAGGGTTTTACATTAGGGCAAGTGTTTCAAACTAGGGTTTCAAATTAGCGTTACGGTTTCAAACTAGTGTTTTACATTAGGGTTAGTGTTTCAAACTAGGGTTTCACATTAGGGTTAGGGTTACAAACTAGGGTTTTACATTAGGGTTAGGGTTTCAAACTAGGGTTTTGCATTAGGGTTAGGGATTCAAACTAGGGTTTTACGTGAGGGTTAGGGTTTCAAACTAGGGTTTTATATTAGGGTTAGGTTTTCAAACTACGGTTTCAAATTAGGGTTAGGGTTTCAAACTAGGGTTTAACATTAGGATTAGGGTTTCAAACTATGGTTTTACATTAGGGTTAGGTTTTCAAACTAGGGTTTTGCATTAGGGTTAGGGTTTCAAACAAGGGTTTCAAATTAGGGTTAGGGTTTCAAACTAGTGTTTTACATTAGGGTTAGGGTTTCAAACTAGTGTTTCAAATTAGGGTTACGGTTTCAAAATAGGGTTTTACATTAGAGTTAGTGTTTCAAACTAGGGTTTCAAATTAGGGTTACGGTTTCAAACTAGGGTTTTACATTAGGGTTAGGGATTCAAACTAGGGTTTTACGTTAGGGCTAGGGTTTCAAACTCGGTTTTTAAATTAGGGTTAGGGTTACAAACTAGGGTTTTACATTAGGGTTAGGGTTTCAAACTAGGGTTTTACGTTAGGGTTAGGGTTTCAAACTAGGGTTTAACATTAGGGTTAGGGTTTCAAACAAGGGTTTTACATTAGGGTTAATGCTTCAAACTAGGGTTTTACATTAGCGTTAGGGTTTCAAACTAGGGTTTTACATTAGGGTTAGGGTTACAAACTAGGGTTTTACATTAGGGTTAGGGTTTCAAACTAGGGTTTTGCATTAGGGTTAGGGTTTCAAACTAGGGTTTCAAATTAGGGTTAGGGTTTCAAACTAGTGTTTTACATTAGGGTTAGGGTTTCAAACTAGGGTTTCAAATTAGGGTTACGGTTTCAAACTAGGGTTTTACATTAGGGTTAGTGTTTCAAACTAGGGTTTCAAATTAGCGTTATGGTTTCAAACTAGTGTTTTACATTAGGGTTAGGGTTTCAAACTAGGGTTTTACATTAGGGTTAGGGTTACAAACTAGGGTTTTACATTAGGGTTAGAGTTTCAAACTAGGGTTTTGCATTAGGGTTAGGGATTCAAACTAGGGTTTTACGTTAGGGTTAGGGTTTCAAACTAGGGTTTTATATTAGGGTTAGATTTTCAAACTAGGGTTTCAAATTAGGGTTAGGGTTTCAAACTAGGGTTTAACATTAGGGTTAGGGTTTCAAACTAGGGTTTCAAATTAGGGTTAGGGTTACAAACAAGGGGTTTTAGATTAGGGTTAGGGTTTCAAACTAGGGTTTAACATTAGGGTTAGGGATTCAAACTAGAGTTTAACATTAGGGTTAGGGTTTCAAACTAGGGTTTTGCATTAGGGTTAGGGTTTCAAACTAGGGTTTCAAATTAGGGTTAGGGTTTCAAACTAGGGTTTTGCATTAGGGTTAGGGTTTCAAACTAGGGTTTCAAATTAGGGTTAGGGTTTCAAACTAGTGTTTTACATTAGGGTTAGGGTTAGGGTTTCAAACTAGGGTTTCAAATTAGGGTTATGTTTCAAACTAGGGTTTAAAATTAGGGTTAGGGTTTCAAACTAGGGTTTCAAATTAGGGTTATGTTTCAAACTAGGGTTTAAAATTAGGGTTAGGGTTTCAAACTAGGGTTTTTATATTAGGGTTAGGGTTACAAACTAGGGTTTAACATTAGGGTTAGGGTTTCAAACTAGGGTTTTACATTAGGGTTAGGGTTTCAAACTAGGGTTTTACATTAGGGTTAGGGTTACAAACTAGGGTTTTACATTAGGGTTAGGGTTTCAAACAAGGGTTTTGCATTAGGGTTAGGGTTTCAAACTAGGGTTTCAAATTAGGGTTAGGGTTTCAAACTAGGGTTTCAAATTAGGGTTACGGTTTCAAACTAGGGTTTAACATTAGGGTAAGTGTTTCAAACTAGGGTTTCAAATTAGCGTTACGGTTTCAAACTAGTGTTTTACATTAGGGTTAGTGTTTCAAACTAGGGTTTTACATTAGGGTTAGGGTTACAAACTAGGGTTTTACATTAGAGTTAGGGTTTCAATCTAGGGTTTTGCATTAGGGTTAGGGTTACAAACTAGGGTTTTACATTAGAGTTAGGGTTTCAATCTAGGGTTTTGCATTAGGGTTAGGGATTCAAACTAGGGTTTTACGTTAGGGTTAGGGTTTCAAACTAAGGTTTTATATTAGGGTTAGGTTTTCAAACTACGGTTTCAAATTAGGGTTAGGGTTTCAAACTAGGGTTTAACATTAGGGTTAGGGTTTCAAACAAGGGTTTTACATTAGGGTTAATGCTTCAAACTAGGGTTTTACATTAGGGTTAGGGTTTCAAACTAGGGTTTTACATTAGGGTTAGGGTTACAAACTAGGGTTTTACATTAGGGTTAGGGTTTCAAACTAGGGTTTTGCATTAGGGTTAGGGTTACAAACTAGGGTTTACCATTAGGGTTAGGGTTTCAAACTAGGGTTTTACATTATGGTTAGGGTTTCAAACTAGGGTTTTACATTAGGGTTAATGCTTCAAACTAGGGTTTTACATTAGGGTTAGGGTTTCAAACTAGGGTTTACCATTAGGGTTAGGGTTTCAAACTAGGGTTTTACATTATGGTTAGGGTTTCAAACTAGGGTTTTACATTAGGGTTAGGGTTACAAACTAGGGTTTTAAATTAGGGTTAGGGATTCAAACTAGGGTTTTACGTTAGGGTTAGGGTTTCAAACTAGGGTTTTATATTAGGGTTAGGTTTTCAAACTACGGTTTCAAATTAGGGTTAGGGTTTCAAAGTAGGGTTTAACATTAGGGTTAGGGTTTCAAACTAGGGTTTCAAATTAGGGTTAGGGTTACAAACAAGGGGTTTTACGTTAGGGCTAGGGTTTCAAACTCGGTTTTTAAATTAGGGTTAGGGTTACAAACTAGGGTTTTACATTAGGGTTAGGGTTTCAAACTAGGGTTTTACGTTAGGGTTAGGGTTTCAAACTAGGGTTTAACATTAGGGTTAGGGTTTCAAACAAGGGTTTTACATTAGGGTTAATGCTTCAAACTAGGGTTTTACATTAGCGTTAGGGTTTCAAACTAGGGTTTTACATTAGGGTTAGGGTTACAAACTAGGGTTTTACATTAGGGTTAGGGTTTCAAACTAGGGTTTTGCATTAGGGTTAGGGTTTCAAACTAGGGTTTCAAATTAGGGTTAGGGTTTCAAACTAGTGTTTTACATTAGGGTTAGGGTTTCAAACTAGGGTTTCAAATTAGGGTTACGGTTTCAAACTAGGGTTTTACATTAGGGTTAGTGTTTCAAACTAGGGTTTCAAATTAGCGTTACGGTTTCAAACTAGTGTTTTACATTAGGGTTAGAGTTTCAAACTAGGGTTTTGCATTAGGGTTAGGGATTCAAACTAGGGTTTTACGTTAGGGTTAGGGTTTCAAACTAGGGTTTTATATTAGGGTTAGATTTTCAAACTAGGGTTTCAAATTAGGGTTAGGGTTTCAAACTAGGGTTTAACATTAGGGTTAGGGTTTCAAACTAGGGTTTCAAATTAGGGTTAGGGTTACAAACAAGGGGTTTTAGATTATGGTTAGGGTTTCAAACTAGGGTTTAACATTAGGGTTAGGGATTCAAACTAGAGTTTAACATTAGGGTTAGGGTTTCAAACTAGGGTTTTGCATTAGGGTTAGGGTTTCAAACTAGGGTTTCAAATTAGGGTTAGGGTTTCAAACTAGTGTTTTACATTAGGGTTAGGGTTAGGGTTTCAAACTAGGGTTTCAAATTAGGGTTATGTTTCAAACTAGGGTTTAAAATTAGGGTTAGGGTTTCAAACTAGGGTTTTTATATTAGGGTTAGGGTTACAAACTAGGGTTTAACATTAGGGTTAGGGTTTCAAACTAGGGTTTTACATTAGGGTTAGGGTTTCAAACTAGGGTTTTACATTAGGGTTAGGGTTACAAACTAGGGTTTTACATTAGGGTTAGGGTTTCAAACAAGGGTTTTGCATTAGGGTTAGGGTTTCAAACTAGGGTTTCAAATTAGGGTTAGGGTTTCAAACTAGGGTTTCAAATTAGGGTTACGGTTTCAAACTAGGGTTTTACATTAGGGTAAGTGTTTCAAACTAGGGTTTCAAATTAGCGTTAGTGTTTCAAACTAGTGTTTTACATTAGGGTTAGTGTTTCAAACTAGGGTTTTACATTAGGGTTAGGGTTACAAACTAGGGTTTTACATTAGAGTTAGGGTTTCAATCTAGGGTTTTGCATTAGGGTTAGGGATTCAAACTAGGGTTTTACGTTAGGGTTAGGGTTTCAAACTAAGGTTTTATATTAGGGTTAGGTTTTCAAACTACGGTTTCAAATTAGGGTTAGGGTTTCAAACTAGGGTTTAACATTAGGGTTAGGGTTTCAAACTAGGGTTTTACATTAGGGTTAGGGTTTCAAACTAGGGTTTTGCATTAGGGTTAGGGTTTCAAACTAGGGTTTCAAATTAGGGTTACGGTTGCAAAATAGGGTTTTACATTAGAGTTAGTGTTTCAAACTAGGGTTTCAAATTAGGGTTACGGTTTCAAACAATCGTTTTACATTAGGGTTAGGGATTCAAACTAGGGTTTTACGTTAGGGTTAGGGTTTCAAACTCGGTTTTCAAATTAGGGTTAGGGTTACAAACTAGGGTTTTACATTAGGGTTAGGGCTTCAAACTAGGGTTTTACGTTAGGGTTAGGGTTTCAAACTAGGGTTTAACATTAGGGTTAGGGTTTCAAACAAGGGTTTTACATTAGGGTTAATGCTTCAAACTAGGGTTTTACATTAGGGTTAGGGTTTCAAACTAGGGTTTTACATTAGGGTTAGGGTTACAAACTAGGGTTTTACATTAGGGTTAGGGTTTCAAACTAGGGTTTTGCATTAGGGTTAGGGTTACAAACTAGGGTTTACCATTAGGGTTAGGGTTTCAAACTAGGGTTTTACATTAGGGTAAATGCTTCAAACTAGGGTTTTACATTAGGGTTAGGGTTTCAAACTAGGGTTTACCATTAGGGTTAGGGTTTCAAACTAGGGTTTTACATTATGGTTAGGGTTTCAAACTAGGGTTTTACATTAGGGTTAGGGTTACAAACTAGGGTTTTAAATTAGGGTTAGGGATTCAAACTAGGGTTTTACGTTAGGGTTAGGGTTTCAAACTAGGGTTTTATATTAGGGTTAGGTTTTCAAACTACGGTTTCAAATTAGGGTTAGGGTTTCAAAGTAGGGTTTAACATTAGGGTTAGGGTTTCAAACTAGGGTTTCAAATTAGGGTTAGGGTTACAAACAAGGGGTTTTACATTAGGGTTAGGGTTTCAAACTAGGGTTTAACATTAGGGTTAGGGTTTCAAACTAGGGTTTTTATATTAGGGTTAGGGTTACAAACTAGGGTTTAACATTAGGGTTAGGGTTTCAAACTAGGGTTTTACATTAGGGTTAGGGTTTCAAACTAGGGTTTTACATTAGGGTTAGGGTTACAAACTAGGGTTTTACATTAGGGTTAGGGTTTCAAACAAGGGTTTTGCATTAGGGTTAGGGTTTCAAACTAGGGTTTCAAATTAGGGTCAGGGTTTCAAACAAGGGTTTCAAATTAGGGTTACGGTTTCAAACTAGGGTTTTACATTAGGGCAAGTGTTTCAAACTAGGGTTTTACATTAGGGTTAGGGTTTCAAACTAGGGTTTTACGTTAGGGTTAGGGTTTCAAACTAGGGTTTAACATTAGGGTTAGGGTTTCAAACAAGGGTTTTACATTAGGGTTAATGCTTCAAACTAGGGTTTTACATTAGGGTTAGGGTTTCAAACTAGGGTTTAACATTAGGGTTAGGGTTTCAAACTAGGGTTTTTATATTAGGGTTAGGGCTACAAACTAGGGTTTAACATTAGGGTTAGGGTTTCAAACTAGGGTTTTACATTAGGGTTAGGGTTTCAAACTAGGGTTTTACATTAGGGTTAGGGTTACAAACTAGGGTTTTACATTAGGGTTAGGGTTTCAAACAAGGGTTTTGCATTAGGGTTAGGGTTTCAAACTAGGGTTTCAAATTAGGGTTAGGGTTTCAAACTAGGGTTTCAAATTAGGGTTACGGTTTCAAACTAGGGTTTTACATTAGGGCAAGTGTTTCAAACTAGGGTTTTACTTTAGGGTTAGGGTTACAAACTAGGGTTTTACATTAGGGTTAGGGTTTCAAACTAGGGTTTTGCATTAGGGTTAGGGATTCAAACTAGGGTTTTACATTAGGGTTAGGGTTTCAAACTAGGGTTTTACGTTAGGGTTAGGGTTTCAAACTAGGGTTTAACATTAGGGTTAGGGTTTCAAACAAGGGTTTTACATTAGGGTTAATGCTTCAAACTAGGGTTTTACATTAGGGTTAGGGTTTCAAACTAGGGTTTTACATTAGGGTTAGGGTTACAAACTAGGGTTTTACATTAGGGTTAGGGTTTCAAACTAGGGTTTTGCATTAGGTTTAGGGTTTCAAACTAGGGTTTCAAATTAGGGTTAGGGTTTCAAACTAGTGTTTTACATTAGGGTTAGGGTTTCAAACTAGGGTTTCAAATTAGGGTTACGGTTTCAAACTAGGGTTTTACATTAGGGTTAGTGTTTCAAACTAGGGTTTCAAATTAGCGTTACGGTTTCAAACTAGTGTTTTACATTAGGGTTAGGGTTTCAAACTAGGGTTTTACATTAGGGTTAGGGTTACAAACTAGGGTTTTACATTAGGGTTAGTGTTTCAAACTAGGGTTTTGCATTAGGGTTAGGGATTCAAACTAGGGTTTTATGTTAGGGTTAGGGTTTCAAACTAGGGTTTTATATTAGGGTTAGATTTTCAAACTAGGGTTTCAAATTAGGGTTAGGGTTTCAAACTAGGGTTTAACATTAGGGTTAGGGTTTCAAACTAGGGTTTCAAATTAGGGTTAGGGTTACAAAGAAGGGGTTTTAGATTAGGGTTAGGGTTTCAAACTAGGGTTTAACATTAGGGTTAGGGATTCAAACTAGAGTTTAACATTAGGGTTAGGGTTTCAAACTAGGGTTTTACATTAGTGTTAGGGTTTCAAACTAGGGTTTTACATTAGGGTTAGGGTTACAAAGAAGGGGTTTTAGATTAGGGTTAGGGTTTCAAACTAGGGTTTCAAATTAGGGTTAGGGTTTCAAACTAGTGTTTTACATTAGGGTTAGGGTTTCAAACTAGGGTTTCAAATTAGGGTTACGGTTTCAAACTAGGGTTTTACATTAGGGTTAGTGTTTCAAACTAGGGTTTCAAATTAGGGTTACGGTTTCAAACTAGGGTTTTACATTAGGGTTAGGGATTCAAACTAGGGTTTTACATTAGGGTTAGGGTTACAATCTAGGGTTTTACATTAGGGTTAGGGTTTCAAACTAGGGTTTTGCATTAGGGTTAGGGTTTCAAACTAGGGTTTTGCATTAGGGTTAGGGATTCAAACTAGGGTTTTACGTTAGGGTTAGGGTTTCAAACTAGGGTTTTATATTAGGGTTAGGTTTTCAAACTACGGTTTCAAATTAGGGTTAGGGTTTCAAACTAGGGTTTAACATTAGGGTTAGGGTTGCAAACTAGGGTTTTACATTAGGGTTAGGGTTTCAAACTAGGGTTTTGCATTAGGGTTAGGGTTTCAAACTAGGGTTTCAAATTAGTGTTAGGGTTTCAAACTAGTGTTTTACATTAGGGTTAGGGTTTCAAACTAGGGTTTCAAATTAGGGTTATGTTTCAAACTAGTGTTTAAAATTAGGGTTAGGGTTTCAAACTAGGGTTTTTATATTAGGGTTAGGGTTACAAACTAGGGTTTAACATTAGGGTTAGGGTTTCAAACTAGGGTTTTACATTAGGGTTAGGGTTTCAAACTAGGGTTTTACATTAGGGTTAGGGTTACAAACTAGGGTTTTACATTACGGTTAGGGTTTCAAACAAGGGTTTTGCATTAGGGTTAGGGTTTCAAACTAGGGTTTCAAATTAGGGTTAGGGTTTCAAACTAGGGTTTCAAATTAGGGTTACGGTTTCAAACTAGGGTTTTACATTAGGGTAAGTGTTTCAAACTAGGGTTTCAAATTAGCGTTACGGTTTCAAACTAGTGTTTTACATTAGGGTTAGTGTTTCAAACTAGGGTTTTACATTAGGGTTAGGGTTACAAACTAGGGTTTTACATTAGAGTTAGGGTTTCAAACTAGGGTTTTGCATTAGGGTTAGGGATTCAAACTAGGGTTTTACGTTAGGGTTAGGGTTTCAAACTAGGGTTTTATATTAGGGTTAGGTTTTCAAACTACGGTTTCAAATTAGAGTTAGGGTTTCAAACTAGGGTTTAACATTAGGGTTAGGGTTTCAAACTAGGGTTTTACATTAGGATTAGGGTTTCAAACTAGGGTTTTGCATTAGGGTTAGGCTTTCAAACTAGGGTTTCAAATTAGGGTTAGGGTTTCAAACTAGTGTTTTACATTAGGGTTAGGGTTTCAAACTAGGGTTTCAAATTAGGGTTACGGTTTCAAAATAGGGTTTTACATTAGAGTTAGTGTTTCAAACTAGGGTTTCAAATTAGGGTTACGGTTTCAAACTATCGTTTTACATTAGGGTTAGGGATTCAAACTAGGGTTTTACGTTAGGGTCAGGGTTTCAAACTCGGTTTTCAAATTAGGGTTAGGGTTACAAACTAGGGTTTTACATTAGGGTTAGGGCTTCAAACTAGGGTTTTACGTTAGGGTTAGGGTTTCAAACTAGGGTTTAACATTAGGGTTATGGTTTCAAACAAGGGTTTTACATTAGGGTTAATGCTTCAAACTAGGGTTTTACATTAGGGTTAGGGTTTCAAACTAGGGTTTTACATTAGGGTTAGGGTTACAAACTAGGGTTTTACATTAGGGTTAGGGTTTCAAACTAGGGTTTTGCATTAGGGTTAGGGTTACAAACTAGGGTTTACCATTAGGGTTAGGGTTTCAAACTAGGGTTTTACATTATGGTTAGGGTTTCAAACTAGGGTTTTACATTAGGGTTAATGCTTCAAACTAGGGTTTTACATTAGGGTTAGGGTTTCAAACTAGGGTTTTACATTAGGGTTAGGGTTACAAACTAGGGTTTTACATTAGGGTTAGAGTTTCAAACTAGGGTTTTGCATTAGGGTTAGGGATTCAAACTAGGGTTTTACGTTAGGGTTAGGGTTTCAAACTAGGGTTTTATATTAGGGTTAGATTTTCAAACTAGGGTTTCAAATTAGGGTTAGGGTTTCAAACTAGGGTTTAACATTAGGGTTAGGGTTTCAAACTAGGGTTTCAAATTAGGGTTAGGGTTACAAACAAGGGGTTTTAGATTAGGGTTAGGGTTTCAAACTAGGGTTTAACATTAGGGTTAGGGATTCAAACTAGAGTTTAACATTAGGGTTAGGGTTTCAAACTAGGGTTTTGCATTAGGGTTAGGGTTTCAAACTAGGGTTTCAAATTAGGGTTAGGGTTTCAAACTAGTGTTTTACATTAGGGTTAGGGTTAGGGTTTCAAACTAGGGTTTCAAATTAGGGTTATGTTTCAAACTAGGGTTTAAAATTAGGGTTAGGGTTTCAAACTAGGGTTTTTATATTAGGGTTAGGGTTACAAACTAGGGTTTAACATTAGGGTTAGGGTTTCAAACTAGGGTTTTACATTAGGGTTAGGGTTTCAAACTAGGGTTTTACATTAGGGTTAGGGTTACAAACTAGGGTTTTACATTAGGGTTAGGGTTTCAAACAAGGGTTTTGCATTAGGGTTAGGGTTTCAAACTAGGGTTTCAAATTAGGGTTAGGGTTTCAAACTAGGGTTTCAAATTAGGGTTACGGTTTCAAACTAGGGTTTTACATTAGGGTAAGTGTTTCAAACTAGGGTTTCAAATTAGCGTTACGGTTTCAAACTAGTGTTTTACATTAGGGTTAGTGTTTCAAACTAGGGTTTTACATTAGGGTTAGGGTTACAAACTAGGGTTTTACATTAGAGTTAGGGTTTCAATCTAGGGTTTTGCATTAGGGTTAGGGTTTCAAACTAGGGTTTTACGTTAGGGTTAGGGTTTCAAACTAAGGTTTTATATTAGGGTTAGGTTTTCAAACTACGGTTTCAAATTAGGGTTAGGGTTTCAAACTAGGGTTTAACATTAGGGTTAGGGTTTCAAACTAGGGTTTTACATTAGGGTTAGGGTTTCAAACTAGGGTTTTGCATTAGGGTTAGGGTTTCAAACTAGGGTTTCAAATTAGGGTTACGGTTGCAAAATAGGGTTTTACATTAGAGTTAGTGTTTCAAACTAGGGTTTCAAATTAGGGTTACGGTTTCAAACAATCGTTTTACATTAGGGTTAGGGATTCAAACTAGGGTTTTACGTTAGGGTTAGGGTTTCAAACTCGGTTTTCAAATTAGGGTTAGGGTTACAAACTAGGGTTTTACATTAGGGTTAGGGCTTCAAACTAGGGTTTTACGTTAGGGTTAGGGTTTCAAACTAGGGTTTAACATTAGGGTTAGGGTTTCAAACAAGGGTTTTACATTAGGGTTAATGCTTCAAACTAGGGTTTTACATTAGGGTTAGGGTTTCAAACTAGGGTTTTACATTAGGGTTAGGGTTACAAACTAGGGTTTTACATTAGGGTTAGGGTTTCAAACTAGGGTTTTGCATTAGGGTTAGGGTTACAAACTAGGGTTTACCATTAGGGTTAGGGTTTCAAACTAGGGTTTTACATTAGGGTTAATGCTTCAAACTAGGGTTTTACATTAGGGTTAGGGTTTCAAACTAGGGTTTACCATTAGGGTTAGGGTTTCAAACTAGGGTTTCACATTATGGTTAGGGTTTCAAACTAGGGTTTTACATTAGGGTTAGGGTTACAAACTAGGGTTTTAAATTAGGGTTAGGGATTCAAACTAGGGTTTTACGTTAGGGTTAGGGTTTCAAACTAGGGTTTTATATTAGGGTTAGGTTTTCAAACTACGGTTTCAAATTAGGGTTAGGGTTTCAAAGTAGGGTTTAACATTAGGGTTAGGGTTTCAAACTAGGGTTTCAAATTAGGGTTAGGGTTACAAACAAGGGGTTTTACATTAGGGTTAGGGTTTCAAACTAGGGTTTAACATTAGGGTTAGGGTTTCAAACTAGGGTTTTTATATTAGGGTTAGGGTTACAAACTAGGGTTTAACATTAGGGTTAGGGTTTCAAACTAGGGTTTTACATTAGGGTTAGGGTTTCAAACTAGGGTTTTACATTAGGGTTAGGGTTACAAACTAGGGTTTTACATTAGGGTTAGGGTTTCAAACAAGGGTTTTGCATTAGGGTTAGGGTTTCAAACTAGGGTTTCAAATTAGGGTCAGGGTTTCAAACAAGGGTTTCAAATTAGGGTTACGGTTTCAAACTAGGGTTTTACATTAGGGCAAGTGTTTCAAACTAGGGTTTTACATTAGGGTTAGGGTTTCAAACTAGGGTTTTACGTTAGGGTTAGGGTTTCAAACTAGGGTTTAACATTAGGGTTAGGGTTTCAAACAAGGGTTTTACATTAGGGTTAATGCTTCAAACTAGGGTTTTACATTAGGGTTAGGGTTTCAAACTAGGGTTTAACATTAGGGTTAGGGTTTCAAACTAGGGTTTTTATATTAGGGTTAGGGCTACAAACTAGGGTTTAACATTAGGGTTAGGGTTTCAAACTAGGGTTTTACATTAGGGTTAGGGTTTCAAACTAGGGTTTTACATTAGGGTTAGGGTTACAAACTAGGGTTTTACATTAGGGTTAGGGTTTCAAACAAGGGTTTTGCATTAGGGTTAGGGTTTCAAACTAGGGTTTCAAATTAGGGTTAGGGTTTCAAACTAGGGTTTCAAATTAGGGTTACGGTTTCAAACTAGGGTTTTACATTAGGGCAAGTGTTTCAAACTAGGGTTTCAAATTAGCGTTACGGTTTCAAACTAGTGTTTTACATTAGGGTTAGTGTTTCAAACTAGGGTTTTACTTTAGGGTTAGGGTTACAAACTAGGGTTTTACATTAGGGTTAGGGTTTCAAACTAGGGTTTTGCATTAGGGTTAGGGATTCAAACTAGGGTTTTACATTAGGGTTAGGGTTTCAAACTAGGGTTTTACGTTAGGGTTAGGGTTTCAAACTAGGGTTTAACATTAGGGTTAGGGTTTCAAACAAGGGTTTTACATTAGGGTTAATGCTTCAAACTAGGGTTTTACATTAGGGTTAGGGTTTCAAACTAGGGTTTTACATTAGGGTTAGGGTTACAAACTAGGGTTTTACATTAGGGTTAGGGTTTCAAACTAGGGTTTTGCATTAGGTTTAGGGTTTCAAACTAGGGTTTCAAATTAGGGTTAGGGTTTCAAACTAGTGTTTTACATTAGGGTTAGGGTTTCAAACTAGGGTTTCAAATTAGGGTTACGGTTTCAAACTAGGGTTTTACATTAGGGTTAGTGTTTCAAACTAGGGTTTCAAATTAGCGTTACGGTTTCAAACTAGTGTTTTACATTAGGGTTAGGGTTTCAAACTAGGGTTTTACATTAGGGTTAGGGTTACAAACTAGGGTTTTACATTAGGGTTAGAGTTTCAAACTAGGGTTTTGCATTAGGTTTAGGGATTCAAACTAGGGTTTTATGTTAGGGTTAGGGTTTCAAACTAGGGTTTTATATTAGGGTTAGATTTTCAAACTAGGGTTTCAAATTAGGGTTAGGGTTTCAAACTAGGGTTTAACATTAGGGTTAGGGTTTCAAACTAGGGTTTCAAATTAGGGTTAGGGTTACAAAGAAGGGGTTTTAGATTAGGGTTAGGGTTTCAAACTAGGGTTTAACATTAGGGTTAGGGATTCAAACTAGAGTTTAACATTAGGGTTAGGGTTTCAAACTAGGGTTTTACATTAGTGTTAGGGTTTCAAACTAGGGTTTTACATTAGGGTTAGGGTTACAAAGAAGGGGTTTTAGATTAGGGTTAGGGTTTCAAACTAGGGTTTCAAATTAGGGTTAGGGTTTCAAACTAGTGTTTTACATTAGGGTTAGGGTTTCAAACTAGGGTTTCAAATTAGGGTTACGGTTTCAAACTAGGGTTTTACATTAGGGTTAGTGTTTCAAACTAGGGTTTCAAATTAGGGTTACGGTTTCAAACTAGGGTTTTACATTAGGGTTAGGGATTCAAACTAGGGTTTTACATTAGGGTTAGGGTTACAATCTAGGGTTTTACATTAGGGTTAGGGTTTCAAACTAGGGTTTTGCATTAGGGTTAGGGTTTCAAACTAGGGTTTTGCATTAGGGTTAGGGATTCAAACTAGGGTTTTACGTTAGGGTTAGGGTTTCAAACTAGGGTTTTATATTAGGGTTAGGTTTTCAAACTACGGTTTCAAATTAGGGTTAGGGTTTCAAACTAGGGTTTAACATTAGGGTTAGGGTTGCAAACTAGGGTTTTACATTAGGGTTAGGGTTTCAAACTAGGGTTTTGCATTAGGGTTAGGGTTTCAAACTAGGGTTTCAAATTAGTGTTAGGGTTTCAAACTAGTGTTTTACATTAGGGTTAGGGTTTCAAACTAGGGTTTCAAATTAGGGTTATGTTTCAAACTAGTGTTTAAAATTAGGGTTAGGGTTTCAAACTAGGGTTTTTATATTAGGGTTAGGGTTACAAACTAGGGTTTAACATTAGGGTTAGGGTTTCAAACTAGGGTTTTACATTAGGGTTAGGGTTTCAAACTAGGGTTTTACATTAGGGTTAGGGTTACAAACTAGGGTTTTACATTACGGTTAGGGTTTCAAACAAGGGTTTTGCATTAGGGTTAGGGTTTCAAACTAGGGTTTCAAATTAGGGTTAGGGTTTCAAACTAGGGTTTCAAATTAGGGTTACGGTTTCAAACTAGGGTTTTACATTAGGGTAAGTGTTTCAAACTAGGGTTTCAAATTAGCGTTACGGTTTCAAACTAGTGTTTTACATTAGGGTTAGTGTTTCAAACTAGGGTTTTACATTAGGGTTAGGGTTACAAACTAGGGTTTTACATTAGAGTTAGGGTTTCAAACTAGGGTTTTGCATTAGGGTTAGGGATTCAAACTAGGGTTTTACGTTAGGGTTAGGGTTTCAAACTAGGGTTTTATATTAGGGTTAGGTTTTCAAACTACGGTTTCAAATTAGAGTTAGGGTTTCAAACTAGGGTTTAACATTAGGGTTAGGGTTTCAAACTAGGGTTTTACATTAGGATTAGGGTTTCAAACTAGGGTTTTGCATTAGGGTTAGGGTTTCAAACTAGGGTTTCAAATTAGGGTTAGGGTTTCAAACTAGTGTTTTACATTAGGGTTAGGGTTTCAAACTAGGGTTTCAAATTAGGGTTACGGTTTCAAAATAGGGTTTTACATTAGAGTTAGTGTTTCAAACTAGGGTTTCAAATTAGGGTTACGGTTTCAAACTATCGTTTTACATTAGGGTTAGGGATTCAAACTAGGGTTTTACGTTAGGGTCAGGGTTTCAAACTCGGTTTTCAAATTAGGGTTAGGGTTACAAACTAGGGTTTTACATTAGGGTTAGGGCTTCAAACTAGGGTTTTACGTTAGGGTTAGGGTTTCAAACTAGGGTTTAACATTAGGGTTATGGTTTCAAACAAGGGTTTTACATTAGGGTTAATGCTTCAAACTAGGGTTTTACATTAGGGTTAGGGTTTCAAACTAGGGTTTTACATTAGGGTTAGGGTTACAAACTAGGGTTTTACATTAGGGTTAGGGTTTCAAACTAGGGTTTTGCATTAGGGTTAGGGTTACAAACTAGGGTTTACCATTAGGGTTAGGGTTTCAAACTAGGGTTTTACATTATGGTTAGGGTTTCAAACTAGGGTTTTACATTAGGGTTAATGCTTCAAACTAGGGTTTTACATTATGGTTAGGGTTTCAAACTAGGGTTTTACGTTAGGGTTAGGGTTACAAACTAGGGGTTTAAATTAGGGTTAGGGATTCAAACTAGGGTTTTACGTTAGGGTTAGGGTTTCAAACTAGGGTTTTATATTAGGGTTAGGTTTTCAAACTACGGTTTCAAATTAGGGTTAGGGTTTCAAAGTAGGGTTTCAAATTAGGGTTAGGGTTTCAAACTAGGGTTTCAAATTAGGGTTACGGTTTCAAACTAGGGTTTTACATTAGGGCAAGTGTTTCAAACTAGGGTTTCAAATTAGCGTTACGGTTTCAAACTAGTGTTTTACATTAGGGTTAGTGTTTCAAACTAGGGTTTCAAATTAGGGTTAGGGTTACAAACAAGGGGTTTTACATTAGGGTTAGGGTTTCAAACTAGGGTTTAACATTAGGGTTAGGGTTTCAAACTAGGGTTTTTATATTAGGGTTAGGGTTACAAACTAGGGTTTAACATTAGGTTTAGGGTTTCAAACTAGGGTTTTACATTAGGGTTAGGGTTTCAAACTAGGGTTTTACATTAGGGTTAGGGTTACAAACTAGGGTTTTACATTAGGGTTAGGGTTTCAAACAAGGGTTTTGCATTAGGGTTAGGGTTTCAAACTAGGGTTTCAAATTAGGGTTAGGGTTTCAAACTAGGGTTTCAAATTAGGGTTACGGTTTCAAACTAGGGTTTTACATTAGGGCAAGTGTTTCAAACTAGGGTTTCAAATTAGCGTTACGGTTTCAAACTAGTGTTTTACATTAGGGTTAGTGTTTCAAACTAGGGTTTTACATTAGGGTTAGAGTTACAAACTAGGGTTTTACATTAGGGTTAGGGTTTCAAACTAGGGTTTTGCATTAGGGTTAGGGATTCAAACTAGGGTTTTACGTTAGGGTTAAGGTTTCAAACTAGGGTTTTATATTAGGGTTAGGTTTTCAAACTACGGTTTCAAATTAGGGTTAGGGTTTCAAACTAGGATTTAACATTAGGATTAGGGTTTCAAACTAGGGTTTTACATTAGGGTTAGGGTTTCAAACTAGGGTTTTGCATTAGGGTTAGGGTTTCAAACTAGGGTTTCAAATTAGGGTTAGGGTTACAAACTAGGGTTTTACATTAGAGTTAGGGTTTCAATCTAGGGTTTTGCATTAGGGTTAGGGATTCAAACTAGGGTTTTACGTTAGGGTTAGGGTTTCAAACTAAGGTTTTATATTAGGGTTAGGTTTTCAAACTACGGTTTCAAATTAGGGTTAGGGATTCAAACTAGGGTTTTACGTTAGGGTTAAGGTTTCAAACTAGGGTTTTATATTAGGGTTAGGTTTTCAAACTACGGTTTCAAATTAGGGTTAGGGTTTCAAACTAGGGTTTTACATTAGGGTTAGGGTTACAAACTAGGGTTTTACATTAGAGTTAGGGTTTCAATCTAGGGTTTTGCATTAGGGTTAGGGTTTCAAACTAGGGTTTTGCATTAGGGTTAGGGTTTCAAACTAGGGTTTCAAATTAGGGTTAGGGTTTCAAACTAGTGTTTTACATTAGGGTTAGGGTTTCAAACTAGGGTTTCAAATTAGGGTTACGGTTGCAAAATAGGGTTTTACATTAGAGTTAGTGTTTTAAACTAGGGTTTCAAATTACGGTTACGGTTTCAAACTATCGTTTTACATTAGGGTTAGGGATTCAAACTAGGGTTTTACGTTAGGGTTAGGGTTTTAAACTCGGTTTTGAAATTAGGGTTAGGGTTACAAACTAGGGTTTCACATTAGGGTTAGGGCTTCAAACTAGGGTTTTACGTTAGGGTTAGGGTTTCAAACTAGGGTTTAACATTAGGGTTAGGGTTTCAAACAAGGGTTTTACATTAGGGTTAATGCTTCAAACTAGGGTTTTACATTAGGGTTAGGGTTTCAAACTAGGGTTTTACATTAGGGTTAGGGTTACAAACTAGGGTTTTACATTAGGGTTAGGGTTTCAAACTAGGGTTTTGCATTAGGGTTAGGGTTACAAACTAGGGTTTACCATTAGGGTTAGGGTTTCAAACTAGGGTTTTACATTATGGTTAGGGTTTCAAACTAGGGTTTTACATTAGGGTTAGGGTTACAAACTAGGGTTTTAAATTAGGGTTAGGGATTCAAACTAGGGTTTTACGTTAGGGTTAGTGTTTCAAACTAGGGTTTTATATTAGGGTTAGGTTTTCAAACTACGGTTTCAAATTAGGGTTAGGGTTTCAAAGTAGGGTTTAACATTAGGGTTAGGGTTTCAAACTAGGGTTTCAAATTAGGGTTAGGGTTACAAACAAGGGGTTTTACATTAGGGCAAGTGTTTCAAACTAGGGTTTTACATTAGGGTTAGGGTTTCAAACTAGGGTTTTACGTTAGGGTTAGGGTTTCAAACTAGGGTTTAACATTAGGGTTAGGGTTTCAAACAAGGGTTTTACATTAGGGTTAATGCTTCAAACTAGGGTTTTACATTAGGGTTAGGGTTTCAAACTAGGGTTTAACATTAGGGTTAGGGTTTCAAACTAGGGTTTTTATATTAGGGTTAGGGTTACAAACTAGGGTTTAACATTAGGGTTAGGGTTTCAAACTAGGGTTTTACATTAGGGTTAGGGTTTCAAACTAGGGTTTTACATTAGGGTTAGGGTTACAAACTAGGGTTTTACATTAGGGTTAGGGTTTCAAACAAGGGTTTTGCATTAGGGTTAGGGTTTCAAACTAGGGTTTCAAATTAGGGTTAGGGTTTCAAACTAGGGTTTCAAATTAGGGTTACGGTTTCAAACTAGGGTTTTACATTAGGGCAAGTGTTTCAAACTAGGGTTTCAAATTAGCGTTACGGTTTCAAACTAGTGTTTTACATTAGGGTTAGTGTTTCAAACTAGGGTTTTACTTTAGGGTTAGGGTTACAAACTAGGGTTTTACATTAGGGTTAGGGTTTCAAACTAGGGTTTTGCATTAGGGTTAGGAATTCAAACTAGGGTTTTACATTAGGGTTAGGGTTTCAAACTAGGGTTTTACGTTAGGGTTAGGGTTTCAAACTAGGGTTTAACATTAGGGTTAGGGTTTCAAACAAGGGTTTTACATTAGGGTTAATGCTTCAAACTAGGGTTTTACATTAGGGTTAGGGTTTCAAACTAGGGTTTTACATTAGGGTTAGGGTTACAAACTAGGGTTTTACATTAGGGTTAGGGTTTCAAACTAGGGTTTCAAATTAGGGTTAGGGTTACAAAGAAGGGGTTTTAGATTAGGGTTAGGGTTTCAAACTAGGGTTTCAAATTAGGGTTAGGTTTTCAAACTAGTGTTTTACATTAGGGTTAGGGTTTCAAACTAGGGTTTCAAATTAGGGTTACGGTTTCAAACTAGGGTTTTACATTAGGGTTAGTGTTTCAAACTAGGGTTTCAAATTAGGGTTACGGTTTCAAACTAGGGTTTTACATTAGGGTTAGGGATTCAAACTAGGGTTTTACATTAGGGTTAGGGTTACAATCTAGGGTTTTACATTAGGGTTAGGGTTTCAAACTAGGGTTTTGCATTAGGGTTAGGGATTCAAACTAGGGTTTTACGTTAGGGTTAGGGTTTCAAACTAGGGTTTTATATTAGGGTTAGGTTTTCAAACTACGGTTTCAAATTAGGGTTAGGGTTTCAAACTAGGGTTTAACATTAGGGTTAGGGTTGCAAACTAGGGTTTTACATTAGGGTTAGGGTTTCAAACTAGGGTTTTGCATTAGGGTTAGGGTTTCAAACTAGGGTTTCAAATTAGTGTTAGGGTTTCAAACTAGTGTTTTACATTAGGGTTAGGGTTTCAAACTAGGGTTTCAAATTAGGGTTATGTTTCAAACTAGTGTTTAAAATTAGGGTTAGGGTTTCAAACTAGGGTTTTTATATTAGGGTTAGGGTTACAAACTAGGGTTTAACATTAGGGTTAGGGTTTCAAACTAGGGTTTTACATTAGGGTTAGGGTTTCAAACTAGGGTTTTACATTAGGGTTAGGGTTACAAACTAGGGTTTTACATTAGGGTTAGGGTTTCAAACAAGGGTTTTGCATTAGGGTTAGGGTTTCAAACTAGGGTTTCAAATTAGGGTTAGGGTTTCAAACTAGGGTTTCAAATTAGGGTTACGGTTTCAAACTAGGGTTTTACATTAGGGTAAGTGTTTCAAACTAGGGTTTCAAATTAGCGTTACGGTTTCAAACTAGTGTTTTACATTAGGGTTAGGGTTACAAACTAGGGTTTTACATTAGAGTTAGGGTTTCAAACTAGGGTTTTGCATTAGGGTTAGGGTTTCAAACTAGGGTTTTACGTTAGGGTTAGGGTTTCAAACTAGGGTTTTGCATTTGGGTTAGGGTTTCAAACTAGGGTTTCAAATTAGGGTTAGGGTTTCAAACTAGTGTTTTACATTAGGGTTAGGGTTTCAAACTAGGGTTTTACATTAGGGTTAATGCTTCAAACTAGGGTTTTACATTAGGGTTAGGGTTTCAAACTAGGGTTTACCATTAGGGTTAGGGTTTCAAACTAGGGTTTTACATTATGGTTAGGGTTTCAAACTAGGGTTTTACCTTAGGGTTAGGGTTACAAACTAGGGTTTTAAATTAGGGTTAGGGATTCAAACTAGGGTTTTACGTTAGGGTTAGGGTTTCAAACTAGGGTTTTATATTAGGGTTAGGTTTTCAAACTACGGTTTCAAATTAGGGTTAGGGTTTCAAAGTAGGGTTTAACATTAGGGTTAGGGTTTCAAACTAGGGTTTCAAATTAGGGTTAGGGTTACAAACAAAGGGTTTTACATTAGGGCAAGTGTTTCAAACTAGGGTTTTACATTAGGGTTAGGGTTTCAAACTAGGGTTTTACGTTAGGGTTAGGGTTTCAAACTAGGGTTTAACATTAGGGTTAGGGTTTCAAACAAGGGTTTTACATTAGGGTTAATGCTTCAAACTAGGGTTTTACATTAGGGTTAGGGTTTCAAACTAGGGTTTAACATTAGGGTTAGGGTTTCAAACTAGGGTTTTTATATTAGGGTTAGGGTTACAAACTAGGGTTTAACATTAGGGTTAGGGTTTCAAACTAGGGTTTTACATTAGGGTTAGGGTTTCAAACTAGGGTTTTACATTAGGGTTAGGGTTACAAACTAGGGTTTTACATTAGGGTTAGGGTTTCAAACAAGGGTTTTGCATTAGGGTTAGGGTTTCAAACTAGGGTTTCAAATTAGGGTTAGGGTTTCAAACTAGGGTTTCAAATTAGGGTTACGGTTTCAAACTAGGGTTTTACATTAGGGCAAGTGTTTCAAACTAGGGTTTCAAATTAGCGTTACGGTTTCAAACTAGTGTTTTACATTAGGGTTAGTGTTTCAAACTAGGGTTTTACTTTAGGGTTAGGGTTACAAACTAGGGTTTTACATTAGGGTTAGGGTTTCAAACTAGGGTTTTGCATTAGGGTTAGGGATTCAAACTAGGGTTTTACATTATGGTTAGGGTTTCAAACTAGGGTTTTACGTTAGGGTTAGGGTTTCAAACTAGGGTTTAACATTAGGGTTAGGGTTTCAAACAAGGGTTTTACATTAGGGTTAATGCTTCAAACTAGGGTTTTACATTAGGGTTAGGGTTTCAAACTAGGGTTTTACATTAGGGTTAGGGTTACAAACTAGGGTTTTACATTAGGGTTAGGGTTTCAAACTAGGGTTTTGCATTAGGGTTAGGGTTTCAAACTAGGGTTTCAAATTAGGGTTAGGGTTTCAAACTAGTGTTTTACATTAGGGTTAGGGTTTCAAACTAGGGTTTCAAATTAGGGTTACGGTTTCAAACTAGGGTTTTACATTAGGGTTAGTGTTTCAAACTAGGGTTTCAAATTAGCGTTACGGTTTCAAACTAGTGTTTTACATTAGGGTTAGGGTTTCAAACTAGGGTTTTACATTAGGGTTAGGGTTACAAACTAGGATTTTACATTAGGGTTAGCGTTTCAAACTAGGGTTTTGCATTAGGGTTAGGGATTCAAACTAGGGTTTTACGTTAGGGTTAGGGTTTCAAACTAGGGTTTTATATTAGGGTTAGATTTTCAAACTAGGGTTTCAAATTAGGGTTAGGGTTTCAAACTAGGGTTTAACATTAGGGTTAGGGTTTCAAACTAGGGTTTCAAATTAGGGTTAGGGTTACAAAGAAGGGGTTTTAGATTAGGGTTAGGGTTTCAAACTAGGGTTTAACATTAGGGTTAGGGATTCAAACTAGAGTTTAACATTAGGGTTAGGGTTTCAAACTAGGGTTTTACATTAGTGTTAGGGTTTCAAACTAGGGTTTTACATTAGGGTTAGGGTTACAAAGAAGGGGTTTTAGATTAGGGTTAGGGTTTCAAACTAGGGTTTCAAATTAGGGTTAGGGTTTCAAACTAGTGTTTTACATTAGGGTTAGGGTTTCAAACTAGGGTTTCAAATTAGGGTTACGGTTTCAAACTAGGGTTTTACATTAGGGTTAGTGTTTCAAACTAGGGTTTCAAATTAGGGTTACGGTTTCAAACTAGGGTTTTGCATTAGGGTTTGGGATTCAAACTAGGGTTTTACGTTAGGGTTAGGGTTTCAAACTAGGGTTTTATATTAGGGTTAGGTTTTCAAACTACGGTTTCAAATTAGGGTTAGGGTTTCAAACTAGGGTTTCAAATTAGGGTTAGGGTTACAAAGAAGGGGTTTTAGATTAGGGTTAGGGTTTCAAACTAGGGTTTCAAATTAGGGTTAGGTTTTCAAACTAGTGTTTTACATTAGGGTTAGGGTTTCAAACTAGGGTTTCAAATTAGGGTTACGGTTTCAAACTAGGGTTTTACATTAGGGTTAGTGTTTCAAACTAGGGTTTCAAATTAGGGTTACGGTTTCAAACTAGGGTTTTACATTAGGGTTAGGGATTCAAACTAGGGTTTTACATTAGGGTTAGGGTTACAATCTAGGGTTTTACATTAGGGTTAGGGTTTCAAACTAGGGTTTTGCATTAGGGTTAGGGATTCAAACTAGGGTTTTACGTTAGGGTTAGGGTTTCAAACTAGGGTTTTATATTAGGGTTAGGTTTTCAAACTACGGTTTCAAATTAGGGTTAGGGTTTCAAACTAGGGTTTAACATTAGGGTTAGGGTTGCAAACTAGGGTTTTACATTAGGGTTAGGGTTTCAAACTAGGGTTTTGCATTAGGGTTAGGGTTTCAAACTAGGGTTTCAAATTAGTGTTAGGGTTTCAAACTAGTGTTTTACATTAGGGTTAGGGTTTCAAACTAGGGTTTCAAATTAGGGTTATGTTTCAAACTAGTGTTTAAAATTAGGGTTAGGGTTTCAAACTAGGGTTTTTATATTAGGGTTAGGGTTACAAACTAGGGTTTAACATTAGGGTTAGCGTTTCAAACTAGGGTTTTACATTAGGGTTAGGGTTTCAAACTAGGGTTTTACATTAGGGTTAGGGTTACAAACTAGGGTTTTACATTAGGGTTAGGGTTTCAAACAAGGGTTTTGCATTAGGGTTAGGGTTTCAAACTAGGGTTTCAAATTAGGGTTAGGGTTTCAAACTAGGGTTTCAAATTAGGGTTACGGTTTCAAACTAGGGTTTTACATTAGGGTAAGTGTTTCAAACTAGGGTTTCAAATTAGCGTTACGGTTTCAAACTAGTGTTTTACATTAGGGTTAGGGTTACAAACTAGGGTTTTACATTAGAGTTAGGGTTTCAAACTAGGGTTTTGCATTAGGGTTAGGGTTTCAAACTAGGGTTTTACGTTAGGGTTAGGGTTTCAAACTAGGGTTTTGCATTTGGGTTAGGGTTTCAAACTAGGGTTTCAAATTAGGGTTAGGGTTTCAAACTAGTGTTTTACATTAGGGTTAGGGTTTCAAACTAGGGTTTTACATTAGGGTTAATGCTTCAAACTAGGGTTTTACATTAGGGTTAGGGTTTCAAACTAGGGTTTACCATTAGGGTTAGGGTTTCAAACTAGGGTTTTACATTATGGTTAGGGTTTCAAACTAGGGTTTTACCTTAGGGTTAGGGTTACAAACTAGGGTTTTAAATTAGGGTTAGGGATTCAAACTAGGGTTTTACGTTAGGGTTAGGGTTTCAAACTAGGGTTTTATATTAGGGTTAGGTTTTCAAACTACGGTTTCAAATTAGGGTTAGGGTTTCAAAGTAGGGTTTAACATTAGGGTTAGGGTTTCAAACTAGGGTTTCAAATTAGGGTTAGGGTTACAAACAAGGGGTTTTACATTAGGGCAAGTGTTTCAAACTAGGGTTTTACATTAGGGTTAGGGTTTCAAACTAGGGTTTTACGTTAGGGTTAGGGTTTCAAACTAGGGTTTAACATTAGGGTTAGGGTTTCAAACAAGGGTTTTACATTAGGGTTAATGCTTCAAACTAGGGTTTTACATTAGGGTTAGGGTTTCAAACTAGGGTTTAACATTAGGGTTAGGGTTTCAAACTAGGGTTTTTATATTAGGGTTAGGGTTACAAACTAGGGTTTAACATTAGGGTTAGGGTTTCAAACTAGGGTTTTACATTAGGGTTAGGGTTTCAAACTAGGGTTTTACATTAGGGTTAGGGTTACAAACTAGGGTTTTACATTCGGGTTAGGGTTTCAAACAAGGGTTTTGCATTAGGGTTAGGGTTTCAAACTAGGGTTTCAAATTAGGGTTAGGGTTTCAAACTAGGGTTTCAAATTAGGGTTACGGTTTCAAACTAGGGTTTTACATTAGGGCAAGTGTTTCAAACTAGGGTTTCAAATTAGCGTTACGGTTTCAAACTAGTGTTTTACATTAGGGTTAGTGTTTCAAACTAGGGTTTTACTTTAGGGTTAGGGTTACAAACTAGGGTTTTACATTAGGGTTAGGGTTTCAAACTAGGGTTTTGCATTAGGGTTAGGGATTCAAACTAGGGTTTTACATTATGGTTAGGGTTTCAAACTAGGGTTTTACGTTAGGGTTAGGGTTTCAAACTAGGGTTTAACATTAGGGTTAGGGTTTCAAACAAGGGTTTTACATTAGGGTTAATGCTTCAAACTAGGGTTTTACATTAGGGTTAGGGTTTCAAACTAGGGTTTTACATTAGGGTTAGGGTTACAAACTAGGGTTTTACATTAGGGTTAGGGTTTCAAACTAGGGTTTTGCATTAGGGTTAGGGTTTCAAACTAGGGTTTCAAATTAGGGTTAGGGTTTCAAACTAGTGTTTTACATTAGGGTTAGGGTTTCAAACTAGGGTTTCAAATTAGGGTTACGGTTTCAAACTAGGGTTTTACATTAGGGTTAGTGTTTCAAACTAGGGTTTCAAATTAGCGTTACGGTTTCAAACTAGTGTTTTACATTAGGGTTAGGGTTTCAAACTAGGGTTTTACATTAGGGTTAGGGTTACAAACTAGGATTTTACATTAGGGTTAGCGTTTCAAACTAGGGTTTTGCATTAGGGTTAGGGATTCAAACTAGGGTTTTACGTTAGGGTTAGGGTTTCAAACTAGGGTTTTATATTAGGGTTAGATTTTCAAACTAGGGTTTCAAATTAGGGTTAGGGTTTCAAACTAGGGTTTAACATTAGGGTTAGGGTTTCAAACTAGGGTTTCAAATTAGGGTTAGGGTTACAAAGAAGGGGTTTTAGATTAGGGTTAGGGTTTCAAACTAGGGTTTAACATTAGGGTTAGGGATTCAAACTAGAGTTTAACATTAGGGTTAGGGTTTCAAACTAGGGTTTTACATTAGTGTTAGGGTTTCAAACTAGGGTTTTACATTAGGGTTAGGGTTACAAAGAAGGGGTTTTAGATTAGGGTTAGGGTTTCAAACTAGGGTTTCAAATTAGGGTTAGGGTTTCAAACTAGTGTTTTACATTAGGGTTAGGGTTTCAAACTAGGGTTTCAAATTAGGGTTACGGTTTCAAACTAGGGTTTTACATTAGGGTTAGTGTTTCAAACTAGGGTTTCAAATTAGGGTTACGGTTTCAAACTAGGGTTTTGCATTAGGGTTTGGGATTCAAACTAGGGTTTTACGTTAGGGTTAGGGTTTCAAACTAGGGTTTTATATTAGGGTTAGGTTTTCAAACTACGGTTTCAAATTAGGGTTAGGGTTTCAAACTAGGGTTTAACATTAGGGTTAGGGTTGCAAACTAGGGTTTTACATTAGGGTTAGGGTTTCAAACTAGGGTTTTGCATTAGGGTTAGGGTTTCAAACTAGGGTTTCAAATTAGTGTTAGGGTTTCAAACTAGTGTTTTACATTAGGGTTAGGGTTTCAAACTAGGGTTTAAAATTAGGGTTATGTTTCAAACTAGTGTTTAAAATTAGGGTTAGGGTTTCAAACTAGGGTTTTTATATTAGGGTTAGGGTTACAAACTAGGGTTTAACATTAGGGTTAGGGTTTCAAACTAGGGTTTTACATTAGGGTTAGGGTTTCAAACTAGGGTTTTACATTAGGGTTAGGGTTACAAACTAGGGTTTTACATTAGGGTTAGGGTTTCAAACAAGGGTTTTGCATTAGGGTTAGGGTTTCAAACTAGGGTTTCAAATTAGGGTTAGGGTTTCAAACTAGGGTTTCAAATTAGGGTTACGGTTTCAAACTAGGGTTTTACATTAGGGTAAGTGTTTCAAACTAGGGTTTCAAATTAGCGTTAGGGTTAGGGTTAGGGTTAGGGTTAGGGTTACAAACTAGGGTTTAACATTAGGGTTAGGGTTTCAAACTAGGGTTTTACATTAGGGTTAGGGTTTCAAACTAGGGTTTTGCATTAGGGTTAGGGTTTCAAACTAGGGTTTCAAATTAGGGTTAGGGTTTCAAACTAGTGTTTTACATTAGGGTTAGGGTTTCAAACTAGGGTTTCAAATTAGGGTTACGGTTTCAAAATAGGGTTTTACATTAGAGTTAGTGTTTCAAACTAGGGTTTCAAATTAGGGTTACGGTTTCAAACTATCGTTTTACATTAGGGTTAGGGATTCAAACTAGGGTTTTACGTTAGGGTTAGGGTTTCAAACTCGGTTTTCAAATTAGGGTTAGGGTTACAAACTAGGGTTTTACATTAGGGTTAGGGCTTCAAACTAGGGTTTTACGTTAGGGTTAGGGTTTCAAACTAGGGTTTAACATTAGGGTTAGGGTTTCAAACAAGGGTTTTACATTAGGGTTAATGCTTCAAACTAGGGTTTTACATTAGGGTTAGGGTTTCAAACTAGGGTTTTACATTAGGGTTAGGGTTACAAACTAGGGTTTTACATTAGGGTTAGGGTTTCAAACTAGGGTTTTGCATTAGGGTTAGGGTTACAAACTAGGGTTTACCATTAGGGTTAGGGTTTCAAACTAGGGTTTTACATTATGGTTAGGGTTTCAAACTAGGGTTTTACATTAGGGTTAATGCTTCAAACTAGGGTTTTACATTATGGTTAGGGTTTCAAACTAGGGTTTTACGTTAGGGTTAGGGTTACAAACTAGGGTTTTAAATTAGGGTTAGGGATTCAAACTCAGGTTTTACGTTAGGGTTAGGGTTTCAAACTAGGGTTTTATATTAGGGTTAGGTTTTCAAACTACGGTTTCAAATTAGGGTTAGGGTTTCAAAGTAGGGTTTAACATTAGGGTTAGGGTTTCAAACTAGGGTTTCAAATTAGGGTTAGGGTTACAAACAAGGGGTTTTACATTAGGGTTAGGGTTTCAAACTAGGGTTTAACATTAGGGTTAGGGTTTCAAACTAGGGTTTTTATATTAGGGTTAGGGTTACAAACTAGGGTTTAACATTAGGTTTAGGGTTTCAAACTAGGGTTTTACATTAGGGTTAGGGTTTCAAACTAGGGTTTTACATTAGGGTTAGGGTTACAAACTAGGGTTTTACATTAGGGTTAGGGTTTCAAACAAGGGTTTTGCATTAGGGTTAGGGTTTCAAACTAGGGTTTCAAATTAGGGTTAGGGTTTCAAACTAGGGTTTCAAATTAGGGTAACGGTTTCAAACTAGGGTTTTACATTAGGGCAAGTGTTTCAAACTAGGGTTTCAAATTAGCGTTACGGTTTCAAACTAGTGTTTTACATTAGGGTTAGTGTTTCAAACTAGGGTTTTACATTAGGGTTAGGGTTACAAACTAGGGTTTTACATTAGGGTTAGGGTTTCAAACTAGGGTTTTGCATTAGGGTTAGGGATTCAAACTAGGGTTTTACGTTAGGGTTAAGGTTTCAAACTAGGGTTTTATATTAGGGTTAGGTTTTCAAACTACGGTTTCAAATTAGGGTTAGGGTTTCAAACTAGGATTTAACATTAGGATTAGGGTTTCAAACTAGGGTTTTACATTAGGGTTAGGGTTTCAAACTAGGGTTTTGCATTAGGGTTAGGGTTTCAAACTAGGGTTTCAAATTAGGGTTAGGGTTTCAAACTAGTGTTTTACATTAGGGTTAGGGTTTCAAACTAGGGTTTCAAATTAGGGTTACGGTTTCAAAATAGGGTTTTACATTAGAGTTAGTGTTTAAAACTAGGGTTTCAAATTAGGGTTACGGTTTCAAACTTTGGTTTTACATTAGGGTTAGGGATTCAAACTAGGTTTTTACGTTAGGGCTAGGGTTTCAAACTCGGTTTTCAAATTAGGGTTAGGGTTACAAACTAGGGTTTTACATTAGGGTTAGGGTTTCAAACTAGGGTTTTACGTTAGGGTTAGGGTTTCAAACTAGCGTTTAACATTAGGGTTAGGGTTTCAAACAAGGGTTTTACATTAGGGTTAATGCTTCAAACTAGGGTTTTACATTAGGGTTAGGGTTTCAAACTAGGGTTTTACATTAGGTTTAGGGTTACAAACTAGGGTTTTACATTAGGGTTAGGGTTTCAAACTAGGGTTTTGCATTAGGGTTAGGGTTTCAAACTAGGGTTTCAAATTAGGGTTAGGGTTTCAAACTAGTGTTTTACATTAGGGTTAGGGTTTCAAACTAGGGTTTCAAATTAGGGTTACGGTTTCAAACTAGGGTTTTACATTAGGGTTAGTATTTCAAACTAGGGTTTCAAATTAGCGTTACGGTTTCAAACTAGTGTTTTACATTAGGGTTAGGGTTTCAAACTAGGGTTTTACATTAGGGTTAGGGTTACAAACTAGGGTTTTACATTAGGGTTAGAGTTTCAAACTAGGGTTTTGCATTAGGGTTAGGGATTCAAACTAGGGTTTTACGTTAGGGTTAGGGTTTCAAACTAGGGTTTTATATTAGGGTTAGGTTTTCAAACTAGGGTTTCAAATTAGGGTTAGGGTTTCAAACTAGGGTTTAACATTAGGGTTAGGGTTTCAAACTAGGGTTTCAAATTAGGGTTAGGGTTACAAAGAAGGGGTTTTAGATTAGGGTTAGGGTTTCAAACTACGGTTAAACATTAGGGTTAGGGATTCAAACTAGGGTTTAACATTAGGGTTAGGGTTTCAAACTAGGGTTTTACATTAGGGTTAGGGATTCAAACTAGGGTTTTACGTTAGGGTTAGGGTTTCAAACTAGGGTTTTATATTAGGGTTAGGTTTTCAAACTACGGTTTCAAATTAGGGTTAGGGTTTCAAACTAGGGTTTAACATTAGGGTTAGGGTTTCAAACTAGGGTTTTACATTAGGGTTAGGGTTTCAAACTAGGGTTTTGCATTAGGGTTAGGGTTTCAAACTAGGGTTTCAAATTAGGGTTAGGGTTACAAACTAGTGTTTTACATTAGGGTTAGGGTTTCAAACTAGGGATTCAAATTAGGGTTACGGTTTCAAAATAGGGTTTTACATTAGGGTTAGGGATTCAAACTAGGGTTTTACGTTAGGGTTAGCGTTTCAAACTCGGTTTTCAAATTAGGGTTAGGGTTACAAACTAGGGTTTTACATTAGGGTTAGGGATTCAAACTAGGGTTTTACGTTAGGGTTAGGGTTTCAAACTAGGGTTTTATATTAGGGTTAGGTTTTCAAACTACGGTTTCAAATTAGGGTTAGGGTTTCAAACTAGGGTTTAACATTAGGGTTAGGGTTGCAAACTAGGGTTTTACATTAGGGTTAGGGTTTCAAACTAGGGTTTTGCATTAGGGTTAGGGTTTCAAACTAGGGTTTCAAATTAGTGTTAGGGTTTCAAACTAGTGTTTTACATTAGGGTTAGGGTTTCAAACTAGGGTTTCAAATTAGGGTTATGTTTCAAACTAGTGTTTAAAATTAGGGTTAGGGTTTTAAACTAGGGTTTTTATATTAGGGTTAGGGTTACAAACTAGGGTTTAACATTAGGGTTAGGGTTTCAAACTAGGGTTTTACATTAGGGTTAGGGTTTCAAACTAGGGTTTTACATTAGGGTTAGGGTTACAAACTAGGGTTTTACATTAGGGTTAGGGTTTCAAACAAGGGTTTTGCATTAGGGTTAGGGTTTCAAACTAGGGTTTCAAATTAGGGTTAGGGTTTCAAACTAGGGTTTCAAATTAGGGTTACGGTTTCAAACTAGGGTTTTACATTAGGGTAAGTGTTTCAAACTAGGGTTTCAAATTAGCGTTACGGTTTCAAACTAGTGTTTTACATTAGGGTTAGTGTTTCAAACTAGGGTTTTACATTAGGGTCAGGGTTTCAAACTAGGGTTTTACATTAGAGTTAGGGTTTCAAACTAGGGTTTTGCATTAGGGTTAGGGATTCAAACTAGGGTTTTACGTTAGGGTTAGGGTTTCAAACTAGGGTTTTATATTAGGGTTAGGTTTTCAAATTACAGTTTCAAATTAGAGTTAGGGTTTCAAACTAGGGTTTAACATTAGGGTTAGGGTTTCAAACTAGGGTTTTACATTAGGGTTAGGGTTTCAAACTAGGGTTTTGCATTAGGGTTAGGGTTTCAAACTAGGGTTTCAAATTAGGGTTAGGGTTTCAAACTAGTGTTTTACATTAGGGTTAGGGTTTCAAACTAGGGTTTCAAATTAGGGTTACGGTTTCAAAATAGGGTTTTACATTAGAGTTAGTGTTTCAAACTAGGGTTTCAAATTAGGGTTACGGTTTCAAACTATCGTTTTACATTAGGGTTAGGGATTCAAACTAGGGTTTTACGTTAGGGTTAGGGTTTCAAACTCGGTTTTCAAATTAGGGTTAGGGTTACAAACTAGGGTTTTACATTAGGGTTAGGGCTTCAAACTAGGGTTTTACGTTAGGGTTAGGGTTTCAAACTAGGGTTTAACATTAGGGTTAGGGTTTCAAACAAGGGTTTTACATTAGGGTTATTGCTTCAAACTAGGGTTTTACATTAGGGTTAGGGTTTCAAACTAGGGTTTTACATTAGGGTTAGGGTTACAAACTAGGGTTTTACATTAGGGTTAGGGTTTCAAACTAGGGTTTTGCATTAGGGTTAGGGTTACAAACTAGGGTTTACCATTAGGGTTAGGGTTTCAAACTAGGGTTTTACATTATGGTTAGGGTTTCAAACTAGGGTTTTACATTAGGGTTAATGCTTCAAACTAGGGTTTTACATTATGGTTAGGGTTTCAAACTAGGGTTTTACGTTAGGGTTAGGGTTACAAACAAGGGTTTTAAATTAGGGTTAGGGATTCAAACTAGGGTTTTACGTTAGGGTTAGGGTTTCAAACTCGGTTTTCAAATTAGGGTTAGGGTTACAAACTAGGGTTTTACATTAGGGTTAGGGCTTCAAACTAGGGTTTTACGTTAGGGTTAGGGTTTCAAACTAGGGTTTAACATTAGGGTTAGAGTTTCAAACAAGGGTTTTACATTAGGGTTAATGCTTCAAACTAGGGTTTTACATTAGGGTTAGGGTTTCAAACTAGGGTTTTACATTAGGGTTAGGGTTACAAACTAGGGTTTTACATTAGGGTTAGGGTTTCAAACTAGGGTTTTGCATTAGGGTTAGGGTTACAAACTAGGGTTTACCATTAGGGTTAGGGTTTCAAACTAGGGTTTTATATTAGGGTTAGGTTTTCAAACTACGGTTTCAAATTAGGGTTAGGGTTTCAAAGTAGGGTTTAACATTAGGGTTAGGGTTTCAAACTAGGGTTTCAAATTAGGGTTAGGGTTACAGGGTTAGGGTTAGGGTTAGGGTTAGGGTTAGGGTTAGGGTTAGGGTTAGGGTTAGGGTTAGGGTTAGGGTTAGGGTTTCAAACTAGGGTTTAACATTAGGGTTAGGGTTTCAAACTAGGGTTTTTATATTAGGGTTAGGGTTACAAACTAGGGTTTAACATTAGGTTTAGGGTTTCAAACTAGGGTTTTACATTAGGGTTAGGGTTTCAAACTAGGGTTTTACATTAGGGTTAGGGTTACAAACTAGGGTTTTACATTAGGGTTAGGGTTTCAAACAAGGGTTTTGCATTAGGGTTAGGGTTTCAAACTAGGGTTTCAAATTAGGGTTAGGGTTTCAAACTAGGGTTTCAAATTAGGGTAACGGTTTCAAACTAGGGTTTTACATTAGGGCAAGTGTTTCAAACTAGGGTTTCAAATTAGCGTTACGGTTTCAAACTAGTGTTTTACATTAGGGTTAGTGTTTCAAACTAGGGTTTTACATTAGGGTTAGGGTTACAAACTAGGGTTTTACATTAGGGTTAGGGTTTCAAACTAGGGTTTTGCATTAGGGTTAGGGATTCAAACTAGGGTTTTACGTTAGGGTTAAGGTTTCAAACTAGGGTTTTATATTAGGGTTAGGTTTTCAAACTACGGTTTCAAATTAGGGTTAGGGTTTCAAACTAGGATTTAACATTAGGATTAGGGTTTCAAACTAGGGTTTTACATTAGGGTTAGGGTTTCAAACTAGGGTTTTGCATTAGGGTTAGGGTTTCAAACTAGGGTTTCAAATTAGGGTTAGGGTTTCAAACTAGTGTTTTACATTAGGGTTAGGGTTTCAAACTAGGGTTTCAAATTAGGGTTACGGTTTCAAAATAGGGTTTTACATTAGAGTTAGTGTTTAAAACTAGGGTTTCAAATTAGGGTTACGGTTTCAAACTTTGGTTTTACATTAGGGTTAGGGATTCAAACTAGGTTTTTACGTTAGGGCTAGGGTTTCAAACTCGGTTTTCAAATTAGGGTTAGGGTTACAAACTAGGGTTTTACATTAGGGTTAGGGTTTCAAACTAGGGTTTTACGTTAGGGTTAGGGTTTCAAACTAGCGTTTAACATTAGGGTTAGGGTTTCAAACAAGGGTTTTACATTAGGGTTAATGCTTCAAACTAGGGTTTTACATTAGGGTTAGGGTTTCAAACTAGGGTTTTACATTAGGGTTAGGGTTACAAACTAGGGTTTTACATTAGGGTTAGGGTTTCAAACAAGGGTTTTGCATTAGGGTTAGGGTTTCAAACTAGGGTTTCAAATTAGGGTTAGGGTTACAAACTAGGGTTTTACATTAGGGTTAGGGTTTCAAACTAGGGTTTTACGTTAGGGTTAGGGTTTCAAACTAGGGTTTTACATTAGGGTTAGGGTTTCAAACTAGTGTTTTACATTAGGGTTAGGGTTTCAAACTAGGGTTTCAAATTAGGGTTACGGTTTCAAACTAGGGTTTTACATTAGGGTTAGTATTTCAAACTAGGGTTTCAAATTAGCGTTACGGTTTCAAACTAGTGTTTTACATTAGGGTTAGGGTTTCAAACTAGGGTTTTACATTAGGGTTAGGGTTACAAACTACGGTTTCAAATTAGGGTTAGGGTTTCAAACTAGGGTTTAACATTAGGGTTAGGGTTTCAAACTAGGGTTTTACATTAGGGTTAGGGTTTCAAACTAGGGTTTTGCATTAGGGTTAGGGTTTCAAACTAGGGTTTCAAATTAGGGTTAGGGTTACAAACTAGTGTTTTACATTAGGGTTAGGGTTTCAAACTAGGGATTCAAATTAGGGTTACGGTTTCAAAATAGGGTTTTACATTAGGGTTAGGGATTCAAACTAGGGTTTTACGTTAGGGTTAGCGTTTCAAACTCGGTTTTCAAATTAGGGTTAGGGTTACAAACAAGGGTTTTACATTAGGGTTAGGGATTCAAACTAGGGTTTTACGTTAGGGTTAGGGTTTCAAACTAGGGTTTTATATTAGGGTTAGGTTTTCAAACTACGGTTTCAAATTAGGGTTAGGGTTTCAAACTAGGGTTTAACATTAGGGTTAGGGTTGCAAACTAGGGTTTTACATTAGGGTTAGGGTTTCAAACTAGGGTTTTGCATTAGGGTTAGGGTTTCAAACTAGGGTTTCAAATTAGTGTTAGGGTTTCAAACTAGTGTTTTACATTAGGGTTAGGGTTTCAAACTAGGGTTTCAAATTAGGGTTATGTTTCAAACTAGTGTTTAAAATTAGGGTTAGGGTTTCAAACTAGGGTTTTTATATTAGGGTTAGGGTTACAAACTAGGGTTTAACATTAGGGTTAGGGTTTCAAACTAGGGTTTTACATTAGGGTTAGGGTTTCAAACTAGGGTTTTACATTAGGGTTAGGGTTACAAACTAGGGTTTTACATTAGGGTTAGGGTTTCAAACAAGGGTTTTGCATTAGGGTTAGGGTTTCAAACTAGGGTTTCAAATTAGGGTTAGGGTTTCAAACTAGGGTTTCAAATTAGGGTTACGGTTTCAAACTAGGGTTTTACATTAGGGTAAGTGTTTCAAACTAGGGTTTCAAATTAGTGTTAGGGTTTCAAACTAGTGTTTTACATTAGGGTTAGGGTTTCAAACTAGGGTTTCAAATTAGGGTTATGTTTCAAACTAGTGTTTAAAATTAGGGTTAGGGTTTCAAACTAGGGTTTTTATATTAGGGTTAGGGTTACAAACTAGGGTTTAACATTAGGGTTAGGGTTTCAAACTAGGGTTTTACATTAGGGTTAGGGTTTCAAACTAGGGTTTTACATTAGGGTTAGGGTTACAAACTAGGGTTTTACATTAGGGTTAGGGTTTCAAACTAGGGTTTTACATTAGGGTTAGGGTTACAAACTAGGGTTTTACATTAGGGTTAGGGTTTCAAACTAGGGTTTTGCATTAGGGTTAGGGTTACAAACTAGGGTTTACCATTAGGGTTAGGGTTTCAAACTAGGGTTTTACATTATGGTTAGGGTTTCAAACTAGGGTTTTACATTAGGGTTAATGCTTCAAACTAGGGTTTTACATTATGGTTAGGGTTTCAAACTAGGGTTTTACGTTAGGGTTAGGGTTACAAACTAGGGTTTTAAATTAGGGTTAGGGATTCAAACTAGGGTTTTACGTTAGGGTTAGGGTTTCAAACTCGGTTTTCAAATTAGGGTTAGGGTTACAAACTAGGGTTTTACATTAGGGTTAGGGCTTCAAACTAGGGTTTTACGTTAGGGTTAGGGTTTCAAACTAGGGTTTAACATTAGGGTTAGGGTTTCAAACAAGGGTTTTACATTAGGGTTAATGCTTCAAACTAGGGTTTTACATTAGGGTTAGGGTTTCAAACTAGGGTTTTACATTAGGGTTAGGGTTACAAACTAGGGTTTTACATTAGGGTTAGGGTTTCAAACTAGGGTTTTGCATTAGGGTTAGGGTTACAAACTAGGGTTTACCATTAGGGTTAGGGTTTCAAACTAGGGTTTTATATTAGGGTTAGGTTTTCAAACTACGGTTTCAAATTAGGGTTAGGGTTTCAAAGTAGGGTTTTACATTAGGGTTAGGGTTTCAAACTAGGGTTTTGCATTAGGGTTAGGGTTTCAAACTAGGGTTTCAAATTAGGGTTAGGGTTTCAAACTAGTGTTTTACATTAGGGTTAGGGTTTCAAACTAGGGTTTCAAATTAGGGTTACGGTTTCAAAATAGGGTTTTACATTAGAGTTAGTGTTTCAAACTAGGGTTTCAAATTAGGGTTACGGTTTCAAACTATCGTTTTACATTAGGGTTAGGGATTCAAACTAGGGTTTTACGTTAGGGTTAGGGTTTCAAACTCGGTTTTCAAATTAGGGTTAGGGTTACAAACTAGGGTTTTACATTAGGGTTAGGGCTTCAAACTAGGGTTTTACGTTAGGGTTAGGGTTTCAAACTAGGGTTTAACATTAGGGTTAGGGTTTCAAACAAGGGTTTTACATTAGGGTTAATGCTTCAAACTAGGGTTTTACATTAGGGTTAGGGTTTCAAACTAGGGTTTTACATTAGGGTTAGGGTTACAAACTAGGGTTTTACATTAGGGTTAGGGTTTCAAACTAGGGTTTTGCATTAGGGTTAGGGTTACAAACTAGGGTTTACCATTAGGGTTAGGGTTTCAAACTAGGGTTTTACATTATGGTTAGGGTTTCAAACTAGGGTTTTACGTTAGGGTTAGGGTTACAAACTAGGGTTTTACATTATGGTTAGGGTTTCAAACTAGGGTTTTACGTTAGGGTTAGGGTTACAAACTAGGGTTTTAAATTAGGGTTAGGGATTCAAACTAGGGTTTTACGTTAGGGTTAGGGTTTCAAACTCGGTTTTCAAATTAGGGTTAGGGTTACAAACTAGGGTTTCAAATTAGGGTTAGGGTTTCAAACTAGTGTTTTACATTAGGGTTAGGGTTTCAAACTAGGGTTTCAAATTAGGGTTACGGTTTCAAACTAGGGTTTTACATTAGGGTTAGTATTTCAAACTAGGGTTTCAAATTAGCGTTACGGTTTCAAACTAGTGTTTTACATTAGGGTTAGGGTTTCAAACTAGGGTTTTACATTAGGGTTAGGGTTACAAACTAGGGTTTTACATTAGGGTTAGAGTTTTAAACTAGGGTTTTGCATTAGGGTTAGGGATTCAAACTAGGGTTTTACGTTAGGGTTAGGGTTTCAAACTAGGGTTTTATATTAGGGTTAGATTTTCAAACTAGGGTTTCAAATTAGGGTTAGGGTTTCAAACTAGGGTTTAACATTAGGGTTAGGGTTTCAAACTAGGATTTCAAATTAGGGTTAGGGTTACAAAGAAGGGGTTTTAGATTAGCGTTAGGGTTTCAAACTAGGGTTAAACATTAGGGTTAGGGATTCAAACTAGGGTTTAACATTAGGGTTAGGGTTTCAAACTAGGGTTTTACATTAGGGTTAGGAATTCAAACTAGGGTTTTACGTTAGGGTTAGGGTTTCAAACTAGGGTTTTATATTAGGTTTAGGTTTTCAAACTACGGTTTCAAATTAGGGTTAGGGTTTCAAACTAGGGTTTAACATTAGGGTTAGGGTTTCAAACTAGGGTTTTACATTAGGGTTAGGGTTTCAAACTAGGGTTTTGCATTAGGGTTAGGGTTTCAAACTAGGGTTTCAAATTAGGGTTAGGGTTACAAACTAGTGTTTTACATTAGGGTTAGGGTTTCAAACTAGGGTTTCAAATTAGGGTTACGGTTTCAAAATAGGGTTTTACATTAGGGTTAGGGATTCAAACTAGGGTTTTACGTTAGGGTTAGCGTTTCAAACTCGGTTTTCAAATTAGGGTTAGGGTTACAAACTAGGGTTTTACATTAGGGTTAGGGTTTCAAACTAGGGTTTTACGTTAGGGTTAGGGTTTCAAACTAGGGTTTAACATTAGGGTTAGGGTTTCAAACAAGGGTTTTACATTAGGGTTAATGCTTCAAACTAGGGTTTTACATTAGGGTTAGGGTTTCAAACTAGGGTTTTACATTAGGGTTAGGGTTACAAACTAGGGTTTTACATTAGGGTTAGGGTTTCAAACTAGGGTTTTGCATTAGGGTTAGGGTTACAAACTAGGGTTTACCATTAGGGTTAGGGTTTCAAACTAGGGTTTTACATTATGGTTAGGGTTTCAAACTAGGGTTTTACATTAGGGTTAATGCTTCAAACTAGGGTTTTACATTAGGGTCAGGGATTCAAACTAGGGTTTACCATTAGTGTTAGGGTTTCAAACTAGGGTTTTACATTATGGTTAGGGTTTCAAACTAGGGTTTTACATTAGGGTTAGGGTTTCAAACTAGGGTTTCAAATTAGGGTTACGGTTGCAAAATAGGGTTTTACATTAGAGTTAGTGTTTCAAACTAGGGTTTCAAATTAGGGTTACGGTTTCAAACTATCGTTTTACATTAGGGTTAGGGATTCAAACTACGGTTTTACGTTAGGGTTAGGGTTTCAAACTCGGTTTTCAAATTAGGGTTAGGGTTACAAACTAGGGTTTTACATTAGGGTTAGGGCTTCAAACTAGGGTTTTACGTTAGGGTTAGGGTTTCAAACTAGGGTTTAACATTAGGGTTAGGGTTTCAAACAAGGGTTTTACATTAGGGTTAATGCTTCAAACTAGGGTTTTACATTAGGGTTAGGGTTTCAAACTAGGGTTTTACATTAGGGTTAGGGTTACAAACTAGGGTTTTACATTAGGGTTAGGGTTTCAAACTAGGGTTTTGCATTAGGGTTAGGGTTACAAACTAGGGTTTACCATTAGGGTTAGGGTTTCAAACTAGGGTTTTACATTATGGTTAGGGTTTCAAACTAGGGTTTTACATTAGGGTTAATGCTTCAAACTAGGGTTTTACATTAGGGTTAGGGTTTCAAACTAGGGTTTACCATTAGGGTTAGGGTTTCAAACTAGGGTTTTACATTATGGTTAGGGTTTCAAACTAGGGTTTTACATTAGGGTTAGGGTTACAAACTAGGGTTTTAAATTAGGGTTAGGGATTCAAACTAGGGTTTTACGTTAGGGTTAGGGTTTCAAACTAGGGTTTTATATTAGGGTTAGGTTTTCAAACTACGGTTTCAAATTAGGGTTAGGGTTTCAAAGTAGGGTTTAACATTAGGGTTAGGGTTTCAAACTAGGGTTTCAAATTAGGGTTAGGGTTACAAACAAGGGGTTTTACATTAGGGTTAGGGTTTCAAACTAGGGTTTAACATTAGGGTTAGGGTTTCAAACTAGGGTTTTTATATTAGGGTTAGGGTTACAAACTAGGGTTTAACATTAGGGTTAGGGTTTCAAACTAGGGTTTTACATTAGGGTTAGGGTTTCAAACTAGGGTTTTACATTAGGGTTAGGGTTACAAACTAGGGTTTTACATTAGGGTTAGGGTTTCAAACAAGGGTTTTGCATTAGGGTTAGGGTTTCAAACTAGGGTTTCAAATTAGGGTCAGGGTTTCAAACAAGGGTTTCAAATTAGGGTTACGGTTTCAAACTAGGGTTTTACATTAGGGCAAGTGTTTCAAACTAGGGTTTCAAATTAGCGTTACGGTTTCAAACTAGTGTTTTACATTAGGGTTAGTGTTTCAAACTAGGGTTTTACTTTAGGGTTAGGGTTACAAACTAGGGTTTTACATTAGGGTTAGGGTTTCAAACTAGGGTTTTGCATTAGGGTTAGGGATTCAAACTAGGGTTTTACATTAGGGTTAGGGTTTCAAACTAGGGTTTTACGTTAGGGTTAGGGTTTCAAACTAGGGTTTAACATTAGGGTTAGGGTTTCAAACAAGGGTTTTACATTAGGGTTAATGCTTCAAACTAGGGTTTTACATTAGGGTTAGGGTTTCAAACTAGGGTTTTACATTAGGGTTAGGGTTACAAACTAGGGTTTTACATTAGGGTTAGGGTTTCAAACTAGGGTTTTGCATTAGGGTTAGGGTTTCAAACTAGGGTTTCAAATTAGGGTTAGGGTTTCAAACTAGTGTTTTACATTAGGGTTAGGGTTTCAAACTAGGGTTTCAAATTAGGGTTACGGTTTCAAACTAGGGTTTTACATTAGGGTTAGTGTTTCAAACTAGGGTTTCAAATTAGCGTTACGGTTTCAAACTAGTGTTTTACATTAGGGTTAGGGTTTCAAACTAGGGTTTTACATTAGGGTTAGGGTTACAAACTAGGGTTTTACATTAGGGTTAGAGTTTCAAACTAGGGTTTTGCATTAGGGTTAGGGATTCAAACTAGGGTTTTACGTTAGGGTTAGGGTTTCAAACTAGGGTTTTATATTAGGGTTAGATTTTCAAACTAGGGTTTCAAATTAGGGTTAGGGTTTCAAACTAGGGTTTAACATTAGGGTTAGGGTTTCAAACTAGGGTTTCAAATTAGGGTTAGGGTTACAAAGAAGGGGTTTTAGATTAGGGTTAGGGTTTCAAACTAGGGTTTAACATTAGGGTTAGGGATTCAAACTAGAGTTTAACATTAGGGTTAGGGTTTCAAAGTAGGGTTTTACATTAGTGTTAGGGTTTCAAACTAGGGTTTTACATTAGGGTTAGGGTTACAAAGAAGGGGTTTTAGATTAGGGTTAGGGTTTCAAACTAGGGTTTCAAATTAGGGTTAGGGTTTCAAACTAGTGTTTTACATTAGGGTTAGGGTTTCAAACTAGGGTTTCAAATTAGGGTTACGGTTTCAAACTAGGGTTTTACATTAGGGTTAGTGTTTCAAACTAGGGTTTCAAATTAGGGTTACGGTTTCAAACTAGGGTTTTACATTAGGGTTAGGGATTCAAACTAGGGTTTTACATTAGGGTTAGGGTTACAATCTAGGGTTTTACATTAGGGTTAGGGTTTCAAACTAGGGTTTTGCATTAGGGTTAGGGATTCAAACTAGGGTTTTACGTTAGGGTAAGGGTTTCAAACTAGGGTTTTATATTAGGGTTAGGTTTTCACTCTACGGTTTCAAATTAGGGTTAGGGTTTCAAACTAGGGTTTAACATTAGGGTTAGGGTTGCAAACTAGGGTTTTACATTAGGGTTAGGGTTTCAAACTAGGGTTTTTATATTAGGGTTAGGGTTACAAACTAGGGTTTAACATTAGGGTTAGGGTTTCAAACTAGGGTTTTACATTAGGGTTAGGGTTTCAAACTAGGGTTTTACATTAGGGTTAGGGTTACAAACTAGGGTTTTACATTAGGGTTAGGGTTTCAAACAAGGGTTTTGCATTAGGGTTAGGGTTTCAAACTAGGGTTTCAAATTAGGGTTAGGGTTTCAAACTAGGGTTTCAAATTAGGGTTACGGTTTCAAACTAGGGTTTTACATTAGGGCAAGTGTTTCAAACTAGGGTTTCAAATTAGCGTTACAGTTTCAAACTAGTGTTTTACATTAGGGTTAGTGTTTCAAACTAGGGTTTTACATTAGGGTTAGGGTTACAAACTAGGGTTTTACATTAGGGTTAGGGTTTCAAACTAGGGATTTGCATTAGGGTTAGGGATTCAAACTAGGGTTTTACGTTAGGGTTAAGGTTTCAAACTAGGGTTTTATATTAGGGTTAGGTTTTCAAACTACGGTTTCAAATTAGGGTTAGGGTTTCAAACTAGGGTTTAACATTAGGATTAGGGTTTCAAACTAGGGTTTTACATTAGGGTTAGGGTTTCAAACTAGGATTTTGCATTAGGGTTAGGGTTTCAAACTAGGGTTTTAAATTAGGGTTAGGGTTTCAAACTAGTGTTTTACATTAGGGTTAGGGTTTCAAACTAGGGTTTCAAATTAGGGTTACGGTTTCAAAATAGGGTTTTACATTAGAGTTAGTGTTTCAAACTAGGGTTTCAAATTAGGGTTACGGTTTCAAACTTTAGTTTTACATTAGGGTTAGGGATTCAAACTAGGTTTTTACGTTAGGGCTAGGGTTTCAAACTCGGTTTTCAAATTAGGGTTAGGGTTACAAACTAGGGTTTTACATTAGGGTTAGGGTTTCAAACTAGGGTTTTACGTTAGGGTTAGGGTTTCAAACTAGCGTTTAACATTAGGGTTAGGGTTTCAAACAAGGGTTTTACATTAGGGTTAATGCTTCAAACTAGGGTTTTACATTAGGGTTAGGGTTTCAAACTAGGGTTTTACATTAGGGTTAGGGTTACAAACTAGGGTTTTACATTAGGGTTAGGGTTTCAAACTAGGGTTTTGCATTAGGGTTAGTGTTTCAAACTAGGGTTTCAAATTAGGGTTAGGGTTTCAAACTAGTGTTTTACATTAGGGTTAGGGTTTCAAACTAGGGTTTCAAATTAGGGTTACGGTTTCAAACTAGGGTTTTACATTAGGGTTAGTATTTCAAACTAGGGTTTCAAATTAGCGTTACGGTTTCAAACTAGTGTTTTACATTAGGGTTAGGGTTTCAAACTAGGGTTTTACATTAGGGTTAGGGTTACAAACTAGGGTTTTACATTAGGGTTAGAGTTTCAAACTAGGGTTTTGCATTAGGGTTAGGGATTCAAACTAGGGTTTTACGTTAGGGTTAGGGTTTCAAACTAGGGTTTTATATTAGGGTTAGATTTTCAAACTAGGGTTTCAAATTAGGGTTAGGGTTTCAAACTAGGGTTTAACATTAGGGTTAGGGTTTCAAACTAGGATTTCAAATTAGGGTTAGGGTTACAAAGAAGGGGTTTTAGATTAGCGTTAGGGTTTCAAACTAGGGTTAAACATTAGGGTTAGGGATTCAAACTAGGGTTTAACATTAGGGTTAGGGTTTCAAACTAGGGTTTTACATTAGGGTTAGGAATTCAAACTAGGGTTTTACGTTAGGGTTAGGGTTTCAAACTAGGGTTTTATATTAGGTTTAGGTTTTCAAACTACGGTTTCAAATTAGGGTTAGGGTTTCAAACTAGGGTTTAACATTAGGGTTAGGGTTTCAAACTAGGGTTTTACATTAGGGTTAGGGTTTCAAACTAGGGTTTTGCATTAGGGTTAGGGTTTCAAACTAGGGTTTCAAATTAGGGTTAGGGTTACAAACTAGTGTTTTACATTAGGGTTAGGGTTTCAAACTAGGGTTTCAAATTAGGGTTACGGTTTCAAAATAGGGTTTTACATTAGGGTTAGGGATTCAAACTAGGGTTTTACGTTAGGGTTAGCGTTTCAAACTCGGTTTTCAAATTAGGGTTAGGGTTACAAACTAGGGTTTTACATTAGGGTTAGGGTTTCAAACTAGGGTTTTACGTTAGGGTTAGGGTTTCAAACTAGGGTTTAACATTAGGGTTAGGGTTTCAAACAAGGGTTTTACATTAGGGTTAATGCTTCAAACTAGGGTTTTACATTAGGGTTAGGGTTTCAAACTAGGGTTTTACATTAGGGTTAGGGTTACAAACTAGGGTTTTACATTAGGGTTAGGGTTTCAAACTAGGGTTTTGCATTAGGGTTAGGGTTACAAACTAGGGTTTACCATTAGGGTTAGGGTTTCAAACTAGGGTTTTACATTATGGTTAGGGTTTCAAACTAGGGTTTTACATTAGGGTTAATGCTTCAAACTAGGGTTTTACATTAGGGTCAGGGATTCAAACTAGGGTTTACCATTAGTGTTAGGGTTTCAAACTAGGGTTTTACATTATGGTTAGGGTTTCAAACTAGGGTTTTACATTAGGGTTAGGGTTTCAAACTAGGGTTTCAAATTAGGGTTACGGTTGCAAAATAGGGTTTTACATTAGAGTTAGTGTTTCAAACTAGGGTTTCAAATTAGGGTTACGGTTTCAAACTATCGTTTTACATTAGGGTTAGGGATTCAAACTGCGGTTTTACGTTAGGGTTAGGGTTTCAAACTCGGTTTTCAAATTAGGGTTAGGGTTACAAACTAGGGTTTTACATTAGGGTTAGGGCTTCAAACTAGGGTTTTACGTTAGGGTTAGGGTTTCAAACTAGGGTTTAACATTAGGGTTAGGGTTTCAAACAAGGGTTTTACATTAGGGTTAATGCTTCAAACTAGGGTTTTACATTAGGGTTAGGGTTTCAAACTAGGGTTTTACATTAGGGTTAGGGTTACAAACTAGGGTTTTACATTAGGGTTAGGGTTTCAAACTAGGGTTTTGCATTAGGGTTAGGGTTACAAACTAGGGTTTACCATTAGGGTTAGGGTTTCAAACTAGGGTTTTACATTATGGTTAGGGTTTCAAACTAGGGTTTTACATTAGGGTTAATGCTTCAAACTAGGGTTTTACATTAGGGTTAGGGTTTCAAACTAGGGTTTACCATTAGGGTTAGGGTTTCAAACTAGGGTTTTACATTATGGTTAGGGTTTCAAACTAGGGTTTTACATTAGGGTTAGGGTTACAAACTAGGGTTTTAAATTAGGGTTAGGGATTCAAACTAGGGTTTTACGTTAGGGTTAGGGTTTCAAACTAGGGTTTTATATTAGGGTTAGGTTTTCAAACTACGGTTTCAAATTAGGGTTAGGGTTTCAAAGTAGGGTTTAACATTAGGGTTAGGGTTTCAAACTAGGGTTTCAAATTAGGGTTAGGGTTACAAACAAGGGGTTTTACATTAGGGTTAGGGTTTCAAACTAGGGTTTAACATTAGGGTTAGGGTTTCAAACTAGGGTTTTTATATTAGGGTTAGGGTTACAAACTAGGGTTTAACATTAGGGTTAGGGTTTCAAACTAGGGTTTTACATTAGGGTTAGGGTTTCAAACTAGGGTTTTACATTAGGGTTAGGGTTACAAACTAGGGTTTTACATTAGGGTTAGGGTTTCAAACAAGGGTTTTGCATTAGGGTTAGGGTTTCAAACTAGGGTTTCAAATTAGGGTCAGGGTTTCAAACAAGGGTTTCAAATTAGGGTTACGGTTTCAAACTAGGGTTTTACATTAGGGCAAGTGTTTCAAACTAGGGTTTCAAATTAGCGTTACGGTTTCAAACTAGTGTTTTACATTAGGGTTAGTGTTTCAAACTAGGGTTTTACTTTAGGGTTAGGGTTACAAACTAGGGTTTTACATTAGGGTTAGGGTTTCAAACTAGGGTTTTGCATTAGGGTTAGGGATTCAAACTAGGGTTTTACATTAGGGTTAGGGTTTCAAACTAGGGTTTTACGTTAGGGTTAGGGTTTCAAACTAGGGTTTAACATTAGGGTTAGGGTTTCAAACAAGGGTTTTACATTAGGGTTAATGCTTCAAACTAGGGTTTTACATTAGGGTTAGGGTTTCAAACTAGGGTTTTACATTAGGGTTAGGGTTACAAACTAGGGTTTTACATTAGGGTTAGGGTTTCAAACTAGGGTTTTGCATTAGGGTTAGGGTTTCAAACTAGGGTTTCAAATTAGGGTTAGGGTTTCAAACTAGTGTTTTACATTAGGGTTAGGGTTTCAAACTAGGGTTTCAAATTAGGGTTACGGTTTCAAACTAGGGTTTTACATTAGGGTTAGTGTTTCAAACTAGGGTTTCAAATTAGCGTTACGGTTTCAAACTAGTGTTTTACATTAGGGTTAGGGTTTCAAACTAGGGTTTTACATTAGGGTTAGGGTTACAAACTAGAGTTTTACATTAGGGTTAGAGTTTCAAACTAGGGTTTTGCATTAGGGTTAGGGATTCAAACTAGGGTTTTACGTTAGGGTTAGGGTTTCAAACTAGGGTTTTATATTAGGGTTAGATTTTCAAACTAGGGTTTCAAATTAGGGTTAGGGTTATAAACTAGGGTTTAACATTAGGGTTAGGGTTTCAAACTAGGGTTTCAAATTAGGGTTAGGGTTACAAAGAAGGGGTTTTAGATTAGGGTTAGGGTTTCAAACTAGGGTTTAACATTAGGGTTAGGGATTCAAACTAGAGTTTAACATTAGGGTTAGGGTTTCAAAGTAGGGTTTTACATTAGTGTTAGGGTTTCAAACTAGGGTTTTACATTAGGGTTAGGGTTACAAAGAAGGGGTTTTAGATTAGGGTTAGGGTTTCAAACTAGGGTTTCAAATTAGGGTTAGGGTTTCAAACTAGTGTTTTACATTAGGGTTAGGGTTTCAAACTAGGGTTTCAAATTAGGGTTACGGTTTCAAACTAGGGTTTTACATTAGGGTTAGTGTTTCAAACTAGGGTTTCAAATTAGGGTTACGGTTTCAAACTAGGGTTTTACATTAGGGTTAGGGATTCAAACTAGGGTTTTACATTAGGGTTAGGGTTACAATCTAGGGTTTTACATTAGGGTTAGGGTTTCAAACTAGGGTTTTGCATTAGGGTTAGGGATTCAAACTAGGGTTTTACGTTAGGGTAAGGGTTTCAAACTAGGGTTTTATATTAGGGTTAGGTTTTCACTCTACGGTTTCAAATTAGGGTTAGGGTTTCAAACTAGGGTTTAACATTAGGGTTAGGGTTGCAAACTAGGGTTTTACATTAGGGTTAGGGTTTCAAACTAGGGTTTTGCATTAGGGTTAGGGTTTCAAACTAGGGTTTCAAATTAGTGTTAGGGTTTCAAACTAGTGTTTTATATTAGGGTTAGGGTTTCAAACTAGGGTTTCAAATTAGGGTTATGTTTCAAACTAGTGTTTAAAATTAGGGTTAGGGTTTCAAACTAGGGTTTTTATATTAGGGTTAGGGTTACAAACTAGGGTTTAACATTAGGGTTAGGGTTTCAAACTAGGGTTTTACAATAGGGTTAGGGTTTCAAACTAGGGTTTTACATTAGGGTTAGGGTTACAAACTAGGGTTTTACATTAGGGTTAGGGTTTCAAACAAGGGTTTTGCATTAGGGTTAGGGTTTCAAACTAGGGTTTCAAATTAGGGTTAGGGTTTCAAACTAGGGTTTCAAATTAGGGTTACGGTTTCAAACTAGGGTTTTACATTAGGGTTAGGGTTTCAAACTAGGGTTTCAAATTAGGGTTACGGTTTCAAAATAGGGTTTTACATTAGAGTTAGTGTTTCAAACTAGGGTTTCAAATTAGGGTTACGGTTTCAAACTATCGTTTTACATTAGGGTTAGGGATTCAAACTAGGGTTTTACGTTAGGGTTAGGGTTTCAAACTCGGTTTTCAAATTAGGGTTAGGGTTACAAACTAGGGTTTTACATTAGGGTTAGGGCTTCAAACTAGGGTTTTACGTTAGGGTTAGGGTTTCAAACTAGGGTTTAACATTAGGGTTAGGGTTTCAAACAAGGGTTTTACATTAGGGTTAATGCTTCAAACTAGGGTTTTACATTAGGGTTAGGGTTTCAAACTAGGGTTTTACATTAGGGTTAGGGTTACAAACTAGGGTTTTACATTAGGGTTAGGGTTTCAAACTAGGGTTTTGCATTAGGGTTAGGGTTACAAACTAGGGTTTACCATTAGGGTTAGGGTTTCAAACTAGGGTTTTACATTATGGTTAGGGTTTCAAACTAGGGTTTTACATTAGGGTTAATGCTTCAAACTAGGGTTTTACATTATGGTTAGGGTTTCAAACTAGGGTTTTACGTTAGGGTTAGGGTTACAAACTAGGGTTTTAAATTAGGGTTAGGGATTCAAACTAGGGTTTTACGTTAGGGTTAGGGTTTCAAACTAGGGTTTTATATTAGGGTTAGGTTTTCAAACTACGGTTTCAAATTAGGGTTAGGGTTTCAAAGTAGGGTTTAACATTAGGGTTAGGGTTTCAAACTACGGTTTCAAATTAGGGTTAGGGTTACAAACAAGGGGTTTGACATTAGGGTTAGGGTTTCAAACTAGGGTTTAACATTAGGGTTAGGGTTTCAAACTAGGGGTTTTATATTAGGGTTAGGGTTACAAACTAGGGTTTAACATTAGGTTTAGGGTTTCAAACTAGGGTTTTACATTAGGGCAAGTGTTTCAAACTAGGGTTTCAAATTAGCGTTACGGTTTCAAACTAGTGTTTTACATTAGGGTTAGTGTTTCAAACTAGGGTTTTACATTAGGGTTAGGGTTACAAACTAGGGTTTTACATTAGGGTTAGGGTTTCAAACTAGGGTTTTGCATTAGGGTTAGGGATTCAAACTAGGGTTTTACGTTAGGGTTAAGGTTTCAAACTAGGGTTTTATATTAGGGTTAGGTTTTCAAACTACGGTTTCAAATTAGGGTTAGGGTTTCAAACTAGGATTTAACATTAGGATTAGGGTTTCAAACTAGGGTTTTACATTAGGGTTAGGGTTTCAAACTAGGGTTTTGCATTAGGGTTAGGGTTTCAAACTAGGGTTTCAAATTAGGGTTAGGCTTTCAAACTAGTGTTTTACATTAGGGTTAGGGTTTCAAACTAGGGTTTCAAATTAGGGTTACGGTTTCAAAATAGGGTTTTACATTAGAGTTAGTGTTTAAAACTAGGGTTTCAAATTAGGGTTACGGTTTCAAACTTTGGTTTTACATTAGGGTTAGGGATTCAAACTAGGTTTTTACGTTAGGGTTAGGGTTTCAAACTAGGGTTTTGCATTAGGGTTAGGGATTCAAACTAGGGTTTTACGTTAGGGTTAGGGTTTCAAACTAGGGTTTTATATTAGGGTTAGGTTTTCAAACTACGGTTTCAAATTAGAGTTAGGGTTTCAAACTAGGGTTTAACATTAGGGTTAGGGTTTCAAACTAGGGTTTTACATTAGGGTTAGGGTTTCAAACTAGGGTTTTGCATTAGGGTTAGGGTTTCAAACTAGGGTTTCAAATTAGGGTTAGGGTTTCAAACTAGTGTTTTACATTAGGGTTAGGGTTTCAAACTAGGGTTTCAAATTAGGGTTACGGTTTCAAAATAGGGTTTTACATTAGAGTTAGTGTTTCAAACTAGGGTTTCAAATTAGGGTTACGGTTTCAAACTATCGTTTTACATTAGGGTTAGGGATTCAAACTAGGGTTTTACGTTAGGGTTAGGGTTTCAAACTCGGTTTTCAAATTAGGGTTAGGGTTACAAACTAGGGTTTTACATTAGGGTTAGGGCTTCAAACTAGGGTTTTACGTTAGGGTTAGGGTTTCAAACTAGGGTTTAACATTAGGGTTAGGGTTTCAAACAAGGGTTTTACATTAGGGTTAATGCTTCAAACTAGGGTTTTACATTAGGGTTAGGGTTTCAAACTAGGGTTTTACATTAGGGTTAGGGTTACAAACTAGGGTTTTACATTAGGGTTAGGGTTTCAAACTAGGGTTTTGCATTAGGGTTAGGGTTACACACTAGGGTTTACCATTAGGGTTAGGGTTTCAAACTAGGGTTTTACATTATGGTTAGGGTTTCAAACTAGGGTTTTACGTTAGGGTTAGGGTTTCAAACTAGGGTTTTATATTAGGGTTAGGTTTTCAAACTACGGTTTCAAATTAGGGTTAGGGTTTCAAAGTAGGGTTTAACATTAGGGTTAGGGTTTCAAACTAGGGTTTCAAATTAGGGTTAGGGTTACAAACAAGGGGTTTTACATTAGGGTTAGGGTTTCAAACTAGGGTTTAACATTAGGGTTAGGGTTTCAAACTAGGGTTTTTATATTAGGGTTAGGGTTACAAACTAGGGTTTAACATTAGGTTTAGGGTTTCAAACTAGGGTTTTACATTAGGGCAAGTGTTTCAAACTAGGGTTTCAAATTAGCGTTACGGTTTCAAACTAGTGTTTTACATTAGGGTTAGTGTTTCAAACTAGGGTTTTACATTAGGGTTAGGGTTACAAACTAGGGTTTTACATTAGGGTTAGGGTTTCAAACTAGGGTTTTGCATTAGGGTTAGGGATTCAAACTAGGGTTTTACGTTAGGGTTAAGGTTTCAAACTAGGGTTTTATATTAGGGTTAGGTTTTCAAACTACGGTTTCAAATTAGGGTTAGGGTTTCAAACTAGGATTTAACATTAGGATTAGGGTTTCAAACTAGGGTTTTACATTAGGGTTAGGGTTTCAAACTAGGGTTTTGCATTAGGGTTAGGGTTTCAAACTAGGGTTTCAAATTAGGGTTAGGGTTTCAAACTAGTGTTTTACATTAGGGTTAGGGTTTCAAACTAGGGTTTCAAATTAGGGTTACGGTTTCAAAATAGGGTTTTACATTAGAGTTAGTGTTTAAAACTAGGGTTTCAAATTAGGGTTACGGTTTCAAACTTTGGTTTTACATTAGGGTTAGGGATTCAAACTAGGTTTTTACGTTAGGGCTAGGGTTTCAAACTCGGTTTTCAAATTAGGGTTAGGGTTACAAACTAGGGTTTTACATTAGGGTTAGGGTTTCAAACTAGGGTTTTACGTTAGGGTTAGGGTTTCAAACTAGCGTTTAACATTAGGGTTAGGGTTTCAAACAAGGGTTTTACATTAGGGTTAATGCTTCAAACTAGGGTTTTACATTAGGGTTAGGGTTTCAAACTAGGGATTTACATTAGGGTTAGGGTTACAAACTAGGGTTTTACATTAGGGTTAGGGTTTCAAACTAGGGTTTTGCATTAGGGTTAGGGTTTCAAACTAGGGTTTCAAATTAGGGTTAGGGTTTCAAACTAGTGTTTTACATTAGGGTTAGGGTTTCAAACTAGGGTTTCAAATTAGGGTTACGGTTTCAAACTAGGGTTTTACATTAGGGTTAGTATTTCAAACTAGGGTTTCAAATTAGCGTTACGGTTTCAAACTAGTGTTTTACATTAGGGTTAGGGTTTCAAACTAGGGTTTTACATTAGGGTTAGGGTTACAAACTAGGGTTTAACATTAGGGTTAGGGTTTCAAACTAGGGTTTTACATTAGGGTTAGGGTTTCAAACTAGGGTTTTACATTAGGGTTAGGGTTACAAACTAGGGTTTTACATTAGGGTTAGGGTTTCAAACAAGGGTTTTGCATTAGGGTTAGGGTTTCAAACTAGGGTTTCAAATTAGGGTTAGGGTTTCAAACTAGGGTTTCAAATTAGGGTTACGGTTTCAAACTAGGGTTTTACATTAGGGTAAGTGTTTCAAACTAGGGTTTCAAATTAGCGTTACGGTTTCAAACTAGTGTTTTACATTAGGGTTAGTGTTTCAAACTAGGGTTTTACATTAGGGTTAGGGTTACAAACTAGGGTTTTACATTAGAGTTAGGGTTTCAAACTAGGGTTTTGCATTACGGTTAGGGATTCAAACTAGGGTTTTACGTTAGGGTTAGGGTTTCAAACTAGGGTTTTATATTAGGGTTAGGTTTTCAAACTACTGTTTCAAATTAGAGTTAGGGTTTCAAACTAGGGTTTAACATTAGGGTTAGGGTTTCAAACTAGGGTTTTACATTAGGGTTAGGGTTTCAAACTAGGGTTTTGCATTAGGGTTAGGGTTTCAAACTAGGGTTTCAAATTAGGGTTAGGGTTTCAAACTAGTGTTTTACATTAGGGTTAGGGTTTCAAACTAGGGTTTCAAATTAGGGTTACGGTTTCAAAATAGGGTTTTACATTAGAGTTAGTGTTTCAAACTAGGGTTTCAAATTAGGGTTACGGTTTCAAACTATCGTTTTACATTAGGGTTAATGCTTCAAACTAGGGTTTTACATTAGGGTTAGGGTTTCAAACTAGGATTTTACATTAGGGTTAGGGTTACAAACTAAGGTTTTACATTAGGGTTAGGGTTTCAAACTAGGGTTTTGCATTAGGGTTAGGGTTACAAACTAGGGTTTACCATTAGGGTTAGGGTTTCAAACTAGGGTTTTACATTATGGTTAGGGTTTCAAACTAGGGTTTTACATTAGGGTTAATGCTTCAAACTAGGGTTTTACATTAGGGTTAGGGTTTCAAACTAGGGTTTACCATTAGGGTTAGGGTTTCAAACTAGGGTTTTACTTTATGGTTAGGGTTTCAAACTAGGGTTTTACGTTAGGGTTAGGGTTACAAACTAGGGTTTTAAATTAGGGTTAGGGATTCAAACTAGGGTTTTACGTTAGGGTTAGGGTTTCAAACTAGGATTTTATATTAGGGTTAGGTTTTCAAACTACGGTTTCAAATTAGGGTTAGGGTTTCAAAGTAGGGTTTAACATTAGGGTTAGGGTTTCAAACTAGGGTTTCAAATTAGGGTTAGGGTTACAAACAAGGGGTTTTACATTAGGGTTAGGGTTTCAAACTAGGGTTTAAGATTAGGGTTAGGGTTTCAAACTAGGGTTTTTATATTAGGGTTAGGGTTACAAACTAGGGTTTAACATTAGGGTTAGGGTTTCAAACTAGGGTTTTACATTAGGGTTAGGGTTTCAAACTAGGGTTTTACATTAGGGTTAGGGTTACAAACTAGGGTTTTACATTAGGGTTAGGGTTTCAAACAAGGGTTTTGCATTAGGGTTAGGGTTTCAAACTAGGGTTTCAAATTAGGGTTAGGGTTTCAAACTAGGGTTTCAAATTAGGGTTACGGTTTCAAACTAGGGTTTTACATTAGGGCAAGTGTTTCAAACTAGGGTTTCAAATTAGCGTTACGGTTTCAAACTAGTGTTTTACATTAGGGTTAGTGTTTCAAACTAGGGTTTTACATTAGGGTTAGGGTTACAAACTAGGGTTTTACATTAGGGTTAGGGTTTCAAACTAGGGTTTTGCATTAGGGTTAGGGATTCAAACTAGGGTTTTACGTTAGGGTTAAGGTTTCAAACTAGGGTTTTATATTAGGGTTAGGTTTTCAAACTACGGTTTCAAATTAGGGTTAGGGTTTCAAACTAGGGTTTAACATTAGGATTAGGGTTTCAAACTAGGGTTTTACATTAGGGTTAGGGTTTCAAACTAGGATTTTGCATTAGGGTTAGGGTTTCAAACTAGGGTTTCAAATTAGGGTTAGGGTTTCAAACTAGTGTTTTACATTAGGGTTAGGGTTTCAAACTAGGGTTTCAAATTAGGGTTACGGTTTCAAAATAGGGTTTTACATTAGAGTTAGTGTTTCAAACTAGGGTTTCAAATTAGGGTTACGGTTTCAAACTTTGGTTTTACATTAGGGTTAGGGATTCAAACTAGGTTTTTACGTTAGGGCTAGGGTTTCAAACTCGGTTTTCAAATTAGGGTTAGGGTTACAAACTAGGGTTTTACATTAGGGTTGGGGTTTCAAACTAGGGTTTTACGTTAGGGTTAGGGTTTCAAACTAGCGTTTAACATTAGGGTTAGGGTTTCAAACAAGGGTTTTACATTAGGGTTAATGCTTCAAACTAGGGTTTTACATTAGGGTTAGGGTTTCAAACTAGGGTTTTACATTAGGCTTAGGGTTACAAACTAGGGTTTTACATTAGGGTTAGGGTTTCAAACTAGGGTTTTGCATTAGGGTTAGGGTTTCAAACTAGGGTTTCAAATTAGGGTTAGGGTTTCAAACTAGTGTTTTACATTAGGGTTAGGGTTTCAAACTAGGGTTTCAAATTAGGGTTACGGTTTCAAACTAGGGTTTTACATTAGGGTTAGTATTTCAAACTAGGGTTTCAAATTAGCGTTACGGTTTCAAACTAGTGTTTTACATTAGGGTTAGGGTTTCAAACTAGGGTTTTACATTAGGGTTAGGATTACAAACTAGGGTTTTACATTAGGGTTAGAGTTTCAAACTAGGGTTTTGCATTAGGGTTAGGGATTCAAACTAGGGTTTTACGTTAGGGTTAGGGTTTCAAACTAGGGTTTTATATTAGGGTTAGATTTTCAAACTAGGGTTTTCAAATTAGGGTTAGGGTTTCAAAACTAGGGGTTTAAACATTAGGGTTAGGGTTTCAAACTAGGATTTCAAATTAGGGTTAGGGTTACAAAGAAGGGGTTTTTAGATTAGCGTTTAGGGTTTCAAACTAGGGTTAAACATTAGGGTTAGGGATTTCAAACTAGGGTTTAACATTAGGGTTAGGGTTTCAAACTAGGGTTTTACATTAAGGTTAGGAATTCAAAACTAGGGTTTTACGTTAGGGTTAGGGTTTCAAACTAGGGTTTTACATTAGGGTTAGGGTTACAAACTAGGGTTTTAACATTAGGGTTAGGGTTTCAAACAAGGGTTTTGCATTAGGGGTTAGGGTTTCAAACTAGGGTTTCAAATTAGGGTTAGGGTTTCAAACTAGGGTTTCAAATTAGGGTTACGGTTTCAAACTAGGGTTTTTACATTAGGGCAAGTGTTTCAAACTAGGGTTTCAAATTAGCGTTACGGTTTCAAACTAGTGTTTTTACATTAGGGTTAGTGTTTCAAACTAGGGGTTTTACATTAGGGTTAGGGTTACAAACTAGGGTTTTACATTAGGGTTAGGGTTTCAAACTAGGGTTTTGCATTACGGTTAGGGATTCAAACTAGGGTTTTACGTTAGGGTTAAGGTTTCAAACTAGGGTTTTATATTAGGGTTAGGTTTTCAAACTACGGTTTCAAATTAGGGGTTAGGGTTTCAAACTAGGGTTTAACATTAGGATTAGGGTTTTCAAACTAGGGTTTTACATTAGGGTTAGGGTTTCAAACTAGGATTTTTGCATTAGGGTTAGGGTTTCAAACTAGGGTTTCAAATTAGAGTTAGGGTTTCAAACTAGTGTTTTACATTAGGGTTAGGGGTTTCAAACTAGGGTTTCAAATTAGGGTTACGGTTTCAAAATAGGGTTTTACATTAGAGTTAGTGTTTCAAACTAGGGGTTTCAAATTAGGGTTACGGTTTCAAACTTTGGTTTTACATTAGGGTTAGGGATTCAAACTAGGTTTTTACGTTAGGGCTAGGGTTTCAAACTCGGTTTTTCAAATTAGGGGTTAGGGGTTACAAACTAGGGTTTTACATTAGGGTTAGGGTTTCAAACTAGGGTTTTACGTTAGGGTTAGGGTTTCAAACTAGCGTTTAACATTAGGGTTAGGGTTTCAAACAAGGGTTTTACATTAGGGTTAATGCTTCAAACTAGGGTTTTACATTAGGGTTAGGGTTTCAAACTAGGGTTTTACATTAGGGTTAGGGTTACAAACTAGGGTTTTACATTAGGGGTTAGGGTTTCAAACTAGGGTTTTGCATTAGGGTTAGGGTTTCAAACTAGGGTTTCAAATTAGGGTTAGGGTTTCAACTAGTGTTTTACATTAGGGTTAGGGTTTCAAACTAGGGTTTCAAATTAGGGTTACGGTTTCAAACTAGGGTTTTACATTAGGGTTAGTATTTCAAACTAGGGTTTCAAATTAGCGTTACGGTTTCAAACTAGTGTTTTTACATTAGGGTTAGGGATTCAAACTAGGGTTTTACATTAGGGTTAGGGTTACAATCTAGGGTTTTACATTAGGGTTAGGGTTTCAAACTAGGGTTTTGCATTAGGGTTAGGGATTCAAACTAGGGTTTTACGTTAGGGTAAGGGTTTCAAACTAGGGTTTTATATTAGGGGTTAGGTTTTCCACTCTACGGTTTCAAATTAGGGTTAGGGTTTCAAACTAGGGTTTAACATTAGGGTTAGGGTTGCAAACTAGGGTTTTACATTAGGGTTAGGGTTTCAAACTAGGGTTTTGCATTAGGGTTAGGGTTTCAAACTAGGGTTTCAAATTAGTGTTAGGGTTTCAAACTAGTGTTTTATATTAGGGTTAGGGTTTCAAACTAGGGTTTCAAATTAGGGTTATGTTTCAAAACTAGTGTTTAAAATTAGGGTTAGGGGTTTCAAACTAGGGTTTTTATATTAGGGTTAGGGTTACAAACTAGGGTTTAACATTAGGGTTAGGGTTTCAAACTAGGGTTTTACAATAGGGTTAGGGTTTCAAACTAGGGTTTTACATTAGGGTTAGGGTTACAAACTAGGGTTTTTACATTAGGGTTAGGGTTTCAAACAAGGGTTTTGCATTAGGGTTAGGGTTTCAAACTAGGGTTTCAAATTAGGGTTAGGGTTTCAAACTAGGGTTTCAAATTAGGGTTACGGTTTCAAACTAGGGTTTTACATTAGGGTTAGGGGTTTCAAACTAGGGTTTCAAATTAGGGTTACGGTTTCAAAATAGGGTTTTACATTAGAGTTAGTGTTTCAAACTAGGGTTTGTTTTACATTAGGGTTAGGGATTCAAACTAGGGTTTTACGTTAGGGTTAGGGTTTCAAACTCGGTTTTCAAATTAGGGTTAGGGTTACAAACTAGGGTTTTACATTAGGGTTAGGGCTTCAAACTAGGGTTTTACGTTAGGGTTAGGGTTTCAAACTAGGGTTTAACATTAGGGTTAGGGTTTCAAACAAGGGTTTTACATTAGGGTTAATGCTTCAAACTAGGGTTTTACATTAGGGTTAGGGTTTCAAACTAGGGTTTTACATTAGGGTTAGGGTTACAAACTAGGGTTTTACATTAGGGTTAGGGTTTCAAACTAGGGTTTTGCATTAGGGTTAGGGTTACAAACTAGGGTTTACCATTAGGGTTAGGGTTTCAAACTAGGGTTTTACATTATGGTTAGGGTTTCAAACTAGGGTTTTACATTAGGGTTAATGCTTCAAACTAGGGTTTTACATTATGGTTAGGGTTTCAAACTAGGGTTTTACGTTAGGGTTAGGGTTACAAACTAGGGTTTTAAATTAGGGTTAGGGATTCAAACTAGGGTTTTACGTTAGGGTTAGGGTTTCAAACTAGGGTTTTATATTAGGGTTAGGTTTTCAAACTACGGTTTCAAATTAGGGTTAGGGTTTCAAAGTAGGGTTTAACATTAGGGTTAGGGTTTCAAACTACGGTTTCAAATTAGGGTTAGGGTTACAAACAAGGGGTTTGACATTAGGGTTAGGGTTTCAAACTAGGGTTTAACATTAGGGTTAGGGTTTCAAACTAGGGGTTTTATATTAGGGTTAGGGTTACAAACTAGGGTTTAACATTAGGTTTAGGGTTTCAAACTAGGGTTTTACATTAGGGCAAGTGTTTCAAACTAGGGTTTCAAATTAGCGTTACGGTTTCAAACTAGTGTTTTACATTAGGGTTAGTGTTTCAAACTAGGGTTTTACATTAGGGTTAGGGTTACAAACTAGGGTTTTACATTAGGGTTAGGGTTTCAAACTAGGGTTTTGCATTAGGGTTAGGGATTCAAACTAGGGTTTTACGTTAGGGTTAAGGTTTCAAACTAGGGTTTTATATTAGGGTTAGGTTTTCAAACTACGGTTTCAAATTAGGGTTAGGGTTTCAAACTAGGATTTAACATTAGGATTAGGGTTTCAAACTAGGGTTTTACATTAGGGTTATGGTTTCAAACTAGGGTTTTGCATTAGGGTTAGGGTTTCAAACTAGGGTTTCAAATTAGGGTTAGGCTTTCAAACTAGTGTTTTACATTAGGGTTAGGGTTTCAAACTAGGGTTTCAAATTAGGGTTACGGTTTCAAAATAGGGTTTTACATTAGAGTTAGTGTTTAAAACTAGGGTTTCAAATTAGGGTTACGGTTTCAAACTTTGGTTTTACATTAGGGTTAGGGATTCAAACTAGGTTTTTACGTTAGGGTTAGGGTTTCAAACTAGGGTTTTGCATTAGGGTTAGGGATTCAAACTAGGGTTTTACGTTAGGGTTAGGGTTTCAAACTAGGGTTTTATATTAGGGTTAGGTTTTCAAACTACGGTTTCAAATTAGAGTTAGGGTTTCAAACTAGGGTTTAACATTAGGGTTAGGGTTTCAAACTAGGGTTTTACATTAGGGTTAGGGTTTCAAACTAGGGTTTTGCATTAGGGTTAGGGTTTCAAACTAGGGTTTCAAATTAGGGTTAGGGTTTCAAACTAGTGTTTTACATTAGGGTTAGGGTTTCAAACTAGGGTTTCAAATTAGGGTTACGGTTTCAAAATAGGGTTTTACATTAGAGTTAGTGTTTCAAACTAGGGTTTCAAATTAGGGTTACGGTTTCAAACTATCGTTTTACATTAGGGTTAGGGATTCAAACTAGGGTTTTACGTTAGGGTTAGGGTTTCAAACTCGGTTTTCAAATTAGGGTTAGGGTTACAAACTAGGGTTTTACATTAGGGTTAGGGCTTCAAACTAGGGTTTTACGTTAGGGTTAGGGTTTCAAACTAGGGTTTAACATTAGGGTTAGGGTTTCAAACAAGGGTTTTACATTAGGGTTAATGCTTCAAACTAGGGTTTTACATTAGGGTTAGGGTTTCAAACTAGGGTTTTACATTAGGGTTAGGGTTACAAACTAGGGTTTTACATTAGGGTTAGGGTTTCAAACTAGGGTTTTGCATTAGGGTTAGGGTTACACACTAGGGTTTACCATTAGGGTTAGGGTTTCAAACTAGGGTTTTACATTATGGTTAGGGTTTCAAACTAGGGTTTTACGTTAGGGTTAGGGTTTCAAACTAGGGTTTTATATTAGGGTTAGGTTTTCAAACTACGGTTTCAAATTAGGGTTAGGGTTTCAAAGTAGGGTTTAACATTAGGGTTAGGGTTTCAAACTAGGGTTTCAAATTAGGGTTAGGGTTACAAACAAGGGGTTTTACATTAGGGTTAGGGTTTCAAACTAGGGTTTAACATTAGGGTTAGGGTTTCAAACTAGGGTTTTTATATTAGGGTTAGGGTTACAAACTAGGGTTTAACATTAGGTTTAGGGTTTCAAACTAGGGTTTTACATTAGGGCAAGTGTTTCAAACTAGGGTTTCAAATTAGCGTTACGGTTTCAAACTAGTGTTTTACATTAGGGTTTGTGTTTCAAACTAGGGTTTTACATTAGGGTTAGGGTTACAAACTAGGGTTTTACATTAGGGTTAGGGTTTCAAACTAGGGTTTTGCATTAGGGTTAGGGATTCAAACTAGGGTTTTACGTTAGGGTTAAGGTTTCAAACTAGGGTTTTATATTAGGGTTAGGTTTTCAAACTACGGTTTCAAATTAGGGTTAGGGTTTCAAACTAGGATTTAACATTAGGATTAGGGTTTCAAACTAGGGTTTTACATTAGGGTTAGGGTTTCAAACTAGGGTTTTGCATTAGGGTTAGGGTTTCAAACTAGGGTTTCAAATTAGGGTTAGGGTTTCAAACTAGTGTTTTACATTAGGGTTAGGGTTTCAAACTAGGGTTTCAAATTAGGGTTACGGTTTCAAAATAGGGTTTTACATTAGAGTTAGTGTTTAAAACTAGGGTTTCAAATTAGGGTTACGGTTTCAAACTTTGGTTTTACATTAGGGTTAGGGATTCAAACTAGGTTTTTACGTTAGGGCTAGGGTTTCAAACTCGGTTTTCAAATTAGGGTTAGGGTTACAAACTAGGGTTTTACATTAGGGTTAGGGTTTCAAACTAGGGTTTTACGTTAGGGTTAGGGTTTCAAACTAGCGTTTAACATTAGGGTTAGGGTTTCAAACAAGGGTTTTACATTAGGGTTAATGCTTCAAACTAGGGTTTTACATTAGGGTTAGGGTTTCAAACTAGGGATTTACATTAGGGTTAGGGTTACAAACTAGGGTTTTACATTAGGGTTAGGGTTTCAAACTAGGGTTTTGCATTAGGGTTAGGGTTTCAAACTAGGGTTTCAAATTAGGGTTAGGGTTTCAAACTAGTGTTTTACATTAGGGTTAGGGTTTCAAACTAGGGTTTCAAATTAGGGTTACGGTTTCAAACTAGGGTTTTACATTAGGGTTAGTATTTCAAACTAGGGTTTCAAATTAGCGTTACGGTTTCAAACTAGTGTTTTACATTAGGGTTAGGGTTTCAAACTAGGGTTTTACATTAGGGTTAGGGTTACAAACTAGGGTTTAACATTAGGGTTAGGGTTTCAAACTAGGGTTTTACATTAGGGTTAGGGTTTCAAACTAGGGTTTTACATTAGGGTTAGGGTTACAAACTAGGGTTTTACATTAGGGTTAGGGTTTCAAACAAGGGTTTTGCATTAGGGTTAGGGTTTCAAACTAGGGTTTCAAATTAGGGTTAGGGTTTCAAACTAGGGTTTCAAATTAGGGTTACGGTTTCAAACTAGGGTTTTACATTAGGGTAAGTGTTTCAAACTAGGGTTTCAAATTAGCGTTACGGTTTCAAACTAGTGTTTTACATTAGGGTTAGTGTTTCAAACTAGGGTTTTACATTAGGGTTAGGGTTACAAACTAGGGTTTTACATTAGAGTTAGGGTTTCAAACTAGGGTTTTGCATTACGGTTAGGGATTCAAACTAGGGTTTTACGTTAGGGTTAGGGTTTCAAACTAGGGTTTTATATTAGGGTTAGGTTTTCAAACTACGGTTTCAAATTAGAGTTAGGGTTTCAAACTAGGGTTTAACATTAGGGTTAGGGTTTCAAACTAGGGTTTTACATTAGGGTTAGGGTTTCAAACTAGGGTTTTGCATTAGGGTTAGGGTTTCAAACTAGGGTTTCAAATTAGGGTTAGGGTTTCAAACTAGTGTTTTACATTAGGGTTAGGGTTTCAAACTAGGGTTTCAAATTAGGGTTACGGTTTCAAAATAGGGTTTTACATTAGAGTTAGTGTTTCAAACTAGGGTTTCAAATTAGGGTTACGGTTTCAAACTATCGTTTTACATTAGGGTTAATGCTTCAAACTAGGGTTTTACATTAGGGTTAGGGTTTCAAACTAGGATTTTACATTAGGGTTAGGGTTACAAACTAGGGTTTTACATTAGGGTTAGGGTTTCAAACTAGGGTTTTGCATTAGGGTTAGGGTTACAAACTAGGGTTTACCATTAGGGTTAGGGTTTCAAACTAGGGTTTTACATTATGGTTAGGGTTTCAAACTAGGGTTTTACATTAGGGTTAATGCTTCAAACTAGGGTTTTACATTAGGGTTAGGGTTTCAAACTAGGGTTTACCATTAGGGTTAGGGTTTCAAACTAGGGTTTTACTTTATGGTTAGGGTTTCAAACTAGGGTTTTACGTTAGGGTTAGGGTTACAAACTAGGGTTTTAAATTAGGGTTAGGGATTCAAACTAGGGTTTTACGTTAGGGTTAGGGTTTCAAACTAGGATTTTATATTAGGGTTAGGTTTTCAAACTACGGTTTCAAATTAGGGTTAGGGTTTCAAAGTAGGGTTTAACATTAGGGTTAGGGTTTCAAACTAGGGTTTCAAATTAGGGTTAGGGTTACAAACAAGGGGTTTTACATTAGGGTTAGGGTTTCAAACTAGGGTTTAAGATTAGGGTTAGGGTTTCAAACTAGGGTTTTTATATTAGGGTTAGGGTTACAAACTAGGGTTTAACATTAGGGTTAGGGTTTCAAACTAGGGTTTTACATTAGGGTTAGGGTTTCAAACTAGGGTTTTACATTAGGGTTAGGGTTACAAACTAGGGTTTTACATTAGGGTTAGGGTTTCAAACAAGGGTTTTGCATTAGGGTTAGGGTTTCAAACTAGGGTTTCAAATTAGGGTTAGGGTTTCAAACTAGGGTTTCAAATTAGGGTTACGGTTTCAAACTAGGGTTTTACATTAGGGCAAGTGTTTCAAACTAGGGTTTCAAATTAGCGTTACGGTTTCAAACTAGTGTTTTACATTAGGGTTAGTGTTTCAAACTAGGGTTTTACATTAGGGTTAGGGTTACAAACTAGGGTTTTACATTAGGGTTAGGGTTTCAAACTAGGGTTTTGCATTAGGGTTAGGGATTCAAACTAGGGTTTTACGTTAGGGTTAAGGTTTCAAACTAGGGTTTTATATTAGGGTTAGGTTTTCAAACTACGGTTTCAAATTAGGGTTAGGGTTTCAAACTAGGGTTTAACATTAGGATTAGGGTTTCAAACTAGGGTTTTACATTAGGGTTAGGGTTTCAAACTAGGATTTTGCATTAGGGTTAGGGTTTCAAACTAGGGTTTCAAATTAGGGTTAGGGTTTCAAACTAGTGTTTTACATTAGGGTTAGGGTTTCAAACTAGGGTTTCAAATTAGGGTTACGGTTTCAAAATAGGGTTTTACATTAGAGTTAGTGTTTCAAACTAGGGTTTCAAATTAGGGTTACGGTTTCAAACTTTGGTTTTACATTAGGGTTAGGGATTCAAACTAGGTTTTTACGTTAGGGCTAGGGTTTCAAACTCGGTTTTCAAATTAGGGTTAGGGTTACAAACTAGGGTTTTACATTAGGGTTGGGGTTTCAAACTAGGGTTTTACGTTAGGGTTAGGGTTTCAAACTAGCGTTTAACATTAGGGTTAGGGTTTCAAACAAGGGTTTTACATTAGGGTTAATGCTTCAAACTAGGGTTTTACATTAGGGTTAGGGTTTCAAACTAGGGTTTTACATTAGGCTTAGGGTTACAAACTAGGGTTTTACATTAGGGTTAGGGTTTCAAACTAGGGTTTTGCATTAGGGTTAGGGTTTCAAACTAGGGTTTCAAATTAGGGTTAGGGTTTCAAACTAGTGTTTTACATTAGGGTTAGGGTTTCAAACTAGGGTTTCAAATTAGGGTTACGGTTTCAAACTAGGGTTTTACATTAGGGTTAGTATTTCAAACTAGGGTTTCAAATTAGCGTTACGGTTTCAAACTAGTGTTTTACATTAGGGTTAGGGTTTCAAACTAGGGTTTTACATTAGGGTTAGGATTACAAACTAGGGTTTTACATTAGGGTTAGAGTTTCAAACTAGGGTTTTGCATTAGGGTTAGGGATTCAAACTAGGGTTTTACGTTAGGGTTAGGGTTTCAAACTAGGGTTTTATATTAGGGTTAGATTTTCAAACTAGGGTTTCAAATTAGGGTTAGGGTTTCAAACTAGGGTTTAACATTAGGGTTAGGGTTTCAAACTAGGATTTCAAATTAGGGTTAGGGTTACAAAGAAGGGGTTTTAGATTAGCGTTAGGGTTTCAAACTAGGGTTAAACATTAGGGTTAGGGATTCAAACTAGGGTTTAACATTAGGGTTAGGGTTTCAAACTAGGGTTTTACATTAGGGTTAGGAATTCAAACTAGGGTTTTACGTTAGGGTTAGGGTTTCAAACTAGGGTTTTACATTAGGGTTAGGGTTACAAACTAGGGTTTTACATTAGGGTTAGGGTTTCAAACAAGGGTTTTGCATTAGGGTTAGGGTTTCAAACTAGGGTTTCAAATTAGGGTTAGGGTTTCAAACTAGGGTTTCAAATTAGGGTTACGGTTTCAAACTAGGGTTTTACATTAGGGCAAGTGTTTCAAACTAGGGTTTCAAATTAGCGTTACGGTTTCAAACTAGTGTTTTACATTAGGGTTAGTGTTTCAAACTAGGGTTTTACATTAGGGTTAGGGTTACAAACTAGGGTTTTACATTAGGGTTAGGGTTTCAAACTAGGGTTTTGCATTACGGTTAGGGATTCAAACTAGGGTTTTACGTTAGGGTTAAGGTTTCAAACTAGGGTTTTATATTAGGGTTAGGTTTTCAAACTACGGTTTCAAATTAGGGTTAGGGTTTCAAACTAGGGTTTAACATTAGGATTAGGGTTTCAAACTAGGGTTTTACATTAGGGTTAGGGTTTCAAACTAGGATTTTGCATTAGGGTTAGGGTTTCAAACTAGGGTTTCAAATTAGAGTTAGGGTTTCAAACTAGTGTTTTACATTAGGGTTAGGGTTTCAAACTAGGGTTTCAAATTAGGGTTACGGTTTCAAAATAGGGTTTTACATTAGAGTTAGTGTTTCAAACTAGGGTTTCAAATTAGGGTTACGGTTTCAAACTTTGGTTTTACATTAGGGTTAGGGATTCAAACTAGGTTTTTACGTTAGGGCTAGGGTTTCAAACTCGGTTTTCAAATTAGGGTTAGGGTTACAAACTAGGGTTTTACATTAGGGTTAGGGTTTCAAACTAGGGTTTTACGTTAGGGTTAGGGTTTCAAACTAGCGTTTAACATTAGGGTTAGGGTTTCAAACAAGGGTTTTACATTAGGGTTAATGCTTCAAACTAGGGTTTTACATTAGGGTTAGGGTTTCAAACTAGGGTTTTACATTAGGGTTAGGGTTACAAACTAGGGTTTTACATTAGGGTTAGGGTTTCAAACTAGGGTTTTGCATTAGGGTTAGGGTTTCAAACTAGGGTTTCAAATTAGGGTTAGGGTTTCAAACTAGTGTTTTACATTAGGGTTAGGGTTTCAAACTAGGGTTTCAAATTAGGGTTACGGTTTCAAACTAGGGTTTTACATTAGGGTTAGTATTTCAAACTAGGGTTTCAAATTAGCGTTACGGTTTCAAACTAGTGTTTTACATTAGGGTTAGGGTTTCAAACTAGGGTTTTACATTAGGGTTAGGGTTACAAACTAGGGTTTTACATTAGGGTTAGAGTTTCAAACTAGGGTTTTGCATTAGGGTTAGGGATTCAAACTAGGGTTTTACGTTAGGGTTAGGGTTTCAAACTAGGGTTTTATATTAGGGTTAGATTTTCAAACTAGGGTTTCAAATTAGGGTTAGGGTTTCAAACTAGGGTTTAACATTAGGGTTAGGGTTTCAAACTAGGATTTCAAATTAGGGTTAGGGTTACAAAGAAGGGGTTTTAGATTAGCGTTAGGGTTTCAAACTAGGGTTAAACATTAGGGTTAGGGATTCAAACTAGGGTTTAACATTAGGGTTAGGGTTTCAAACTAGGGTTTTACATTAGGGTTAGGAATTCAAACTAGGGTTTTACGTTAGGGTTAGGGTTTCAAACTAGGGTTTTATATTAGGGTTAGGTTTTCAAACTACGGTTTCAAATTAGGGTTAGGGTTTCAAACTAGGGTTTAACATTAGGGTTAGGGTTTCAAACTAGGGTTTTACATTAGGGTTAGGGTTTCAAACTAGGGTTTTGCATTAGGGTTAGGGTTTCAAACTAGGGTTTCAAATTAGGGTTAGGGTTACAAACTAGTGTTTTACATTAGGGTTAGGGTTTCAAACTAGGGTTTCAAATTAGGGTTACGGTTTCAAAATAGGGTTTTACATTAGGGTTAGGGATTCAAACTAGGGTTTTACGTTAGGGTTAGCGTTTCAAACTCGGTTTTCAAATTAGGGTTAGGGTTACAAACTAGGGTTTTACATTAGGGTTAGGGTTTCAAACTAGGGTTTTACGTTAGGGTTAGGGTTTCAAACTAGGGTTTAACATTAGGGTTAGGGTTTCAAACAAGGGTTTTACATTAGGGTTAATGCTTCAAACTAGGGTTTTACATTAGGGTTAGGGTTTCAAACTAGGGTTTTACATTAGGGTTAGGGTTACAAACTAGGGTTTTACATTAGGGTTAGGGTTTCAAACTAGGGTTTTGCATTAGGGTTAGGGTTACAAACTAGGGTTTACCTTTAGGGTTAGGGTTTCAAACTAGGGTTTTACATTATTGTTAGGGTTTCAAACTAGGGTTTTACATTAGGGTTAATGCTTCAAACTAGGGTTTTACATTAGGGTTAGGGATTCAAACTAGGGTTTACCATTAGTGTTAGGGTTTCAAACTAGGGTTTTACATTATGGTTAGGGTTTCAAACTAGGGTTTTACATTAGGGTTAGGGTTTCAAACTAGGGTTTTACATTAGGGTTAGGGTTACAAACAAGGGGTTTTACATTAGGGTTAGGGTTTCAAACTAGGGTTTAACATTAGAGTTAGGGTTTCAAACTAGGGTTTTTATATTAGGGTTAGGGTTTCAAACTAGGGTTTCAAATTAGGGTTACGGTTTTAAACTAGGGTTTTACATTAGGGCAAGTGTTTCAAACTAGGGTTTCAAATTAGTGTTACGTTTTCAAACTAGTGTTTTACATTAGGGTTAGTGTTTCAAACTAGGGTTTCACATTAGGGTTAGGTTTACAAACTAGGGTTTTACATTAGGGTTAGGGTTTCAAACTAGGGTTTTACATTAGGGTTAGGGTTACAAACTAGGGTTTTACATTAGGGTTAGGGTTTCAAACTAGGGTTTAACATTATGGTTAGTGATTCAAACTAGAGTTTACCATTAGGGTTAGGGTTTCAAACTAGGGTTTTACATTAGTGTTAGGGTTTCAAACTAGTGTTTTAAATTAGGGTTAGGGTTACAAAGAAGGGGTTTTAGATTAGGGTTAGGGTTTCAAACTAGGGTTTCAAATTAGGGTTCGGGTTTCAAACTAGTGTTTTACATTAGGGTTAGGGTTTCAAACTAGGATTTAACATTAGGATTAGGGTTTCAAACTAGGGTTTTACATTAGGGTTAGGGTTTCAAACTAGGGTTTTGCATTAGGGTTAGGGTTTCAAACTAGGGTTTCAAATTAGGGTTAGGGTTTCAAACTAGTGTTTTACATTAGGGTTAGGGTTTCAAACTAGGGTTTCAAATTAGGGTTACGGTTTCAAAATAGGGTTTTACATTAGAGTTAGTGTTTAAAACTAGGGTTTCAAATTAGGGTTACGGTTTCAAACTTTGGTTTTACATTAGGGTTAGGGATTCAAACTAGGTTTTTACGTTAGGGTTAGGGTTTCAAACTAGGGTTTTGCATTAGGGTTAGGGATTCAAACTAGGGTTTTACGTTAGGGTTAGGGTTTCAAACTAGGGTTTTATATTAGGGTTAGGTTTTCAAACTACGGTTTCAAATTAGAGTTAGGGTTTCAAACTAGGGTTTAACATTAGGGTTAGGGTTTCAAACTAGGGTTTTACATTAGGGTTAGGGTTTCAAAATAGGGTTTTGCATTAGGGTTAGGGTTTCAAACTAGGGTTTCAAATTAGGGTTAGGGTTTCAAACTAGTGTTTTACATTAGGGTTAGGGTTTCAAACTAGGGTTTCAAATTAGGGTTACGGTTTCAAAATAGGGTTTTACATTAGAGTTAGTGTTTCAAACTAGGGTTTCAAATTAGGGTTACGGTTTCAAACTATCGTTTTACATTAGGGTTAGGGATTCAAACTAGGGTTTTTACGTTAGGGTTAGGGTTTCAAACTCGGTTTTCAAATTAGGGTTAGGGTTACAAACTAGGGTTTTACATTAGGGTTAGGGCTTCAAACTAGGGTTTTACGTTAGGGTTAGGGTTTCAAACTAGGGTTTAACATTAGGGTTAGGGTTTCAAACAAGGGTTTTACATTAGGGTTAATGCTTCAAACTAGGGTTTTACATTAGGGTTAGGGTTTCAAACTAGGGTTTTACATTAGGGTTAGGGTTACAAACTAGGGTTTTACATTAGGGTTAGGGTTTCAAACTAGGGTTTTGCATTAGGGTTAGGGTTACAAACTAGGGTTTACCATTAGGGTTAGGGTTTCAAACTAGGGTTTTACATTATGGTTAGGGTTTCAAACTAGGGTTTTACATTAGGGTTAATGCTTCAAACTAGGGTTTTACATTATGGTTAGGGTTTCAAACTAGGGTTTTACGTTAGGGTTAGGGTTACAAACTAGGGTTTTAAATTAGGGTTAGGGATTCAAACTAGGGTTTTACGTTAGGGTTAGGGTTTCAAACTAGGGTTTTATATTAGGGTTAGGTTTTCAAACTACGGTTTCAAATTAGGGTTAGGGTTTCAAAGTAGGGTTTAACATTAGGGTTAGGGTTTCAAACTAGGGTTTCAAATTAGGGTTAGGGTTACAAACAAGGGTTTTACATTAGGGTTAGGGTTACAAACTAGGGTTTTACATTAGGGTTAGGGTTTCAAACTAGGGTTTTGCATTAGGGTTAGGGTTACAAACTAGGGTTTACCTTTAGGGTTAGGGTTTCAAACTAGGGTTTTACATTATTGTTAGGGTTTCAAACTAGGGTTTTACATTAGGGTTAATGCTTCAAACTAGGGTTTTACATTAGGGTTAGGGATTCAAAATAGGGTTTTGCATTAGGGTTAGGGTTTCAAACTAGGGTTTCAAATTAGGGTTAGGGTTTCAAACTAGTGTTTTACATTAGGGTTAGGGTTTCAAACTAGGGTTTCAAATTAGGGTTACGGTTTCAAAATAGGGTTTTACATTAGAGTTAGTGTTTCAAACTAGGGTTTCAAATTAGGGTTACGGTTTCAAACTATCGTTTTACATTAGGGTTAGGGATTCAAACTAGGGTTTTTACGTTAGGGTTAGGGTTTCAAACTCGGTTTTCAAATTAGGGTTAGGGTTACAAACTAGGGTTTTACATTAGGGTTAGGGCTTCAAACTAGGGTTTTACGTTAGGGTTAGGGTTTCAAACTAGGGTTTAACATTAGGGTTAGGGTTTCAAACAAGGGTTTTACATTAGGGTTAATGCTTCAAACTAGGGTTTTACATTAGGGTTAGGGTTTCAAACTAGGGTTTTACATTAGGGTTAGGGTTACAAACTAGGGTTTTACATTAGGGTTAGGGTTTCAAACTAGGGTTTTGCATTAGGGTTAGGGTTACAAACTAGGGTTTACCATTAGGGTTAGGGTTTCAAACTAGGGTTTTACATTATGGTTAGGGTTTCAAACTAGGGTTTTACATTAGGGTTAATGCTTCAAACTAGGGTTTTACATTATGGTTAGGGTTTCAAACTAGGGTTTTACGTTAGGGTTAGGGTTACAAACTAGGGTTTTAAATTAGGGTTAGGGATTCAAACTAGGGTTTTACGTTAGGGTTAGGGTTTCAAACTAGGGTTTTATATTAGGGTTAGGTTTTCAAACTACGGTTTCAAATTAGGGTTAGGGTTTCAAAGTAGGGTTTAACATTAGGGTTAGGGTTTCAAACTAGGGTTTCAAATTAGGGTTAGGGTTACAAACAAGGGGTTTTACATTAGGGTTAGGGTTTCAAACTAGGGTTTAACATTAGGGTTAGGGTTTCAAACTAGGGTTTTTATATTAGGGTTAGGGTTACAAACTAGGGTTTAACATTAGGTTTAGGGTTTCAAACTAGGGTTTTACATTAGGGCAAGTGTTTCAAACTAGGGTTTCAAATTAGCGTTACGGTTTCAAACTAGTGTTTTACATTAGGGTTAGTGTTTCAAACTAGGGTTTTACATTAGGGTTAGGGTTACAAACTAGGGTTTTAGATTAGGGTTAGGGTTTCAAACTAGGGTTTTGCATTAGGGTTAGGGATTCAAACTAGGGTTTTACGTTAGGGTTAAGGTTTCAAACTAGGGTTTTATATTAGGGTTAGGTTTTCAAACTACGGTTTCAAATTAGGGTTAGGGTTTCAAACTAGGATTTAACATTAGGATTAGGGTTTCAAACTAGGGTTTTACATTAGGGTTAGGGTTTCAAACTAGGGTTTTGCATTAGGGTTAGGGTTTCAAACTAGGGTTTCAAATTAGGGTTAGGGTTTCAAACTAGTGTTTTACATTAGGGTTAGGGTTTCAAACTAGGGTTTCAAATTAGGGTTACGGTTTCAAAATAGGGTTTTACATTAGAGTTAGTGTTTAAAACTAGGGTTTCAAATTAGGGTTACGGTTTCAAACTTTGGTTTTACATTAGGGTTAGGGATTCAAACTAGGTTTTTACGTTAGGGCTAGGGTTTCAAACTCGGTTTTCAAATTAGGGTTAGGGTTACAAACTAGGGTTTTACATTAGGGTTAGGGTTTCAAACTAGGGTTTTACGTTAGGGTTTGGGTTTCAAACTAGCGTTTAACATTAGGGTTAGGGTTTCAAACAAGGGTTTTACATTAGGGTTAATGCTTCAAACTAGGGTTTTACATTAGGGTTAGGGTTTCAAACTAGGGATTTACATTAGGGTTAGGGTTACAAACTAGGGTTTTACATTAGGGTTAGGGTTTCAAACTAGGGTTTTGCATTAGGGTTAGGGTTTCAAACTAGGGTTTAACATTAGGGTTAGGGTTTCAAACATGGGTTTTACATTAGGGTTAATGCTTCAAACTAGGGTTTTGCATTAGGGTTAGGGTTTCAAACTAGGGATTTACATTAGGGTTAGGGTTACAAACTAGGGTTTTACATTAGGGTTAGGGTTTCAAACTAGGGTTTTGCATTAGGGTTAGAATTTCAAACTAGGGTTTCAAATTAGGGTTAGGGTTTCAAACTAGTGTTTTACATTAGGGTTAGGGTTTCAAACTAGGGTTTTGCATTAGGGTTAGGGTTTCAAACTAGGGTTTCAAATTAGGGTTAGGGTTTCAAACTAGTGTTTTACATTAGGGTTAGGGTTTCAAACTAGGGTTTCAAATTAGGGTTAGGGTTTCAAACTAGTGTTTTACATTAGGGTTAGGGTTTCAAACTAGGGTTTTGCATTAGGGTTAGGGTTTCAAACTAGGGTTTCAAATTAGGGTTAGGGTTTCAAACTAGTGTTTTACATTAGGGTTAGGGTTTCAAACTAGGGTTTCAAACTAGGGTTTTACGTTAGGGTTAGGGTTACAAACTAGGGTTTTAAATTAGGGTTAGGGATTCAAACTAGGGTTTTACGTTAGGGTTAGGGTTTCAAACTAGGGTTTTATATTAGGGTTAGGTTTTCAAACTACGGTTTCAAATTAGGGTTAGGGTTTCAAAGTAGGGTTTAACATTAGGGTTAGGGTTTCAAACTAGGGTTTCAAATTAGGGTTAGGGTTACAAACAAGGGGTTTTACATTAGGGTTAGGGTTTCAAACTAGGGTTTAACATTAGGGTTAGGGTTTCAAACTAGGGTTTTTATATTAGGGTTAGGGTTACAAACTAGGGTTTAACATTAGGTTTAGGGTTTCAAACTAGGGTTTTACATTAGGGCAAGTGTTTCAAACTAGGGTTTCAAATTAGCGTTACGGTTTCAAACTAGTGTTTTACATTAGGGTTAGTGTTTCAAACTAGGGTTTTACATTAGGGTTAGGGTTACAAACTAGGGTTTTAGATTAGGGTTAGGGTTTCAAACTAGGGTTTTGCATTAGGGTTAGGGATTCAAACTAGGGTTTTACGTTAGGGTTAAGGTTTCAAACTAGGGTTTTATATTAGGGTTAGGTTTTCAAACTACGGTTTCAAATTAGGGTTAGGGTTTCAAACTAGGATTTAACATTAGGATTAGGGTTTCAAACTAGGGTTTTACATTAGGGTTAGGGTTTCAAACTAGGGTTTTGCATTAGGGTTAGGGTTTCAAACTAGGGTTTCAAATTAGGGTTAGGGTTTCAAACTAGTGTTTTACATTAGGGTTAGGGTTTCAAACTAGGGTTTCAAATTAGGGTTACGGTTTCAAAATAGGGTTTTACATTAGAGTTAGTGTTTAAAACTAGGGTTTCAAATTAGGGTTACGGTTTCAAACTTTGGTTTTACATTAGGGTTAGGGATTCAAACTAGGTTTTTACGTTAGGGCTAGGGTTTCAAACTCGGTTTTCAAATTAGGGTTAGGGTTACAAACTAGGGTTTTACATTAGGGTTAGGGTTTCAAACTAGGGTTTTACGTTAGGGTTTGGGTTTCAAACTAGCGTTTAACATTAGGGTTAGGGTTTCAAACAAGGGTTTTACATTAGGGTTAATGCTTCAAACTAGGGTTTTACATTAGGGTTAGGGTTTCAAACTAGGGATTTACATTAGGGTTAGGGTTACAAACTAGGGTTTTACATTAGGGTTAGGGTTTCAAACTAGGGTTTTGCATTAGGGTTAGGGTTTCAAACTAGGGTTTAACATTAGGGTTAGGGTTTCAAACATGGGTTTTACATTAGGGTTAATGCTTCAAACTAGGGTTTTGCATTAGGGTTAGGGTTTCAAACTAGGGATTTACATTAGGGTTAGGGTTACAAACTAGGGTTTTACATTAGGGTTAGGGTTTCAAACTAGGGTTTTGCATTAGGGTTAGAATTTCAAACTAGGGTTTCAAATTAGGGTTAGGGTTTCAAACTAGTGTTTTACATTAGGGTTAGGGTTTCAAACTAGGGTTTTGCATTAGGGTTAGGGTTTCAAACTAGGGTTTCAAATTAGGGTTAGGGTTTCAAACTAGTGTTTTACATTAGGGTTAGGGTTTCAAACTAGGGTTTCAAATTAGGGTTACGGTTTCAAACTAGGGTTTTACATTAGGGTTAGTATTTCAAACTAGGGTTTCAAATTAGCGTTACGGTTTCAAACTAGTGTTTTACATTAGGGTTAGGGTTTCAAACTAGGGTTTTACATTAGGGTTAGGGTTACAAACTAGGGTTTTACATTAGGGTTAGAGTTTCAAACTAGGGTTTTGCATTAGGGTTAGGGATTCAAACTAGGGTTTTACGTTAGGGTTAGGGTTTCAAACTAGGGTTTTATATTAGGGTTAGATTTTCAAACTAGGGTTTCAAATTAGGGTTAGGGTTTCAAACTAGGGTTTAACATTAGGGTTAGGGTTTCAAACTAGGATTTCAAATTAGGGTTAGGGTTACAAAGAAGGGGTTTTAGATTAGCGTTAGGGTTTCAAACTAGGGTTAAACATTAGGGTTAGGGATTCAAACTAGGGTTTAACATTAGGGTTAGGGTTTCAAACTAGGGTTTTACATTAGGGTTAGGAATTCAAACTAGGGTTTTACGTTAGGGTTAGGGTTTCAAACTAGGGTTTTATATTAGGGTTAGGTTTTCAAACTACGGTTTCAAATTAGGGTTAGGGTTTCAAACTAGGGTTTAACATTAGGGTTAGGGTTTCAAACTAGGGTTTTACATTAGGGTTAGGGTTTCAAACTAGGGTTTTGCATTAGGGTTAGGGTTTCAAACTAGGGTTTCAAATTAGGGTTAGGGTTACAAACTAGTGTTTTACATTAGGGTTAGGGTTTCAAACTAGGGTTTCAAATTAGGGTTACGGTTTCAAAATAGGGTTTTACATTAGGGTTAGGGATTCAAACTAGGGTTTTACGTTAGGGTTAGCGTTTCAAACTCGGTTTTCAAATTAGGGTTAGGGTTACAAACTAGGGTTTTACATTAGGGTTAGGGTTTCAAACTAGGGTTTTACGTTAGGGTTAGGGTTTCAAACTAGGGTTTAACATTAGGGTTAGGGTTTCAAACAAGGGTTTTACATTAGGGTTAATGCTTCAAACTAGGGTTTTACATTAGGGTTAGGGTTTTAAACTAGGGTTTTACATTAGGGTTAGGGTTACAAACTAGGGTTTTACATTAGGGTTAGGGTTTCAAACTAGGGTTTTGCATTAGGGTTAGGGTTACAAACTAGGGTTTACCTTTAGGGTTAGGGTTTCAAACTAGGGTTTTACATTATTGTTAGGGTTTCAAACTAGGGTTTTACATTAGGGTTAATGCTTCAAACTAGGGTTTTACATTAGGGTTAGGGATTCAAACTAGGGTTTTACATTAGGGTTAGGGTTACAAACAAGGGGTTTTACATTAGGGTTAGGGTTTCAAACTAGGGTTTAACATTAGAGTTAGGGTTTCAAACTAGGGTTTTTATATTAGGGTTAGGGTTTCAAACTAGGGTTTCAAATTAGGGTTACGGTTTTAAACTAGGGTTTTACATTAGGGCAAGTGTTTCAAACTAGGGTTTCAAATTAGTGTTACGTTTTCAAACTAGTGTTTTACATTAGGGTTAGTGTTTCAAACTAGGGTTTCACATTAGGGTTAGGGTTACAAACTAGGGTTTTACATTAGGGTTAGGGTTTCAAACTAGGGTTTTACATTAGGGTTAGGGTTACAAACTAGGGTTTTACATTAGGGTTAGGGTTTCAAACTAGGGTTTAACATTATGGTTAGTGATTCAAACTAGAGTTTACCATTAGGGTTAGGGTTTCAAACTAGGGTTTTACATTAGTGTTAGGGTTTCAAACTAGTGTTTTAAATTAGGGTTAGGGTTACAAAGAAGGGGTTTTAGATTAGGGTTAGGGTTTCAAACTAGGGTTTCAAATTAGGGTTCGGGTTTCAAACTAGTGTTTTACATTAGGGTTAGGGTTTCAAACTAGGATTTAACATTAGGATTAGGGTTTCAAACTAGGGTTTTACATTAGGGTTAGGGTTTCAAACTAGGGTTTTGCATTAGGGTTAGGGTTTCAAACTAGGGTTTCAAATTAGGGTTAGGGTTTCAAACTAGTGTTTTACATTAGGGTTAGGGTTTCAAACTAGGGTTTCAAATTAGGGTTACGGTTTCAAAATAGGGTTTTACATTAGAGTTAGTGTTTAAAACTAGGGTTTCAAATTAGGGTTACGGTTTCAAACTTTGGTTTTACATTAGGGTTAGGGATTCAAACTAGGTTTTTACGTTAGGGTTAGGGTTTCAAACTAGGGTTTTGCATTAGGGTTAGGGATTCAAACTAGGGTTTTACGTTAGGGTTAGGGTTTCAAACTAGGGTTTTATATTAGGGTTAGGTTTTCAAACTACGGTTTCAAATTAGAGTTAGGGTTTCAAACTAGGGTTTAACATTAGGGTTAGGGTTTCAAACTAGGGTTTTACATTAGGGTTAGGGTTTCAAACTAGGGTTTTGCATTAGGGTTAGGGTTTCAAACTAGGGTTTCAAATTAGGGTTAGGGTTTCAAACTAGTGTTTTACATTAGGGTTAGGGTTTCAAACTAGGGTTTCAAATTAGGGTTACGGTTTCAAAATAGGGTTTTACATTAGAGTTAGTGTTTCAAACTAGGGTTTCAAATTAGGGTTACGGTTTCAAACTATCGTTTTACATTAGGGTTAGGGATTCAAACTAGGGTTTTACGTTAGGGTTAGGGTTTCAAACTCGGTTTTCAAATTAGGGTTAGGGTTACAAACTAGGGTTTTACATTAGGGTTAGGGCTTCAAACTAGGGTTTTACGTTAGGGTTAGGGTTTCAAACTAGGGTTTAACATTAGGGTTAGGGTTTCAAACAAGGGTTTTACATTAGGGTTAATGCTTCAAACTAGGGTTTTACATTAGGGTTAGGGTTTCAAACTCGGGTTTTACATTAGGGTTAGGGTTACAAACTAGGGTTTTACATTAGGGTTAGGGTTTCAAGCTAGGGTTTTGCATTAGGGTTAGGGTTACAAACTAGGGTTTACCATTAGGGTTAGGGTTTCAAACTAGGGTTTTACATTATGGTTAGGGTTTCAAACTAGGGTTTTACATTAGGGTTAATGCTTCAAACTAGGGTTTTACATTATGGTTAGGGTTTCAAACTAGGGTTTTACGTTAGGGTTAGGGTTACAAACTAGGGTTTTAAATTAGGGTTAGGGATTCAAACTAGGGTTTTACGTTAGGGTTAGGGTTTCAAACTAGGGTTTTATATTAGGGTTAGGTTTTCAAACTACGGTTTCAAATTAGGGTTAGGGTTTCAAAGTAGGGTTTAACATTAGGGTTAGGGTTTCAAACTAGGGTTTCAAATTAGGGTTAGGGTTACAAACAAGGGGTTTTACATTAGGGTTAGGGTTTCAAACTAGGGTTTAACATTAGGGTTAGGGTTTCAAACTAGGGTTTTTATATTAGGGTTAGGGTTACAAACTAGGGTTTAACATTAGGTTTAGGGTTTCAAACTAGGGTTTTACATTAGGGCAAGTGTTTCAAACTAGGGTTTCAAATTAGCGTTACGGTTTCAAACTAGTGTTTTACATTAGGGTTAGTGTTTCAAACTAGGGTTTTACATTAGGGTTAGGGTTACAAACTAGGGTTTTAGATTAGGGTTAGGGTTTCAAACTAGGGTTTTGCATTAGGGTTAGGGATTCAAACTAGGGTTTTACGTTAGGGTTAAGGTTTCAAACTAGGGTTTTATATTAGGGTTAGGTTTTCAAACTACGGTTTCAAATTAGGGTTAGGGTTTCAAACTAGGATTTAACATTAGGATTAGGGTTTCAAACTAGGGTTTTACATTAGGGTTAGGGTTTCAAACTAGGGTTTTGCATTAGGGTTAGGGTTTCAAACTAGGGTTTCAAATTAGGGTTAGGGTTTCAAACTAGTGTTTTACATTAGGGTTAGGGTTTCAAACTAGGGTTTCAAATTAGGGTTACGGTTTCAAAATAGGGTTTTACATTAGAGTTAGTGTTTAAAACTAGGGTTTCAAATTAGGGTTACGGTTTCAAACTTTGGTTTTACATTAGGGTTAGGGATTCAAACTAGGTTTTTACGTTAGGGCTAGGGTTTCAAACTCGGTTTTCAAATTAGGGTTAGGGTTACAAACTAGGGTTTTACATTAGGGTTAGGGTTTCAAACTAGGGTTTTACGTTAGGGTTTGGGTTTCAAACTAGCGTTTAACATTAGGGTTAGGGTTTCAAACAAGGGTTTTACATTAGGGTTAATGCTTCAAACTAGGGTTTTACATTAGGGTTAGGGTTTCAAACTAGGGATTTACATTAGGGTTAGGGTTACAAACTAGGGTTTTACATTAGGGTTAGGGTTTCAAACTAGGGTTTTGCATTAGGGTTAGGGTTTCAAACTAGGGTTTCAAATTAGGGTTAGGGTTTCAAACTAGTGTTTTACATTAGGGTTAGGGTTTCAAACTAGGGTTTCAAATTAGGGTTACGGTTTCAAACTAGGGTTTTACATTAGGGTTAGTATATCAAACTAGGGTTTCAAATTAGCGTTACGGTTTCAAACTAGTGTTTTACATTAGGGTTAGGGTTTCAAACTAGGGTTTTACATTAGGGTTAGGGTTACAAATTAGGGTTTTACATTAGGGTTAGAGTTTCAAACTAGGGTTTTGCATTAGGGTTAGGGATTCAAACTAGGGTTTTACGTTAGGGTTAGGGTTTCAAACTAGGGTTTTATATTAGGGTTAGGTTTTCAAACTAGGGTTTCAAATTAGGGTTAGGGTTTCAAACTAGGGTTTAACATTAGGGTTAGGGTTTCAAACTAGGGTTTCAAATTATTGTTAGGGTTACAAAGAAGGGGTTTTAGATTAGGGTTAGGGTTTCAAACTACGGTTAAACATTAGGGTTAGGGATTCAAACTAGGGTTTAACATTAGGGTTAGGGTTTCAAACTAGGGTTTTACATTAGGGTTAGGGATTCAAACTAGGGTTTTACGTTAGGGTTAGGGTTTCAAACTAGGGTTTTATATTAGGGTTAGGTTTTCAAACTACGGTTTCAAATTAGGGTTAGGGTTTCAAACTAGGGTTTAACATTAGGGTTAGGGTTTCATACTAGGGTTTTACATTAGGGTTAGGGTTTCAAACTAGGGTTTTGCATTAGGGTTAGGGTTTCAAACTAGGGTTTCAAATTAGGGTTAGGGTTACAAACTAGTGTTTTACATTAGGGTTAGGGTTTCAAACTAGGGATTCAAATTAGGGTTACGGTTTCAAAATAGGGTTTTACATTAGGGTTAGGGATTCAAACTAGGGTTTTACGTTAGGGTTAGCGTTTCAAACTCGGTTTTCAAATTAGGGTTAGGGTTACAAACTAGGGTTTTACATTAGGGTTAGGGTTTCAAACTAGGGTTTTACGTTAGGGTTAAGGTTTCAAACTAGGGTTTAACATTAGGGTTAGGGTTTCAAACAAGGGTTTTACATTAGGGTTAATGCTTCAAACTAGGGTTTTACATTAGGGTTAGGGTTTCAAACTAGGGTTTTACATTAGGGTTAGGGTTACAAACTAGGGTTTTACATTAGGGTTAGGGTTTCAAACTAGGGTTTTGCATTAGGGTTAGGGTTACAAACTAGGGTTTACCATTAGGGTTAGGGTTTCAAACTAGGGTTTTACATTATGGTTAGGGTTTCAAACTAGGGTTTTACATTAGGGTTAATGCTTCAAACTAGGGTTTTACATTAGGGTTAGGGTTTCAAACTAGGGTTTACCATTAGGGTTAGGGTTTCAAACTAGGGTTTTTATATTAGGGTTAGGGTTACAAACTAGGGTTTAACATTAGGGTTAGGGTTTCAAACTAGGGTTTTACATTAGGGTTAGGGTTTCAAACTAGGGTTTTACATTAGGGTTAGGGTTACAAACTAGGGTTTTACATTAGGGTTAGGGTTTCAAACAAGGGTTTTGCATTAGGGTTAGGGTTTCAAACTAGGGTTTCAAATTAGGGTTAGGGTTTCAAACTAGGGTTTCAAATTAGGGTTACGGTTTCAAACTAGGGTTTTACATTAGGGTAAGTGTTTCAAACTAGGGTTTCAAATTAGCGTTACGGTTTCAAACTAGTGTTTTACATTAGGGTTAGTGTTTCAAACTAGGGTTTTACATTAGGGTTAGGGTTACAAACTAGGGTTTTACATTAGAGTTAGGGTTTCAAACTAGGGTTTTGCATTACGGTTAGGGATTCAAACTAGGGTTTTACGTTAGGGTTAGGGTTTCAAACTAGGGTTTTATATTAGGGTTAGGTTTTCAAACTACGGTTTCAAATTAGAGTTAGGGTTTCAAACTAGGGTTTAACATTAGGGTTAGGGTTTCAAACTAGGGTTTTACATTAGGGTTAGGGTTTCAAACTAGGGTTTTGCATTAGGGTTAGGGTTTCAAACTAGGGTTTCAAATTAGGGATAGGGTTTCAAACTAGTGTTTTACATTAGGGTTAGGGTTTCAAACTAGGGTTTCAAATTAGGGTTACGGTTTCAAAATAGGGTTTTACATTAGAGTTAGTGTTTCAAACTAGGGTTTCAAATTAGGGTTACGGTTTCAAACTATCGTTTTACATTAGGGTTAATGCTTCAAACTAGGGTTTTACATTAGGGTTAGGGTTTCAAACTAGGGTTTTACATTAGGGTTAGGGTTACAAACTAGGGTTTTACATTAGGGTTAGGGTTTCAAACTAGGGTTTTGCATTAGGGTTAGGGTTACAAACTAGGGTTTACCATTAGGGTTAGGGTTTCAAACTAGGGTTTTACATTATGGTTAGGGTTTCAAACTAGGGTTTTACATTAGGGTTAATGCTTCAAACTAGGGTTTTACATTAGGGTTAGGGTTTCAAACTAGGGTTTACCATTAGGGTTAGGGTTTCAAACTAGGGTTTTACTTTATGGTTAGGGTTTCAAACTAGGGTTTTACGTTAGGGTTAGGGTTACAAACTAGGGTTTTAAATTAGGGTTAGGGATTCAAACTAGGGTTTTACGTTAGGGTTAGGGTTTCAAACTAGGATTTTATATTAGGGTTAGGTTTTCAAACTACGGTTTCAAATTAGGGTTTAGGTTTCAAAGTAGGGTTTAACATTAGGGTTAGGGTTTCAAACTAGGGTTTAACATTAGGGTTAGGGTTTCAAACTAGGGTTTCAAATTAGGGTTAGGGTTACAAGCAAGGGGTTTTACATTAGGGTTAGGGTTTCAAACTAGGGTTTAACATTAGGGTTAGGGTTTCAAACTAGGGTTTTTATATTAGGGTTAGGGTTACAAACTAGGGTTTAACATTAGGGTTAGGGTTTCAAACTAGGGTTTTACATTAGGGTTAGGGTTTCAAACTAGGGTTTTACATTAGGGTTAGGGTTACAAACTAGGGTTTTACATTAGGGTTAGGGTTTCAAACAAGGGTTTTGCATTAGGGTTAGGGTTTCAAACTAGGGTTTCAAATTAGGGTTAGGGTTTCAAACTAGGGTTTCAAATTAGGGTTACGGTTTCAAACTAGGGTTTTACATTAGGGCAAGTGTTTCAAACTAGGGTTTCAAATTAGCGTTACGGTTTCAAACTAGTGTTTTACATTAGGGTTAGTGTTTCAAACTAGGGTTTTACATTAGGGTTAGGGTTACAAACTAGGGTTTTACATTAGGGTTAGGGTTTCAAACTAGGGTTTTGCATTAGGGTTAGGGATTCAAACTAGGGTTTTACGTTAGGGTTAAGGTTTCAAACTAGGGTTTTATATTAGGGTTAGGTTTTCAAACTACGGTTTCAAATTAGGGTTAGGGTTTCAAACTAGGGTTTAACATTAGGATTAGGGTTTCAAACTAGGGTTTTACATTAGGGTTAGGGTTTCAAACTAGGATTTTGCATTAGGGTTAGGGTTTCAAACTAGGGTTTCAAATTAGGGTTAGGGTTTCAAACTAGTGTTTTACATTAGGGTTAGGGTTTCAAACTAGGGTTTCAAATTAGGGTTACGGTTTCAAAATAGGGTTTTACATTAGAGTTAGTGTTTCAAACTAGGGTTTCAAATTAGGGTTACGGTTTCAAACTTTGGTTTTACATTAGGGTTAGGGATTCAAACTAGGTTTTTACGTTAGGGTTAGGGTTTCAAACTCGGTTTTCAAATTAGGGTTAGGGTTACAAACTAGGGTTTTACATTAGGGTTAGGGTTTCAAACTAGGGTTTTACGTTAGGGTTAGGGTTTCAAACTAGCGTTTAACATTAGGGTTAGGGTTACAAACTAGGGTTTTACATTAGGGTTAGGGTTTCAAACTAGGGTTTTACGTTAGGGTTAGGGTTTCAAACTAGCGTTTAACATTAGGGTTAGGGTTTCAAACAAGGGTTTTACATTAGGGTTACGGTTTCAAAATAGGGTTTTACATTAGAGTTAGTGTTTCAAACTAGGGTTTCAAATTAGGGTTACGGTTTCAAACTATCGTTTTACATTAGGGTTAATGCTTCAAACTAGGGTTTTACATTAGGGTTAGGGTTTCAAACTAGGGTTTCAAATTAGGGTTACGGTTTCAAACTATCGTTTTACATTAGGGTTAATGCTTCAAACTAGGGTTTTACATTAGGGTTAGGGTTTCAAACTAGGGTTTTACATTAGGGTTAGGGTTACAAACTAGGGTTTTACATTAGGGTTAGGGTTTCAAACTAGGGTTTTGCATTAGGGTTAGGGTTACAAACTAGGGTTTACCATTAGGGTTAGGGTTTCAAACTAGGGTTTTACATTATGGTTAGGGTTTCAAACTAGGGTTTTACATTAGGGTTAATGCTTCAAACTAGGGTTTTACATTAGGGTTAGGGTTTCAAACTAGGGTTTACCATTAGGGTTAGGGTTTCAAACTAGGGTTTTACTTTATGGTTAGGGTTTCAAACTAGGGTTTTACGTTAGGATTAGGGTTACAAACTAGGGTTTTAAATTAGGGTTAGGGATTCAAACTAGGGTTTTACGTTAGGGTTAGGGTTTCAAACTAGGATTTTATATTAGGGTTAGGTTTTCAAACTACGGTTTCAAATTAGGGTTTAGGTTTCAAAGTAGGGTTTAACATTAGGGTTAGGGTTTCAAACTAGGGTTTCAAATTAGGGTTAGGGTTACAAGCAAGGGGTTTTACATTAGGGTTAGGGTTTCAAACTAGGGTTTAACATTAGGGTTAGGGTTTCAAACTAGGGTTTTTATATTAGGGTTAGGGTTACAAACTAGGGTTTAACATTAGGGTTAGGGTTTCAAACTAGGGTTTTACATTAGGGTTAGGGTTTCAAACTAGGGTTTTACATTAGGGTTAGGGTTACAAACTAGGGTTTTACATTAGGGTTAGGGTTTCAAACAAGGGTTTTGCATTAGGGTTAGGGTTTCAAACTAGGGTTTCAAATTAGGGTTAGGGTTTCAAACTAGGGTTTCAAATTAGGGTTACGGTTTCAAACTAGGGTTTTACATTAGGGCAAGTGTTTCAAACTAGGGTTTCAAATTAGCGTTACGGTTTCAAACTAGTGTTTTACATTAGGGTTAGTGTTTCAAACTAGGGTTTTACATTAGGGTTAGGGTTACAAACTAGGGTTTTACATTAGGGTTAGGGTTTCAAACTAGGGTTTTGCATTAGGGTTAGGGATTCAAACTAGGGTTTTACGTTAGGGTTAAGGTTTCAAACTAGGGTTTTATATTAGGGTTAGGTTTTCAAACTACGGTTTAGAATTAGGGTTAGGGTTTCAAACTAGGGTTTAACATTAGGATTAGGGTTTCAAACTAGGGTTTTACATTAGGGTTAGGGTTTCAAACTAGGATTTTGCATTAGGGTTAGGGTTTCAAACTAGGGTTTCAAATTAGGGTTAGGGTTTCAAACTAGTGTTTTACATTAGGGTTAGGGTTTCAAACTAGGGTTTCAAATTAGGGTTACGGTTTCAAAATAGGGTTTTACATTAGAGTTAGTGTTTCAAACTAGGGTTTCAAATTAGGGTTACGGTTCCAAACTTTGGTTTTACATTAGGGTTAGGGATTCAAACTAGGTTTTTACGTTAGGGCTAGGGTTTCAAACTCGGTTTTCAAATTAGGGTTAGGGTTACAAACTAGGGTTTTACATTAGGGTTAGGGTTTCAAACTAGGGTTTTACGTTAGGGTTAGGGTTTCAAACTAGCGTTTAACATTAGGGTTAGGGTTTCAAACAAGGGTTTTACATTAGGGTTAGGGTTTCAAACTAGGGTTTCAAATTAGGGTTACGGTTTCAAACTAGGGTTTTACATTAGGGTTAGTATTTCAAACTAGGGTTTCAAATTAGCGTTACGGTTTCAAACTAGTGTTTTACATTAGGGTTAGGGTTTCAAACTAGGGTTTTACATTAGGGTTAGGATTACAAACTAGGGTTTTACATTAGGGTTAGAGTTTCAAACTAGGGTTTTGCATTAGGGTTAGGGATTCAAACTAGGGTTTTACGTTAGGGTTAGGGTTTCAAACTAGGGTTTTATATTAGGGTTAGATTTTCAAACTAGGGTTTCAAATTAGGGTTAGGGTTTCAAACTAGGGTTTCAAATTAGGGTTACGGTTTCAAACTAGGGTTTTACATTAGGGCAAGTGTTTCAAACTAGGGTTTCAAATTAGCGTTACGGTTTCAAACTAGTGTTTTACATTAGGGTTAGTGTTTCAAACTAGGGTTTTACATTAGGGTTAGGGTTACAAACTAGGGTTTTACATTAGGGTTAGGGTTTCAAACTAGGGTTTTGCATTAGGGTTAGGGATTCAAACTAGGGTTTTACGTTAGGGTTAAGGTTTCAAACTAGGGTTTTATATTAGGGTTAGGTTTTCAAACTACGGTTTCAAATTAGGGTTAGGGTTTCAAACTAGGGTTTAACATTAGGATTAGGGTTTCAAACTAGGGTTTTACATTAGGGTTAGGGTTTCAAACTAGGATTTTGCATTAGGGTTAGGGTTTCAAACTAGGGTTTCAAATTAGGGTTAGGGTTTCAAACTAGTGTTTTACATTAGGGTTAGGGTTTCAAACTAGGGTTTCAAATTAGGGTTACGGTTTCAAAATAGGGTTTTACATTAGAGTTAGTGTTTCAAACTAGGGTTTCAAATTAGGGTTACGGTTTCAAACTTTGGTTTTACATTAGGGTTAGGGATTCAAACTAGGTTTTTACGTTAGGGCTAGGGTTTCAAACTCGGTTTTCAAATTAGGGTTAGGGTTACAAACTAGGGTTTTACATTAGGGTTAGGGTTTCAAACTAGGGTTTTACGTTAGGGTTAGGGTTTCAAACTAGCGTTTAACATTAGTGTTAGGGTTTCAAACAAGGGTTTTACATTAGGGTTAATGCTTCAAACTAGGGTTTTACATTAGGGTTAGGGTTTCAAACTAGGGTTTTACATTAGGGTTAGGGTTACAAACTAGGGTTTTACATTAGGGTTAGGGTTTCAAACTAGGGTTTTGCATTAGGGTTAGGGTTTCAAACTAGGGTTTCAAATTAGGGTTAGGGTTTCAAACTAGTGTTTTACATTAGGGTTAGGGTTTCAAACTAGGGTTTCAAATTAGGGTTACGGTTTCAAACTAGGGTTTTACATTAGGGTTAGTATTTCAAACTAGGGTTTCAAATTAGCGTTACGGTTTCAAACTAGTGTTTTACATTAGGGTTATGGTTTCAAACTAGGGTTTTACATTAGGGTTAGGGTTACAAACTAGGGTTTTACATTAGGGTTAGAGTTTCAAACTAGGGTTTTGCATTAGGGTTAGGGATTCAAACTAGGGTTTTACGTTAGGGTTAGGGTTTCAAACTAGGGTTTTATATTAGGGTTAGATTTTCAAACTAGGGTTTCAAATTAGGGTTAGGGTTTCAAACTAGGGTTTAACATTAGGGTTAGGGTTTCAAACTAGGATTTCAAATTAGGGTTAGGGTTACAAAGAAGGGGTTTTAGATTAGCGTTAGGGTTTCAAACTAGGGTTAAACATTAGGGTTAGGGATTCAAACTAGGGTTTAACATTAGGGTTAGGGTTTCAAACTAGGGTTTTACATTAGGGTTAGGAATTCAAACTAGGGTTTTACGTTAGGGTTAGGGTTTCAAACTAGGGTTTTATATTAGGGTTAGGTTTTCAAACTACGGTTTCAAATTAGGGTTAGGGTTTCAAACTAGGGTTTAACATTAGGGTTAGGGTTTCAAACTAGGGTTTTACATTAGGGTTAGGGTTTCAAACTAGGGTTTTGCATTAGGGTTAGGGTTTCAAACTAGGGTTTCAAATTAGGGTTAGGGTTACAAACTAGTGTTTTACATTAGGGTTAGGGTTTCAAACTAGGGTTTCAAATTAGGGTTACGGTTTCAAAATAGGGTTTTACATTAGGGTTAGGGATTCAAACTAGGGTTTTACGTTAGGGTTAGCGTTTCAAACTCGGTTTTCAAATTAGGGTTAGGGTTACAAACTAGGGTTTTACATTAGGGTTAGGGTTTCAAACTAGGGTTTTGCATTAGGGTTAGGGTTACAAACTAGGGTTTACCTTTAGGGTTAGGGTTTCAAACTAGGGTTTTACATTATTGTTAGGGTTTCAAACTAGGGTTTTACATTAGGGTTAATGCTTCAAACTAGGGTTTTACATTAGGGTTAGGGATTCAAACTAGGGTTTACCATTAGTGTTAGGGTTTCAAACTAGGGTTTTACATTATGGTTAGGGTTTCAAACTAGGGTTTTACATTAGGGTTAGGGTTTCAAACTAGGGTTTTACATTAGGGTTAGGGTTACAAACAAGGGGTTTTACATTAGGGTTAGGGTTTCAAACTAGGGTTTAACATTAGAGTTAGGGTTTCAAACTAGGGTTTTTATATTAGGGTTAGGGTTTCAAACTAGGGTTTCAAATTAGGGTTACGGTTTCAAACTAGGGTTTTACATTAGGGCAAGTGTTTCAAACTAGGGTTTCAAATTAGTGTTACGTTTTCAAACTAGTGTTTTACATTAGGGTTAGTGTTTCAAACTAGGGTTTCACATTAGGGTTAGGGTTACAAACTAGGGTTTTACATTAGGGTTAGGGTTTCAAACTAGGGTTTTACATTAGGGTTAGGGTTACAAACTAGGGTTTTACATTAGGGTTAGGGTTTCAAACTAGGGTTTAACATTATGGTTAGTGATTCAAACTAGAGTTTAACATTAGGGTTAGGGTTTCAAACTAGGGTTTTACATTAGTGTTAGGGTTTCAAACTAGTGTTTTAAATTAGGGTTAGGGTTACAAAGAAGGGGTTTTAGATTAGGGTTATGGTTTCAAACTAGGGTTTCAAATTAGGGTTCGGGTTTCAAACTAGTGTTTTACATTAGGGTTAGGGTTTCAAACTAGGGTTTCAAATTAGGGTTAGGGTTACAAACTAGGGTTTTACATTAGGGTTAGGGTTTCAAACTAGGGTTTTGCATTAGGGTTAGGGATTCAAACTAGGGTTTTACGTTAGGGTTAGGGTTTCAAACTAGGGTTTTATATTAGGGTTAGGTTTTCAAACTACGGTTTCAAATTAGGGTTAGGGTTTCAAACTAGGGTTTAACATTAGGATTAGGGTTTCAAACTAGGGTTTTACATTAGGGTTAGGGTTTCAAACTAGGGTTTTGCATTAGGGTTAGGGTTTCAAACTAGGGTTTCAAATTAGGGTTAGGGTTTCAAACTAGTGTTTTACATTAGGGTTAGGGTTTCAAACTAGGGTTTCAAATTAGGGTTACGGTTTCAAAATAGGGTTTTACATTAGAGTTAGTGTTTCAAACTAGGGTTTCAAATTAGGGTTACGGTTTCAAACTAGGGTTTTACATTAGGGTTAGGGATTCAAACTAGGGTTTTACGTTAGGGCTAGGGTTTCAAACTCGGTTTTTAAATTAGGGTTAGGGTTACAAACTAGGGTTTTACATTAGGGTTAGGGTTTCAAACTAGGGTTTTACGTTAGGGTTAGGGTTTCAAACTAGGGTTTAACATTAGGGTTAGGGTTTCAAACAAGGGTTTTACATTAGGGTTATTGCTTCAAACTAGGGTTTTACATTAGGGTTAGGGTTTCAAACTAGGGTTTTACATTAGGGTTAGGGTTACAAACTAGGGTTTTACATTAGGGTTAGGGTTTCAAACTAGGGTTTTGCATTAGGGTTAGGGTTTCAAACTAGGGTTTCAAATTAGGGTTAGGGTTTCAAACTAGTGTTTTACATTAGGGTTAGGGTTTCAAACTAGGGTTTCAAATTAGGGTTACGGTTTCAAACTAGGGTTTTACATTAGGGTTAGGGTTTCAAACTAGGGTTTCAAATTAGGGTTATGGTTTCAAACTAGGGTTTTACATTAGGGTTAGGGTTTCAAACTAGTGTTTTACATTAGGGTTAGGGTTTCAAACTAGGGTTTTACATTAGGGTTAGGGTTACAAACTAGGGTTTTACATTCGGGTTAGAGTTTCAAACTAGGGTTTTGCATTAGGGTTAGGGATTCAAACTAGGGTTTTACGTTAGGGTTAGGGTTTCAAACTAGGGTTTTATATTAGGGTTAGATTTTCAAACTAGGGTTTAACATTAGGGTTAGGGTTTCAAACTAGGGTTTCAAATTAGGGTTAGGGTTACAAACAAGGGGTTTTAGATTAGGGTTAGGGTTTCAAACTAGGGTTTAACATTAGGGTTAGGGATTCAAACTAGAGTTTAACATTAGGGTTAGGGTTTCAAACTAGGGTTTTACATTAGTGTTAGGGTTTCAAACTAGGGTTTTACATTAGGGTTAGGGTTACAAAGCAGGGGTTTTAGATTAGGGTTAGGGTTTCAAACTAGGGTTTCAAATTAGGGTTAGGGTTTCAAACTAGTGTTTTACATTAGGGTTAGGGTTTCAAACTAGGGTTTCAAATTAGGGTTACGGTTTCAAACTAGGGTTTTACATTAGGGTTAGTGTTTTAAACTAGGGTTTCAAATTAGGGTTACGGTTTCAAACTAGGGTTTTACATTAGGGTTAGGGATTCAAACTAGGGTTTTACATTAGGGTTAGGGTTACAAACTAGGGTTTTACATTAGGGTTAGGGTTTCAAACTAGGGTTTTGCATTAGGGTTAGGGATTCAAACTAGGGTTTTACGTTAGGGTTAGGGTTTCAAACTAGGGTTTTATATTAGGGTTAGGTTTTCAAACTACGGTTTCAAATTAGGGTTAGGGTTTCAAACTAGGGTTTAACATTAGGGTTAGGGTTTCAAACTAGTGTTTTACATTAGGGTTAGGGTTTCAAACTAGGGTTTCAAATTAGGGTTATGTTTCAAACTAGGGTTTAAAATTAGGGTTAGGGTTTCAAACTAGGGTTTTTATATTAGGGTTAGGGTTACAAACTAGGGTTTAACATTAGGGTTAGGGTTTCAAACTAGGGTTTAACATTAGGGTTAGGGTTACAAACTAGGGTTTTACATTAGGGTTAGGGTTTCAAACTAGGGTTTTGCATTAGGGTTAGGGTTTCAAACTAGGGTTTCAAATTAGGGTTACGGTTTCAAAATAGGGTTTTACATTAGAGTTAGTGTTTCAAACTAGGGTTTCAAATTAGGGTTACGGTTTCAAACTATCGTTTTACATTAGGGTTAGGGATTCAAACTAGGGTTTTACGTTAGGGTTAGGGTTTCAAACTCGGTTTTCAAATTAGGGTTAGGGTTACAAACTAGGGTTTTACATTAGGGTTAGGGCTTCAAACTAGGGTTTTACGTTAGGGTTAGGGTTTCAAACTAGGGTTTAACATTAGGGTTAGGGTTTCAAACAAGGGTTTTACATTAGGGTTAATGCTTCAAACTAGGGTTTTACATTAGGGTTAGGGTTTCAAACTAGGGTTTTACATAAGGGTTAGGGTTACAAACTAGGGTTTTACATTAGGGTTAGGGTTTCAAACTAGGGTTTTGCATTAGGGTTAGGGTTACAAACTAGGGTTTACCATTAGGGTTAGGGTTTCAAACTAGGGTTTTACATTATGGTTAGGGTTTCAAACTAGGGTTTTACATTAGGGTTAATGCTTCAAACTAGGGTTTTACATTAGGGTTAGGGTTTCAAACTAGGGTTTACCATTAGGGTAAGGGTTTCAAACTAGGGTTTTACATTATGGTTAGGGTTTCAAACTAGGGTTTTACATTAGGGTTAGGGTTACAAACTAGGGTTTTAAATTAGGGTTAGGGATTCAAACTAGGGTTTTACGTTAGGGTTAGGGTTTCAAACTAGGGTTTTATATTAGGGTTAGGTTTTCAAACTACGGTTTCAAATTAGGGTTAGGGTTTCAAAGTAGGGTTTAACATTAGGGTTAGGGTTTCAAACTAGGGTTTCAAATTAGGGTTAGGGTTACAAACAAGGGGTTTTACATTAGGGTTAGGGTTTCAAACTAGGGTTTAACATTAGGGTTAGGGTTTCAAACTAGGGTTTTTATATTAGGGTTAGGGTTACAAACTAGGGTTTAACATTAGGGTTAGGGTTTCAAACTAGGGTTTTACATTAGGGTTAGGGTTTCAAACTAGGGTTTTACAATAGGGTTAGGGTTACAAACTAGGGTTTTACATTAGGGTTAGGGTTACAAAGAAGGGGTTTTAGATTAGGGTTATGGTTTCAAACTAGGGTTTCAAATTAGGGTTCGGGTTTCAAACTAGTGTTTTACATTAGGGTTAGGGTTTCAAACTAGGGTTTCAAATTAGGGTTAGGGTTACAAACTAGGGTTTTACATTAGGGTTAGGGTTTCAAACTAGGGTTTTGCATTAGGGTTAGGGATTCAAACTAGGGTTTTACGTTAGGGTTAGGGTTTCAAACTAGGGTTTTATATTAGGGTTAGGTTTTCAAACTACGGTTTCAAATTAGGGTTAGGGTTTCAAACTAGGGTTTAACATTAGGATTAGGGTTTCAAACTAGGGTTTTACATTAGGGTTAGGGTTTCAAACTAGGGTTTTGCATTAGGGTTAGGGTTTCAAACTAGGGTTTCAAATTAGGGTTAGGGTTTCAAACTAGTGTTTTACATTAGGGTTAGGGTTTCAAACTAGGGTTTCAAATTAGGGTTACGGTTTCAAAATAGGGTTTTACATTAGAGTTAGTGTTTCAAACTAGGGTTTCAAATTAGGGTTACGGTTTCAAACTAGGGTTTTACATTAGGGTTAGGGATTCAAACTAGGGTTTTACGTTAGGGCTAGGGTTTCAAACTCGGTTTTTAAATTAGGGTTAGGGTTACAAACTAGGGTTTTACATTAGGGTTAGGGTTTCAAACTAGGGTTTTACGTTAGGGTTAGGGTTTCAAACTAGGGTTTAACATTAGGGTTAGGGTTTCAAACAAGGGTTTTACATTAGGGTTATTGCTTCAAACTAGGGTTTTACATTAGGGTTAGGGTTTCAAACTAGGGTTTTACATTAGGGTTAGGGTTACAAACTAGGGTTTTACATTAGGGTTAGGGTTTCAAACTAGGGTTTTGCATTAGGGTTAGGGTTTCAAACTAGGGTTTCAAATTAGGGTTAGGGTTTCAAACTAGTGTTTTACATTAGGGTTAGGGTTTCAAACTAGGGTTTCAAATTAGGGTTACGGTTTCAAACTAGGGTTTTACATTAGGGTTAGGGTTTCAAACTAGGGTTTCAAATTAGGGTTATGGTTTCAAACTAGGGTTTTACATTAGGGTTAGGGTTTCAAACTAGTGTTTTACATTAGGGTTAGGGTTTCAAACTAGGGTTTTACATTAGGGTTAGGGTTACAAACTAGGGTTTTACATTCGGGTTAGAGTTTCAAACTAGGGTTTTGCATTAGGGTTAGGGATTCAAACTAGGGTTTTACGTTAGGGTTAGGGTTTCAAACTAGGGTTTTATATTAGGGTTAGATTTTCAAACTAGGGTTTAACATTAGGGTTAGGGTTTCAAACTAGGGTTTCAAATTAGGGTTAGGGTTACAAACAAGGGGTTTTAGATTAGGGTTAGGGTTTCAAACTAGGGTTTAACATTAGGGTTAGGGATTCAAACTAGAGTTTAACATTAGGGTTAGGGTTTCAAACTAGGGTTTTACATTAGTGTTAGGGTTTCAAACTAGGGTTTTACATTAGGGTTAGGGTTACAAAGCAGGGGTTTTAGATTAGGGTTAGGGTTTCAAACTAGGGTTTCAAATTAGGGTTAGGGTTTCAAACTAGTGTTTTACATTAGGGTTAGGGTTTCAAACTAGGGTTTCAAATTAGGGTTACGGTTTCAAACTAGGGTTTTACATTAGGGTTAGTGTTTTAAACTAGGGTTTCAAATTAGGGTTACGGTTTCAAACTAGGGTTTTACATTAGGGTTAGGGATTCAAACTAGGGTTTTACATTAGGGTTAGGGTTACAAACTAGGGTTTTACATTAGGGTTAGGGTTTCAAACTAGGGTTTTGCATTAGGGTTAGGGATTCAAACTAGGGTTTTACGTTAGGGTTAGGGTTTCAAACTAGGGTTTTATATTAGGGTTAGGTTTTCAAACTACGGTTTCAAATTAGGGTTAGGGTTTCAAACTAGGGTTTAACATTAGGGTTAGGGTTTCAAACTAGTGTTTTACATTAGGGTTAGGGTTTCAAACTAGGGTTTCAAATTAGGGTTATGTTTCAAACTAGGGTTTAAAATTAGGGTTAGGGTTTCAAACTAGGGTTTTTATATTAGGGTTAGGGTTACAAACTAGGGTTTAACATTAGGGTTAGGGTTTCAAACTAGGGTTTAACATTAGGGTTAGGGTTACAAACTAGGGTTTTACATTAGGGTTAGGGTTTCAAACTAGGGTTTTGCATTAGGGTTAGGGTTTCAAACTAGGGTTTCAAATTAGGGTTACGGTTTCAAAATAGGGTTTTACATTAGAGTTAGTGTTTCAAACTAGGGTTTCAAATTAGGGTTACGGTTTCAAACTATCGTTTTACATTAGGGTTAGGGATTCAAACTAGGGTTTTACGTTAGGGTTAGGGTTTCAAACTCGGTTTTCAAATTAGGGTTAGGGTTACAAACTAGGGTTTTACATTAGGGTTAGGGCTTCAAACTAGGGTTTTACGTTAGGGTTAGGGTTTCAAACTAGGGTTTAACATTAGGGTTAGGGTTTCAAACAAGGGTTTTACATTAGGGTTAATGCTTCAAACTAGGGTTTTACATTAGGGTTAGGGTTTCAAACTAGGGTTTTACATTAGGGTTAGGGTTACAAACTAGGGTTTTACATTAGGGTTAGGGTTTCAAACTAGGGTTTTGCATTAGGGTTAGGGTTACAAACTAGGGTTTACCATTAGGGTTAGGGTTTCAAACTAGGGTTTTACATTATGGTTAGGGTTTCAAACTAGGGTTTTACATTAGGGTTAATGCTTCAAACTAGGGTTTTACATTAGGGTTAGGGTTTCAAACTAGGGTTTACCATTAGGGTAAGGGTTTCAAACTAGGGTTTTACATTATGGTTAGGGTTTCAAACTAGGGTTTTACATTAGGGTTAGGGTTACAAACTAGGGTTTTAAATTAGGGTTAGGGATTCAAACTAGGGTTTTACGTTAGGGTTAGGGTTTCAAACTAGGGTTTTATATTAGGGTTAGGTTTTCAAACTACGGTTTCAAATTAGGGTTAGGGTTTCAAAGTAGGGTTTAACATTAGGGTTAGGGTTTCAAACTAGGGTTTCAAATTAGGGTTAGGGTTACAAACAAGGGGTTTTACATTAGGGTTAGGGTTTCAAACTAGGGTTTAACATTAGGGTTAGGGTTTCAAACTAGGGTTTTTATATTAGGGTTAGGGTTACAAACTAGGGTTTAACATTAGGGTTAGGGTTTCAAACTAGGGTTTTACATTAGGGTTAGGGTTTCAAACTAGGGTTTTACAATAGGGTTAGGGTTACAAACTAGGGTTTTACATTAGGGTTAGGGTTTCAAACAAGGGTTTTGCATTAGGGTTAGGGTTTCAAACTAGGGTTTCAAATTAGGGTTAGGGTTTCAAACTAGGGTTTCAAATTAGGGTTACGGTTTAAAACTAGGGTTTTACATTAGGGTTAGTGTTTCAAACTAGGGTTTTACATTAGGGTTAGGGTTACAAACTAGGGTTTTACATTAGGGTTAGGGTTTCAAACTAGGGTTTTGCATTAGGGTTAGGGATTCAAACTAGGGTTTTACGTTAGGGTTAAGGTTTCAAACTAGGGTTTTATATTAGGGTTAGGTTTTCAAACTACGGTTTCAAATTAGGGTTAGGGTTTCAAACTAGGGTTTAACATTAGGATTAGGGTTTCAAACTAGGGTTTTACATTAGGGTTAGGGTTTCAAACTAGGGTTTTGCATTAGGGTTAGGGTTTCAAACTAGGGTTTCAAATTAGGTTTGGGTTTCAAACTAGTGTTTTACATTAGGGTTAGGGTTTCAAACTAGGGTTTCAAATTAGGGTTACGGTTTCAAAATAGGGTTTTCTATTAGAGTTATTGTTTCAAACTAGGGTTTCAAATTAGGGTTACGGTTTCAAACTTTGGTTTTACATTAGGGTTAGGGATTCAAACTAGGTTTTTACGTTAGGGCTAGGGTTTCAAACTCGGTTTTCAAATTAGGGTTAGGGTTACAAACTAGGGTTTTACATTAGGGTTAGGGTTTCAAACTAGGGTTTTACGTTAGGGTTAGGGTTTCAAACTAGCGTTTAACATTAGGGTTAGGGTTTCAAACAAGGGTTTTACATTAGGGTTAATGCTTCAAACTAGGGTTTTACATTAGGGTTAGGGTTTCAAACTAGGGTTTTACATTAGGGTTAGGGTTACAAACTAGGGTTTTACATTAGGGTTAGGGTTTCAAACTAGGGTTTTGCATTAGGGTTAGGGTTTCAAACTAGTGTTTCAAATTAGGGTTAGGGTTTCAAACTAGTGTTTTACATTAGGGTTAGGGTTTCAAACTAGGGTTTCAAATTAGGGTTACGGTTTCAAACTAGGGTTTTACATTAGGGTTAGTATTTCAAACTAGGGTTTCAAATTAGCGTTACGGTTTCAAACTAGTGTTTTACATTAGGGTTAGGGTTTCAAACTAGGGTTTTACATTAGGGTTAGGGTTACAAACTAGGGTTTTACATTAGGGTTAGAGTTTCAAACTAGGGTTTTGCATTAGGGTTAGGGATTCAAACTAGGGTTTTACGTTAGGGTTTCAAACTAGGGTTTTATATTAGGGTTAGGTTTTCAAACTAGGGTTTCAAATTAGGGTTAGGGTTTCAAACTAGGGTTTAACATTAGGGTTAGGGTTTCAAACTTGGGTTTCAAATTAGGGTTAGGGTTTCAAACTAGGGTTTAACATTAGGGTTAGGGTTTCAAACTAGGGTTTCAAATTAGGGTTAGGGTTACAAAGAAGGGGTTTTAGATTAGGGTTAGGGTTTCAAACTAGGGTTAAACATTAGGGTTAGGGATTCAAACTAGGGTTTAACATTAGGGTTAGGGTTTCAAACTAGGGTTTTACATTAGGGTTAGGGTTTCAAACAAGGGTTTTGCATTAGGGTTAGGGTTTCAAACTAGGGTTTCAAATTAGGGTTAGGGTTTCAAACTAGGGTAATAAATTAGCGTTACGGTTTCAAACAAGTGTTTTACATTAGGGTTAGTGTTTCAAACTAGGGTTTCACATTAGGGTTACGGTTACAAACTAGGGTTTTACATTAGGGTTAGGGTTTCAAACTAGGGTTTTGCATTAGGGTTAGGGATTCAAACTAGGGTTTTACGTTAGGGTTAGGGTTTCAAACTAGGGTTTTATATTAGGGTTAGGTTTTCAAACTACTGTTTCAAATTAGGGTTAGGGTTTCAAACTAGGGTTTAACATTAGGATTAGGGTTTCAAACTAGGGTTTTACATTAGGGTTAGGGTTTCAAACTAGGGTTTTGCATTAGGGTTAGGGTTTCAAACTAGGGTTTCAAATTAGGGTTAGGGTTTCAAACTAGTGTTTTACATTAGGGTTAGGGTTTCAAACTAGGGTTTCAAATTAGGGTTACGGTTTCAAAATAGGGTTTTACATTAGAGTTAGTGTTTCAAACTAGGGTTTCAAATTAGGGTTACGGTTTCAAACTAGGGTTTTACATTAGGGTTAGGGATTCAAACTAGGGTTTTACGTTAGGGCTAGGGTTTCAAACTCGGTTTTTAAATTAGGGTTAGGGTTACAAACTAGGGTTTTACATTAGGGTTAGGGTTTCAAACTAGGGTTTTACGTTAGGGTTAATGCTTCAAACTAGGTTTTTACATTAGGGTTAGGGTTTCAAACTAGGGTTTTACATTAGGGTTAATGCTTCAAACTAGGGTTTTACATTAGGGTTAGGGTTTCAAACTAGGGTTTTACATTAGGGTTAGGGTTACAAACTAGAGTTTTACATTAGGGTTAGGGTTTCAAACTAGGGTTTCAAATTAGGGTTAGGTTTTCAAACTAGGGTTTCAAATTAGGGTTAGGGTTTCAAACTAGTGTTTTACATTAGGGTTAGGGTTTCAAACTAGGGTTTCAAATTAGGGTTACGGTTTCAAACTAGGGTTTTACATTAGGGTTAGTGTTTCAAACTAGGGTTTCAAATTAGCGTTACGGTTTCAAACTAGTGTTTTACATTAGGTTTAGGGTTTCAAACTAGGGTTTTACATTAGGGTTAGGGTTACAAACTAGGGTTTTACATTAGGGTTAGAGTTTCAAACTAGGGTTTTGCATTAGGGTTAGGGATTCAAACTAGGGTTTTACGTTAGGGTTAGGGTTTCAAACTAGGGTTTTATATTAGGGTTAGATTTTCAAACTAGGGTTTCAAATTAGGGTTAGGGTTTCAAACTAGGGTTTAACATTAGGGTTAGGGTTTCAAACTAGGGTTTCAAATTAGGGTTAGGGTTACAAACAAGGGGTTTTAGATTAGGGTTAGGGTTTCAAACTAGGGTTTAACATTATGGTTAGTGATTCAAACTAGAGTTTAACATTAGGGTTAGGGTTTCAAACTAGGGTTTTACATTAGTGTTAGGGTTTCAAACTAGGGTTTTACATTAGGGTTAGGGTTACAAAGAAGGGGTTTTAGATTAGGGTTAGGGTTTCAAACTAGGGTTTCAAATTAGGGTTAGGGTTTCAAACTAGTGTTTTACATTAGGGTTAGGGTTTCAAACTAGGGTTTCAAATTAGGGTTACGGTTTCAAACTAGGGTTTTACATTAGGGTTAGTGTTTCAAACTAGGGTTTCAAATTAGGGTTACGGTTTCAAACTAGGGTTTTACATTAGGGTTAGGGATTCAAACTAGGGTTTTGCATTCCAGCATTAATTTCATCGTGCTTATGCTCATTTTGAAGATTTTGACATTTTCACCTAAAGTGCACAATCAGGCTGAAAACGCATTTAAAGCAATAAAAAGTTCATTTTGGCTCACACACCTAAAATAAACTTTGTAGACTAAAAATGTTTGCTGTATTTAGTGTATTCTAGCATCCTGAAGATGATTCCAGCATTAATTTCATTGTGCTTATGCTCATTTTGAAGATTTTGACATTTTCACCTTAAGTGTACAATCAGGGGCTGAAAACGCGTTTAAAGCAATAAAAAGTTCATTTTGGCTCTCACACCTAAACTAAACGTTGTAGACTCAAAATTTTTGCTGTATTTAGTGTATTCTAGCATCCTGAAGATGATTCCAGCATTAATTTCATTGTGCTTATGCTCATTTTTAAGATTTTGACATTTTCACCTTAAGTGTACAATCAGGGGCTGAAAATGCGTTTAAAGCAATAAAAAGTTCATTTTGGCTCTCACACCTAAACTAAACGTTGTAGACTCAAAATTTTTGCTGTATTCAGTGTATTCTAGCATCCTGAAGATGATTCCAGCATTAATTTCATCGTGCTTATGCTCATTTTGAAGATTTTGACATTTTCACCTAAAGTGCACAATCAGGCTGAAAACGCATTTAAATAAATAAAAAGTTCATTTTGGCTCACACACCTAAAATAAACGTTGTAGACTCAAAATTTTTGCTGTATTTAGTGTATTCTAGCATCCTGAAGATGATTCCAGCATTAATTTCATTGTGCTTATGCTCATTTTTAAGATTTTGACATTTTCACCTTAAGTGTACAATCAGGGGCTGAAAACGCGTTTAAAGCAATAAAAAGTTCATTTTGGCTCTCACACCTAAACTAAACGTTGTAGACTCAAAATTTTTGCTGTATTTAGTGTATTTTAGCATCCTGAAGATGATTCCAGCATTAATTTCATTGTGCTTATGCTCATTTTGAAGATTTTGACATTTTCACCTTAAGTGTACAATCGGGCTGAAAACGCGTTTAAAGCAATAAAAAGTTCATTTTGGCTCTCACACCTAAACTAAACGTTGTAGACTCAAAATTTTTGCTGTATTCAGTGTATTCTAGCATCCTGAAGATGATTCCAGCATTAATTTCATCGTGCTTATGCTCATTTTGAAGATTTTGACATTTTCACCTAAAGTGCACAATCAGGCTGAAAACGCATTTAAAGCAATAAAAAGTTCATTTTGGCTCACACACCTAAAATAAACGTTGTAGACTCAAAATTTTTGCTGTATTTAGTGTATTCTAGCATCCTGAAGATGATTCCAGCATTAATTTCATTGTGCTTATGCTCATTTTGAAGATTTTGACATTTTCACCTTAAGTGTACAATCAGGGGCTGAAAACGCGTTTAAAGCAATAAAAAGTTCATTTTGGCTCTCACACCTAAACTAAACGTTGTAGACTCAAATTTTTTGCTGTATTCAGTGTATTCTAGCATCCTGAAGATGATTCCAGCATTAATTTAATTGTGCTTATGCTCATTTTGAAGATTTTGACATTTTCACCTTAAGTGTACAATCAGGGGCTGAAAACGCGTTTAAAGCAATAAAAAGTTCATTTTGGCTCTCACACCTAAACTAAACGTTGTAGACTCAAAATTTTTGCTGTATTCAGTGTATTCTAGCATCCTGAAGATGATTACAGCATTAATTTCATCGTGCTTATGCTCATTTTGAAGATTTTGACATTTTCACCTAAAGTGCACAATCAGGCTGAAAACGCATTTAAAGCAATAAAAAGTTCATTTTGGCTCTCACACCTAAACTAAACGTTGTAGACTCAAAATTTTTGCTGTATTCAGTGTATTCTAGCATCCTGAAGATGATTCCAGCATTAATTTCATCGTGCTTAGGCTCATTTTGAAGATTTTGACATTTTCACCTTAAGTGCACAATCAGGCTGAAAACGCATTTAAAGCAATAAAAAGTTCATTTTGGCTCACACACCTAAAATAAACGTTGTATACTCAAAATTTTTGCTGTATTTAGTGTATTCTAGCATCCTGAAGATGATTCCAGCATTAATTTCATTGTGCTTATGCTCATTTTGAAGATTTTGACATTTTCACCTTAAGTGTACAATCAGGGGCTGAAAACGCGTTTAAAGCAATAAAAAGTTCATTTTGGCTCTCAGACCTAAACTAAACGTTGTAGACTCAAAATTTTTGCTGTATTCAGTGTATTCTAGCATCCTGAAGATGATTCCAGCATTAATTTCATCGTGCTTATGCTCATTTTGAAGATTTTGACATTTTCACCTAAAGTGCACAATCAAGCTGAAAACGCATTTAAAGCAATAAAAAGTTCATTTTGGCTCACACACCTAAAATAAACTTTGTAGACTCAAAATTTTTGCTGTATTTAGTGTATTCTAGCATCCTGAAGATGATTCCAGCATTAATTTCATTGTGCTTATGCTCATTTTGAAGATTTTGACATTTTCACCTTAAGTGTACAATCAGGGGCTGAAAACGCGTTTAAAGCAATAAAAAGTTCATTTTGGCTCTCACACCTAAACTAAACGTTGTAGACTCAAAATTTTTGCTGTATTCAGTGTATTCTAGCATCCTGAAGATGATTCCAGCATTAATTTCATCGTGCTTATGCTCATTTTGAAGATTTTGACATTTTCACCTTAAGTGCACAATCAGGCTGAAAACGCATTTAAAGCAATAAAAAGTTCATTTTGGCTCACACACCTAAAATAAACGTTGTATACTCAAAATTTTTGCTGTATTTAGTGTATTCTAGCATCCTGAAGATGATTCCAGCATTAATTTCATTGTGCTTATGCTCATTTTGAAGATTTTGACATTTTCACCTTAAGTGTACAATCAGGGGCTAAAAACGCGTTTAAAGCAATAAAAAGTTCATTTTGGCTCTCACACCTAAACTAAACGTTGCAGACTCAAAATTTTTGCTGTATTTAGTGTATTCTAGCATCCTGAAGATGATTCCAGCATTAATTTCATTGTGCTTATGCTCATTTTGAAGATTTTGACATTTTCACCTTAAGTGTACAATCAGGGGCTGAAAACGCGTTTAAAGCAATAAAAAGTTCATTTTGGCTCTCACACCTAAAATAAACTTTGTAGACTCAAAATTTTTGCTGTATTTAGTGTATTTTAGCATCCTGAAGATGATTCCAGCATTAATTTCATTGTGCTTATGCTCATTTTTAAGATTTTGACATTTTCACCTTAAGTGTGCAATCAGGGGCTGAAAACGCGTTTAAAGCAATAAAAAGTTCATTTTGGCTCTCACACCTAAACTAAACGTTGTAGACTCAAAATTTTTGCTGTATTCAGTGTATTCTAGCATCCTGAAGATGATTCCAGCATTAATTTCATCGTGCTTATGCTCATTTTTAAGATTTTGACATTTTCACCTAAAGTGCACAATCAGGCTGAAAACGTATTTAAAGCCATAAAAAGTTCATTTTGGCTCTCACACCTAAACTAAACGATGTAGACTCAAAATTTTTGATGTATTTAGTGTATTCTAGCATCCTGAAGATGATTCCAGCATTAATTTCATTTTGTTTATGCTCATTTTTAAGATTTTGACATTTTCACCTAAAGTGCACAATCAGGCTGAAAACACATTTAAAGCAATAAAAAGTTCATTTTGGCTCTCACACCTAAACTAAACGTTGTAGACTCAAAATTGTTGCTGTATTTAGTGTATTTTAGCATCCTGAAGATGATTCCAGCATTAATTTCATTGTGCTTATGCTCATTTTTAAGATTTTGACATTTTCACCTTAAGTGTACAATCAGGGGCTGAAAACGCGTTTAAAGCAATAAAAAGTTCATTTTGGCTCTCACACCTAAACTAAACGTTGTAGACTCAAAATTTTTGCTGTATTCAGTGTATTCTATAATCCTGAAGATGATTCCAGCATTAATTTCATCGTGCTTATGCTCATTTTGAAGATTTTGACATTTTCACCTAAAGTGCACAATCAGGCTGAAAACGCATTTAAAGCAATAAAAAGTTCATTTTGGCTCACACACCTAAAATAAACGTTGTATACTCAAAATTTTTGCTGTATTTAGTGTATTCTAGCATCCTGAAGATGATTCCAAAATTAATTTCATGCTTATGCTCATTTTGAAGATTTTGACATTTTCACCTTAAGTGTACAATCAGGCAGAAAACGCATTTAAAGCAATAAAAAGTTCATTTTGGCTCACACACCTAAAATAAACTTTGTAGACTAAAAATGTTTGCTGTATTTAGTGTATTCTAGCATCCTGAAGATGATTCCAGCATTAATTTAATTGTGCTTATGCTCATTTTGAAGATTTTGACATTTTCACCTTAAGTGTACAATCAGGGGCTAAAAACGCGTTTAAAGCAATAAAAAGTTCATTTTGGCTCTCACACCTAAACTAAACGTTGCAGACTCAAAATTTTTGCTGTATTTAGGGTATTTTAGCATCCTGAAGATGATTCCAGCATTAATTTCATTGTGCTTATGCTCATTTTTAAGATTTTGACATTTTCACCTTAAGTGTACAATCAGGGGCTGAAAACGCGTTTAAAGCAATAAAAAGTTCATTTTGGCTCTCACACCTAAAATAAACTTTGTAGACTCAAAATTTTTGCTGTATTTAGTGTATTTTAGCATCCTGAAGATGATTCCAGCATTAATTTCATTGTGCTTATGCTCATTTTTAAGATTTTGACATTTTCACCTTAAGTGTACAATCAGGGGCTGAAAACGCGTTTAAAGCAATAAAAAGTTCATTTTGGCTCTCACACCTAAACTAAACGTTGTAGACTCAAAATTTTTGCTGTATTCAGTGTATTCTAGCATCCTGAAGATGATTCCAGCATTAAATTCATCGTGCTTATGCTCATTTTTAAGATTTTGACATTTTCACCTAAAGTGCACAATCAGGCTGAAAACGTATTTAAAGCCATAAAAAGTTCATTTTGGCTCTCACACCTAAACTAAACGATGTAGACTCAAAATTTTTGATGTATTTAGTGTATTCTAGCATCCTGAAGATGATTCCAGCATTAATTTCATTGTGTTTATGCTCATTTTTAAGATTTTGACATTTTCACCTAAAGTGCACAATCAGGCTGAAAACACATTTAAAGCAATAAAAAGTTCATTTTGGCTCTCACACCTAAACTAAACGTTGTAGACTCAAAATTGTTGCTGTATTTAGTGTATTTTAGCATCCTGAAGATGATTCCAGCATTAATTTCATTGTGCTTATGCTCATTTTTAAGATTTTGACATTTTCACCTTAAGTGTACAATCAGGGGCTGAAAACGCGTTTAAAGCAATAAAAAGTTCATTTTGGCTCTCACACCTAAACTAAACGTTGTAGACTCAAAATTTTTGCTGTATTCAGTGTATTCTATAATCCTGAAGATGATTCCAGCATTAATTTCATCGTGCTTATGCTCATTTTGAAGATTTTGACATTTTCACCTAAAGTGCACAATGAGGCTGAAAACGCATTTAAAGCAATAAAAAGTTCATTTTGGCTCACACAACTAAAATAAACGTTGTATACTCAAAATTTTTGCTGTATTTAGTGTATTCTAGCATCCTGAAGATGATTCCAGCATTAATTTCATTGTGCTTATGCTCATTTTGAAGATTTTGACATTTTCACCTTAAGTGTACAATCAGGGGCTGAAAACGCGTTTAAAGCAATAAAAAGTTCATTTTGGCTCTCACACCTAAACTAAACGTTGTAGACTCAAAATTTTTGCTGTATTCAGTGTATTCTAGCATCCTGAAGATGATTCCAGCATTAATTTCATCGTGCTTATGCTCATTTTGAAGATTTTGACATTTTCACCTAAAGTGCACAATCAGGCTGAAAACGCATTTAAAGCAATAAAAAGTTAATTTTGGCTCACACACCTAAAATAAACGTTGTAGACTCAAAATTATTGCTGTATTTAGTGTATTCTAGCATCCTGAAGATGATTCCAGCATTAATTTCATTGTGCTTATGCTCATTTTGAAGATTTTGACATTTTCACCTTAAGTGTACAATCAGGGGCTGAAAACGCGTTTAAAGCAATAAAAAGTTCATTTTGGCTCTCACACCTAAACTAAACGTTGTAGACTCAAAATTTTTGCTGTATTTAGTGTATTCTAGCATCCTGAAGATGATTCCAGCATTAATTTCATCGTGCTTATGCTCATTTTGAAGATTTTGACATTTTCACCTAAAGTGCACAATCAGGCTGAAAACGCATTTAAAGCAATAAAAAGTTCATTTTGGCTCTCACACCTAAACTAAACATTGTAGACTCAAAATTTTTGCTGTATTTAGTGTATTTTAGCATCCTGAAGATGATTCCAGCATTAATTTCATTGTGCTTATGCTCATTTTGAAGATTTTGACATTTTCACCTTAAGTGTACAATCGGGCTGAAAACGCGTTTAAAGCAATAAAAAGTTCATTTTGGCTCTCACACCTAAACTAAACGTTGTAGACTCAAAATTTTTGCTGTATTCAGTGTATTCTAGCATCCTGAAGATGATTCCAGCATTAATTTCATCGTGCTTATGCTCATTTTGAAGATTTTGACATTTTCACCTAAAGTGCACAATCAGGCTGAAAACGCATTTAAAGCAATAAAAAGTTCATTTTGGCTCACACACCTAAAATAAACGTTGTAGACTCAAAATTTTTGCTGTATTTAGTGTATTCTAGCATCCTGAAGTTGATTCCAGCATTAATTTCATTGTGCTTATGCTCATTTTTAAGATTTTGACATTTTCACCTTAAGTGTACAATCAGGGGCTGAAAACGCGTTTAAAGCAATAAAAAGTTCATTTTGGCTCTCACACCTAAACTAAACGTTGTAGACTCAAAATTTTTGCTGTATTCAGTGTATTCTAGCATCCTGAAGATGATTCCAGCATTAATTTCATCGTGCTTATGCTCATTTTGAAGATTTTGACATTTTCACCTAAAGTGCACAATCAGGCTGAAAACGCATTCAAAGCAATAAAAAGTTCATTTTGGCTCACACACCTAAAATAAACTTTGTAGACTCAAAATTTTTGCTGTATTTAGTGTATTCTAGCATCCTGAAGATGATTCAAGCATTAATTTCATTGTGCTTATGCTCATTTTGAAGATTTTGACATTTTCACCTAAAGTGCACAATCAGGCTGAAAACGCATTCAAAGCAATAAAAAGTTCATTTTGGCTCACACACCTAAAATAAACTTTGTAGACTCAAAATTTTTGCTGTATTTAGTGTATTCTAGCATCCTGAAGATGATTCAAGCATTAATGTCATTGTGCTTATGCTCATTTTGAAGATTTTGACATTTTCACCTTAATTGTACAATCAGGGGCTGAAAACGCGTTTAAAGCAATAAAAAGTTCATTTTGGCTCTCACACCTAAACTAAACGTTGTAGACTCAAAATTTTTGCTGTATTTAGTGTATTCTAGCATCCTGAAGATGATTCCAGCATTAATTTCATCGTGCTTATGCTCATTTTGAAGATTTTGACATTTTCACCTAAAGTGCACAATCAGGCTGAAAACGCATTTAAAGCAATAAAAAGTTCATTTGGGCTCACACACCTAAAATAAACGTTGTATACTCAAAATTTTTGCTGTATTTAGTGTATTCTAGCATCCTGAAGATGATTCCAGCATTAATTTCATTGTGCTTATGCTCATTTTGAAGATTTTGACATTTTCACCTTAAGTGTACAATCAGGGGCTGAAAACGCGTTTAAAGCAATAAAAAGTTCATTTTGGCTCTCACACCTAAACTAAACGTTGTAGACTCAAAATTTTTGCTGTATTCAGTGTATTCTAGCATCCTGAAGATGATTCCAGCATTAATTTCATCGTGCTTATGCTCATTTTGAAGATTTTGACATTTTCACCTAAAGTGCACAATCAGGCTGAAAACGCATTTAAAGCAATAAAAAGTTCATTTTGGCTCACACACCTAAAATAAACGTTGTATACTCAAAATGTTTGCTGTATTTAGTGTATTCTAGCATCCTGAAGATGATTCCAGCATTAATTTCATTGTGCTTATGCTCATTTTGAAGATTTTGACATTTTCACCTTAAGTGTACAATCAGGGGCTGAAAACGCGTTTAAAGCAATAAAAAGTTCATTTTGGCTCTCACACCTAAACTAAACGTTGTAGACTCAAATTTTTTGCTGTATTCAGTGTATTCTAGCATCCTGAAGATGATTCCAGCATTAATTTCATCGTGCTTATGCTCATTTTGAAGATTTTGACATTTTCACCTAAAGTGCACAATCAGGCTGAAAACGCATTTAAAGCAATAAAAAGTTCATTTTGGCTCACACACCTAAAATAAACTTTGTAGACTAAAAATGTTTGCTGTATTTAGTGTATTCTAGCATCCTGAAGATGATTCCAGCATTAATTTCACTGTGCTTATGCTCATTTTGAAGATTTTGACATTTTCACCTTAAGTGTACAATCAGGGGCTGAAAACGCGTTTAAAGCAATAAAAAGTTCATTTTGGCTCTCACACCTAAACTAAACGTTGTAGACTCAAAATTTTTGCTGTATTCAGTGTATTCTAGCATCCTGAAGATGATTCCAGCATTAATTTCATCGTGCTTATTCTCATTTTGAAGATTTTGACATTTTAACCTAAAGTGCACAATCAGGCTGAAAACGCATTTAAAGCAATAAAAAGTTCATTTTGGCTCACACACCTAAAATAAACGTTGTAGACTCAAAATTTTTGCTGTATTTAGTGTATTCTAGCATCCTGAAGATGATTCAAGCATTAATTTCATTGTGCTTATGATCATTTTGAAGATTTTGACATTTTCACCTTAAGTGTACAATCAGGGGCTGAAAACGCGTTTAAAGCAATAAAAAGTTCATTTTGGCTCTCACACCTAAACTAAACGTTGTAGACTCAAAATTTTTGCTGTATTTAGTGTATTCTAGCATCCTGAAGATGATTCCAGCATTAATTTCATCGTGCTTATGCTCATTTTGAAGATTTTGACATTTTCACCTAAAGTGCACAATCAGGCTGAAAACGCATTTAAAGCAATAAAAAGTTCATTTGGGCTCACACACCAAAAATAAACGTTGTATACTCAAAATTTTTGCTGTATTTAGTGTATTCTAGCATCCTGAAGATGATTCCAGCATTAATTTCATTGTGCTTATGCTCATTTTGAAGATTTTGACATTTTCACCTTAAGTGTACAATCAGGGGCTGAAAACGCGTTTAAAGCAATAAAAAGTTCATTTTGGCTCTCACACCTAAACTAAACGTTGTAGACTCAAAATTTTTGCTGTATTCAGTGTATTCTAGCATCCTGAAGATGATTCCAGCATTAATTTCATCGTGCTTATGCTCATTTTGAAGATTTTGACATTTTCACCTAAAGTGCACAATCAGGCTGAAAACGCATTTAAAGCAATAAAAAGTTCATTTTGGCTCACACACCTAAAATAAACGTTGTATACTCAAAATGTTTGCTGTATTTAGTGTATTCTAGCATCCTGAAGATGATTCCAGCATTAATTTCATTGTGCTTATGCTCATTTTGAAGATTTTGACATTTTCACCTTAAGTGTACAATCAGGGGCTGAAAACGCGTTTAAAGCAATAAAAAGTTCATTTTGGCTCTCACACCTAAACTAAACGTTGTAGACTCAAATTTTTTGCTGTATTCAGTGTATTCTAGCATCCTGAAGATGATTCCAGCATTAATTTCATCGTGCTTATGCTCATTTTGAAGATTTTGACATTTTCACCTAAAGTGCACAATCAGGCTGAAAACGCATTTAAAGCAATAAAAAGTTCATTTTGGCTCACACACCTAAAATAAACTTTGTAGACTAAAAATGTTTGCTGTATTTAGTGTATTCTAGCATCCTGAAGATGATTCCAGCATTAATTTCACTGTGCTTATGCTCATTTTGAAGATTTTGACATTTTCACCTTAAGTGTACAATCAGGGGCTGAAAACGCGTTTAAAGCAATAAAAAGTTCATTTTGGCTCTCACACCTAAACTAAACGTTGTAGACTCCAAATTTTTGCTGTATTCAGTGTATTCTAGCATCCTGAAGATGATTCCAGCATTAATTTCATCGTGCTTATGCTCATTTTGAAGATTTTGACATTTTAACCTAAAGTGCACAATCAGGCTGAAAACGCATTTAAAGCAATAAAAAGTTCATTTTGGCTCACACACCTAAAATAAACGTTGTAGACTCAAAATTTTTGCTGTATTTAGTGTATTCTAGCATCCTGAAGATGATTCAAGCATTAATTTCATTGTGCTTATGATCATTTTGAAGATTTTGACATTTTCACCTTAAGTGTACAATCAGGGGCTGAAAACGCGTTTAAAGCAATAAAAAGTTCATTTTGGCTCTCACACCTAAACTAAACGTTGTAGACTCAAAATTTTTGCTGTATTTAGTGTATTCTAGCATCCTGAAGATGATTCCAGCATTAATTTCATCGTGCTTATGCTCATTTTGAAGATTTTGACATTTTCACCTAAAGTGCACAATCAGGCTGAAAACGCATTTAAAGCAATAAAAAGTTCATTTTGGCTCTCACACCTAAACTAAACGTTGTAGACTCAAAATTTTTGCTGTATTTAGTGTATTTTAGCATCCTGAAGATGATTCCAGCATTAATTTCATTGTGCTTATGCTCATTTTTAAGATTTTGACATTTTCACCTTAAGTGTACAATCGGGCTGAAAACGCGTTTAAAGCAATAAAAAGTTCATTTTGGCTCTCACACCTAAACTAAACGTTGTAGACTCAAAATTTTTGCTGTATTCAGTGTATTCTAGCATCCTGAAGATGATTCCAGCGTTAATTTCATCGTGCTTATGCTCATTTTGAAGATTTTGACATTTTCACCTAAAGTGCACAATCAGGCTGAAAACGCATTTAAAGCAATAAAAAGTTCATTTTGGCTCACACACCTAAAATAAACGTTGTAGACTCAAAATTTTTGCTGTATTTAGTGTATTCTAGCATCCTGAAGTTGATTCCAGCATTAATTTCATTGTGCTTATGCTCATTTTTAAGATTTTGACATTTTCACCTTAAGTGTACAATCAGGGGCTGAAAACGCGTTTAAAGCAATAAAAAGTTCATTTTGGCTCTCACACCTAAACTAAACGTTGTAGACTCAAAATTTTTGCTGTATTCAGTGTATTCTAGCATCCTGAAGATGATTCCAGCATTAATTTCATCGTGCTTATGCTCATTTTGAAGATTTTGACATTTTCACCTAAAGTGCACAATCAGGCTGAAAACGCATTCAAAGCAATAAAAAGTTCATTTTGGCTCACACACCTAAAATAAACTTTGTAGACTCAAAATTTTTGCTGTATTTAGTGTATTCTAGCATCCTGAAGATGATTCAAGCATTAATTTCATTGTGCTTATGCTCATTTTGAAGATTTTGACATTTTCACCTTAAGTGTACAATCAGGGGCTGAAAACGCGTTTAAAGCAATAAAAAGTTCATTTTGGCTCTCACACCTAAACTAAACGTTGTAGACTCAAAATTTTTGCTGTATTTAGTGTATTCTAGCATCCTGAAGATGATTCCAGCATTAATTTCATCGTGCTTATGCTCATTTTGAAGATTTTGACATTTTCACCTAAAGTGCACAATCAGGCTGAAAACGCATTTAAAGCAATAAAAAGTTCATTTGGGCTCACACACCTAAAATAAACGTTGTATACTCAAAATTTTTGCTGTATTTAGTGTATTCTAGCATCCTGAAGATGATTCCAGCATTAATTTCATTGTGCTTATGCTCATTTTGAAGATTTTGACATTTTCACCTTAAGTGTACAATCAGGGGCTGAAAACGCGTTTAAAGCAATAAAAAGTTCATTTTGGCTCTCACACCTAAACTAAACGTTGTAGACTCAAAATTTTTGCTGTATTCAGTGTATTCTAGCATCCTGAAGATGATTCCAGCATTAATTTCATCGTGCTTATGCTCATTTTGAAGATTTTGACATTTTCACCTAAAGTGCACAATCAGGCTGAAAACGCATTTAAAGCAATAAAAAGTTCATTTTGGCTCACACACCTAAAATAAACGTTGTATACTCAAAATTTTTGCTGTATTTAGTGTATTCTAGCATCCTGAAGATGATTCCAGCATTAATTTCATTGTGCTTATGCTCATTTTGAAGATTTTGACATTTTCACCTTAAGTGTACAATCAGGGGCTGAAAACGCGTTTAAAGCAATAAAAAGTTCATTTTGGCTCTCACACCTAAACTAAACGTTGTAGACTCAAATTTTTTGCTGTATTCAGTGTATTCTAGCATCCTGAAGATGATTCCAGCATTAATTTCATCGTGCTTATGCTCATTTTGAAGATTTTGACATTTTCACCTAAAGTGCACAATCAGGCTGAAAACGCATTTAAAGCAATAAAAAGTTCATTTTGGCTCACACACCTAAAATAAACTTTGTAGACTAAAAATGTTTGCTGTATTTAGTGTATTCTAGCATCCTGAAGATGATTCCAGCATTAATTTCACTGTGCTTATGCTCATTTTGAAGATTTTGACATTTTCACCTTAAGTGTACAATCAGGGGCTGAAAACGCGTTTAAAGCAATAAAAAGTTCATTTTGGCTCTCACACCTAAACTAAACGTTGTAGACTCAAAATTTTTGCTGTATTCAGTGTATTCTAGCATCCTGAAGATGATTCCAGCATTAATTTCATCGTGCTTATGCTCATTTTGAAGATTTTGACATTTTAACCTAAAGTGCACAATCAGGCTGAAAACGCATTTAAAGCAATAAAAAGTTCATTTTGGCTCACACACCTAAAATAAACGTTGTAGACTCAAAATTTTTGCTGTATTTAGTGTATTCTAGCATCCTGAAGATGATTCAAGCATTAATTTCATTGTGCTTATGATCATTTTGAAGATTTTGACATTTTCACCTTAAGTGTACAATCAGGGGCTGAAAACGCGTTTAAAGCAATAAAAAGTTCATTTTGGCTCTCACACCTAAACTAAACGTTGTAGACTCAAAATTTTTGCTGTATTTAGTGTATTCTAGCATCCTGAAGATGATTCCAGCATTAATTTCATCGTGCTTATGCTCATTTTGAAGATTTTGACATTTTCACCTAAAGTGCACAATCAGGCTGAAAACGCATTTAAAGCAATAAAAAGTTCATTTGGGCTCACACACCAAAAATAAACGTTGTATACTCAAAATTTTTGCTGTATTTAGTGTATTCTAGCATCCTGAAGATGATTCCAGCATTAATTTCATTGTGCTTATGCTCATTTTGAAGATTTTGACATTTTCACCTTAAGTGTACAATCAGGGGCTGAAAACGCGTTTAAAGCAATAAAAAGTTCATTTTGGCTCTCACACCTAAACTAAACGTTGTAGACTCAAAATTTTTGCTGTATTCAGTGTATTCTAGCATCCTGAAGATGATTCCAGCATTAATTTCATCGTGCTTATGCTCATTTTGAAGATTTTGACATTTTCACCTAAAGTGCACAATCAGGCTGAAAACGCATTTAAAGCAATAAAAAGTTCATTTTGGCTCACACACCTAAAATAAACGTTGTATACTCAAAATGTTTGCTGTATTTAGTGTATTCTAGCATCCTGAAGATGATTCCAGCATTAATTTCATTGTGCTTATGCTCATTTTGAAGATTTTGACATTTTCACCTTAAGTGTACAATCAGGGGCTGAAAACGCGTTTAAAGCAATAAAAAGTTCATTTTGGCTCTCACACCTAAACTAAACGTTGTAGACTCAAATTTTTTGCTGTATTCAGTGTATTCTAGCATCCTGAAGATGATTCCAGCATTAATTTCATCGTGCTTATGCTCATTTTGAAGATTTTGACATTTTCACCTAAAGTGCACAATCAGGCTGAAAACGCATTTAAAGCAATAAAAAGTTCATTTTGGCTCACACACCTAAAATAAACTTTGTAGACTAAAAATGTTTGCTGTATTTAGTGTATTCTAGCATCCTGAAGATGATTCCAGCATTAATTTCACTGTGCTTATGCTCATTTTGAAGATTTTGACATTTTCACCTTAAGTGTACAATCAGGGGCTGAAAACGCGTTTAAAGCAATAAAAAGTTCATTTTGGCTCTCACACCTAAACTAAACGTTGTAGACTCAAAATTTTTGCTGTATTCAGTGTATTCTAGCATCCTGAAGATGATTCCAGCATTAATTTCATCGTGCTTATGCTCATTTTGAAGATTTTGACATTTTAACCTAAAGTGCACAATCAGGCTGAAAACGCATTTAAAGCAATAAAAAGTTCATTTTGGCTCACACACCTAAAATAAACGTTGTAGACTCAAAATTTTTGCTGTATTTAGTGTATTCTAGCATCCTGAAGATGATTCAAGCATTAATTTCATTGTGCTTATGATCATTTTGAAGATTTTGACATTTTCACCTTAAGTGTACAATCAGGGGCTGAAAACGCGTTTAAAGCAATAAAAAGTTCATTTTGGCTCTCACACCTAAACTAAACGTTGTAGACTCAAAATTTTTGCTGTATTTAGTGTATTCTAGCATCCTGAAGATGATTCCAGCATTAATTTCATCGTGCTTATGCTCATTTTGAAGATTTTGACATTTTCACCTAAAGTGCACAATCAGGCTGAAAACGCATTTAAAGCAATAAAAAGTTCATTTTGGCTCTCACACCTAAACTAAACGTTGTAGACTCAAAATTTTTGCTGTATTTAGTGTATTTTAGCATCCTGAAGATGATTCCAGCATTAATTTCATTGTGCTTATGCTCATTTTTAAGATTTTGACATTTTCACCTTAAGTGTACAATCGGGCTGAAAACGCGTTTAAAGCAATAAAAAGTTCATTTTGGCTCTCACACCTAAACTAAACGTTGTAGACTCAAAATTTTTGCTGTATTCAGTGTATTCTAGCATCCTGAAGATGATTCCAGCGTTAATTTCATCGTGCTTATGCTCATTTTGAAGATTTTGACATTTTCACCTAAAGTGCACAATCAGGCTGAAAACGCATTTAAAGCAATAAAAAGTTCATTTTGGCTCACACACCTAAAATAAACGTTGTAGACTCAAAATTTTTGCTGTATTTAGTGTATTCTAGCATCCTGAAGTTGATTCCAGCATTAATTTCATTGTGCTTATGCTCATTTTTAAGATTTTGACATTTTCACCTTAAGTGTACAATCAGGGGCTGAAAACGCGTTTAAAGCAATAAAAAGTTCATTTTGGCTCTCACACCTAAACTAAACGTTGTAGACTCAAAATTTTTGCTGTATTCAGTGTATTCTAGCATCCTGAAGATGATTCCAGCATTAATTTTATCGTGCTTATGCTCATTTTGAAGATTTTGACATTTTCACCTAAAGTGCACAATCAGGCTGAAAACGCATTCAAAGCAATAAAAAGTTCATTTTGGCTCACACACCTAAAATAAACTTTGTAGACTCAAAATTTTTGCTGTATTTAGTGTATTCTAGCATCCTGAAGATGATTCAAGCATTAATTTCATTGTGCTTATGCTCATTTTGAAGATTTTGACATTTTCACCTTAAGTGTACAATCAGGGGCTGAAAACGCGTTTAAAGCAATAAAAAGTTCATTTTGGCTCTCACACCTAAACTAAACGTTGTAGACTCAAAATTTTTGCTGTATTTAGTGTATTCTAGCATCCTGAAGATGATTCCAGCATTAATTTCATCGTGCTTATGCTCATTTTGAAGATTTTGACATTTTCACCTAAAGTGCACAATCAGGCTGAAAACGCATTTAAAGCAATAAAAAGTTCATTTGGGCTCACACACCTAAAATAAACGTTGTATACTCAAAATTTTTGCTGTATTTAGTGTATTCTAGCATCCTGAAGATGATTCCAGCATTAATTTCATTGTGCTTATGCTCATTTTGAAGATTTTGACATTTTCACCTTAAGTGTACAATCAGGGGCTGAAAACGCGTTTAAAGCAATAAAAAGTTCATTTTGGCTCTCACACCTAAACTAAACGTTGTAGACTCAAAATTTTTGCTGTATTCAGTGTATTCTAGCATCCTGAAGATGATTCCAGCATTAATTTCATCGTGCTTATGCTCATTTTGAAGATTTTGACATTTTCACCTAAAGTGCACAATCAGGCTGAAAACGCATTTAAAGCAATAAAAAGTTCATTTTGGCTCACACACCTAAAATAAACGTTGTATACTCAAAATTTTTGCTGTATTTAGTGTATTCTAGCATCCTGAAGATGATTCCAGCATTAATTTCATTGTGCTTATGCTCATTTTGAAGATTTTGACATTTTCACCTCAAGTGTACAATCAGGGGCTGAAAACGCGTTTAAAGCAATAAAAAGTTCATTTTGGCTCTCACACCTAAACTAAACGTTGTAGACTCAAATTTTTTGCTGTATTCAGTGTATTCTAGCATCCTGAAGATGATTCCAGCATTAATTTCATCGTGCTTATGCTCATTTTGAAGATTTTGACATTTTCACCTAAAGTGCACAATCAGGCTGAAAACGCATTTAAAGCAATAAAAAGTTCATTTTGGCTCACACACCTAAAATAAACTTTGTAGACTAAAAATGTTTGCTGTATTTAGTGTATTTTAGCATCCTGAAGATGATTCCAGCATTAATTTCACTGTGCTTATGCTCATTTTGAAGATTTTGACATTTTCACCTTAAGTGTACAATCAGGGGCTGAAAACGCGTTTAAAGCAATAAAAAGTTCATTTTGGCTCTCACACCTAAACTAAACGTTGTAGACTCAAAATTTTTGCTGTATTCAGTGTATTCTAGCATCCTGAAGATGATTCCAGCATTAATTTCATCGTGCTTATGCTCATTTTGAAGATTTTGACATTTTAACCTAAAGTGCACAATCAGGCTGAAAACGCATTTAAAGCAATAAAAAGTTCATTTTGGCTCACACACCTAAAATAAACGTTGTAGACTCAAAATTTTTGCTGTATTTAGTGTATTCTAGCATCCTGAAGATGATTCAAGCATTAATTTCATTGTGCTTATGATCATTTTGAAGATTTTGACATTTTCACCTTAAGTGTACAATCAGGGGCTGAAAACGCGTTTAAAGCAATAAAAAGTTCATTTTGGCTCTCACACCTAAACTAAACGTTGTAGACTCAAAATTTTTGCTGTATTTAGTGTATTCTAGCATCCTGAAGATGATTCCAGCATTAATTTCATCGTGCTTATGCTCATTTTGAAGATTTTGACATTTTCACCTAAAGTGCACAATCAGGCTGAAAACGCATTTAAAGCAATAAAAAGTTCATTTTGGCTCACACACCTAAAATAAACGTTGTAGACTCAAAATTTTTGCTGTATTTAGTGTATTCTAGCATCCTGAAGTTGATTCCAGCATTAATTTCATTGTGCTTATGCTCATTTTTAAGATTTTGACATTTTCACCTTAAGTGTACAATCAGGGGCTGAAAACGCGTTTAAAGCAATAAAAAGTTCATTTTGGCTCTCACACCTAAACTAAACGTTGTAGACTCAAAATTTTTGCTGTATTCAGTGTATTCTAGCATCCTGAAGATGATTCCAGCATTAATTTCATCGTGCTTATGCTCATTTTGAAGATTTTGACATTTTCACCTAAAGTGCACAATCAGGCTGAAAACGCATTCAAAGCAATAAAAAGTTCATTTTGGCTCACACACCTAAAATAAACTTTGTAGACTCAAAATTTTTGCTGTATTTAGTGTATTCTAGCATCCTGAAGATGATTCAAGCATTAATTTCATTGTGCTTATGCTCATTTTGAAGATTTTGACATTTTCACCTTAAGTGTACAATCAGGGGCTGAAAACGCGTTTAAAGCAATAAAAAGTTCATTTTGGCTCTCACACCTAAACTAAACGTTGTAGACTCAAAATTTTTGCTGTATTTAGTGTATTCTAGCATCCTGAAGATGATTCCAGCATTAATTTCATCGTGCTTATGCTCATTTTGAAGATTTTGACATTTTCACCTAAAGTGCACAATCAGGCTGAAAACGCATTTAAAGCAATAAAAAGTTCATTTGGGCTCACACACCTAAAATAAACGTTGTATACTCAAAATTTTTGCTGTATTTAGTGTATTCTAGCATCCTGAAGATGATTCCAGCATTAATTTCATTGTGCTTATGCTCATTTTGAAGATTTTGACATTTTCACCTTAAGTGTACAATCAGGGGCTGAAAACGCGTTTAAAGCAATAAAAAGTTCATTTTGGCTCTCACACCTAAACTAAACGTTGTAGACTCAAAATTTTTGCTGTATTCAGTGTATTCTAGCATCCTGAAGATGATTCCAGCATTAATTTCATCGTGCTTATGCTCATTTTGAAGATTTTGACATTTTCACCTAAAGTGCACAATGAGGCTGAAAACGCATTTAAAGCAATAAAAAGTTCATTTTGGCTCACACACCTAAAATAAACGTTGTATACTCAAAATTTTTGCTGTATTTAGTGTATTCTAGCATCCTGAAGATGATTCCAGCATTAATTTCATTGTGCTTATGCTCATTTTGAAGATTTTGACATTTTCACCTTAAGTGTACAATCAGGGGCTGAAAACGCGTTTAAAGCAATAAAAAGTTCATTTTGGCTCTCACACCTAAACTAAACGTTGTAGACTCAAAATTTTTGCTGTATTCAGTGTATTCTAGCATCCTGAAGATGATTCCAGCATTAATTTCATCGTGCTTATGCTCATTTTGAAGATTTTGACATTTTCACCTAAAGTGCACAATCAGGCTGAAAACGCATTTAAAGCAATAAAAAGTTCATTTTGGCTCACACACCTAAAATAAACTTTGTAGACTAAAAATGTTTGCTGTATTTAGTGTATTCTAGCATCCTGAAGATGATTCCAGCATTAATTTCACTGTGCTTATGCTCATTTTGAAGATTTTGACATTTTCACCTTAAGTGTACAATCAGGGGCTGAAAACGCGTTTAAAGCAATAAAAAGTTCATTTTGGCTCTCACACCTAAACTAAACGTTGTAGACTCAAAATTTTTGCTGTATTTAGTGTATTCTAGCATCCTGAAGATGATTCCAGCATTAATTTCATTGTGCTTATGCTCATTTTTAAGATTTTGACATTTTCACCTTAAGTGTACAATCAGGGGCTGAAAACGCGTTTAAAGCAATAAAAAGTTCATTTTGGCTCTCACACCTAAACTAAACGTTGTAGACTCAAAATTTTTGCTGTATTCAGTGTATTCTAGCATCCTGAAGATGATTCCAGCATTAATTTCATCGTGCTTATGCTCATTTTGAAGATTTTGACATTTTAACCTAAAGTGCACAATCAGGCTGAAAACGCATTTAAAGCAATAAAAAGTTCATTTTGGCTCACACACCTAAAATAAACGTTGTAGACTCAAAATTTTTGCTGTATTTAGTGTATTCTAGCATCCTGAAGATGATTCAAGCATTAATTTCATTGTGCTTATGATCATTTTGAAGATTTTGACATTTTCACCTTAAGTGTACAATCAGGGGCTGAAAACGCGTTTAAAGCAATAAAAAGTTCATTTTGGCTCTCACACCTAAACTAAACGTTGTAGACTCAAAATTTTTGCTGTATTTAGTGTATTCTAGCATCCTGAAGATGATTCCAGCATTAATTTCATCGTGCTTATGCTCATTTTGAAGATTTTGACATTTTCACCTAAAGTGCACAATCAGGCTGAAAACGCATTTAAAGCAATAAAAAGTTCATTTTGGCTCTCACACCTAAACTAAACGTTGTAGACTCAAAATTTTTGCTGTATTTAGTGTATTTTAGCATCCTGAAGATGATTCCAGCATTAATTTCATTGTGCTTATGCTCATTTTTAAGATTTTGACATTTTCACCTTAAGTGTACAATCGGGCTGAAAACGCGTTTAAAGCAATAAAAAGTTCATTTTGGCTCTCACACCTAAACTAAACGTTGTAGACTCAAAATTTTTGCTGTATTCAGTGTATTCTAGCATCCTGAAGATGATTCCAGCATTAATTTCATCGTGCTTATGCTCATTTTTAAGATTTTGACATTTTCACCTTAAGTGTACAATCAGGGGCTGAAAACGCGTTTAAAGCAATAAAAAGTTCATTTTGGCTCTCACACCTAAACTAAACGTTGTAGACTCAAAATTTTTGCTGTATTCAGTGTATTCTAGCATCCTGAAGATGATTCCAGCATTAATTTCATCGTGCTTATGCTCATTTTGAAGATTTTGACATTTTAACCTAAAGTGCACAATCAGGCTGAAAACGCATTTAAAGCAATAAAAAGTTCATTTTGGCTCACACACCTAAAATAAACGTTGTAGACTCAAAATTTTTGCTGTATTTAGTGTATTCTAGCATCCTGAAGATGATTCAAGCATTAATTTCATTGTGCTTATGATCATTTTGAAGATTTTGACATTTTCACCTTAAGTGTACAATCAGGGGCTGAAAACGCGTTTAAAGCAATAAAAAGTTCATTTTGGCTCTCACACCTAAACTAAACGTTGTAGACTCAAAATTTTTGCTGTATTTAGTGTATTCTAGCATCCTGAAGATGATTCCAGCATTAATTTCATCGTGCTTATGCTCATTTTGAAGATTTTGACATTTTCACCTAAAGTGCACAATCAGGCTGAAAACGCATTTAAAGCAATAAAAAGTTCATTTTGGCTCTCACACCTAAACTAAACGTTGTAGACTCAAAATTTTTGCTGTATTTAGTGTATTTTAGCATCCTGAAGATGATTCCAGCATTAATTTCATTGTGCTTATGCTCATTTTTAAGATTTTGACATTTTCACCTTAAGTGTACAATCAGGGGCTGAAAACGCGTTTAAAGCAATAAAAAGTTCATTTTGGCTCTCACACCTAAACTAAACGTTGTAGACTCAAAATTTTTGCTGTATTCAGTGTATTCTAGCATCCTGAAGATGATTCCAGCATTAATTTCATCGTGCTTATGCTCATTTTGAAGATTTTGACATTTTAACCTAAAGTGCACAATCAGGCTGAAAACGCATTTAAAGCAATAAAAAGTTCATTTTGGCTCACACACCTAAAATAAACTTTGTAGACTCAAAATTTTTGCTGTATTTAGTGTATTCTAGCATCCTGAAGATGATTCAAGCATTAATTTAATTGTGCTTATGATCATTTTGAAGATTTTGACATTTTCACCTTAAGTGTACAATCAGGGGCTGAAAACGCGTTTAAAGCAATAAAAAGTTCATTTTGGCTCTCACACCTAAACTAAACGTTGTAGACTCAAAATTTTTGCTGTATTTAGTGTATTCTAGCATCCTGAAGATGATTCCAGCATTAATTTCATCGTGCTTATGCTCATTTTGAAGATTTTGACATTTTCACCTAAAGTGCACAATCAGGCTGAAAACGCATTTAAAGCAATAAAAAGTTCATTTTGGCTCTCACACCTAAACTAAACGTTGTAGACTCAAAATTTTTGCTGTATTTAGTGTATTTTAGCATCCTGAAGATGATTCCAGCATTAATTTCATTGTGCTTTTGCTCATTTTTAAGATTTTGACATTTTCACCTTAAGTGTACAATCGGGCTGAAAACGCGTTTAAAGCAATAAAAAGTTCATTTTGGCTCTCACACCTAAACTAAACGTTGTAGACTCAAAATTTTTGCTGTATTCAGTGTATTCTAGCATCCTGAAGATGATTCCAGCATTAATTTCATCGTGCTTATGCTCATTTTGAAGATTTTGACATTTTCACCTAAAGTGCACAATCAGGCTGAAAACGCATTGAAAGCAATAAAAAGTTCATTTTGGCTCACACACCTAAAATAAACGTTGTAGACTCAAAATTTTTGCTGTATTTAGTGTATTCTAGCATCCTGAAGTTGATTCCAGCATTAATTTCATTGTGCTTATGCTCATTTTTAAGATTTTGACATTTTCACCTTAAGTGTACAATCAGGGGCTGAAAACGCGTTTAAAGCAATAAAAAGTTCATTTTGGCTCTCACACCTAAACTAAACGTTGTAGACTCAAAATTTTTGCTGTATTCAGTGTATTCTAGCATCCTGAAGATGATTCCAGCATTAATTTCATCGTGCTTATGTTCATTTTGAAGATTTTGACATTTTCACCTTAAGTGTACAATCAGGGGCTGAAAACGCGTTTAAAGCAATAAAAAGTTCATTTTGGCTCTCACACCTAAACTAAACGTTGTAGAATCAAAATTTTTGCTGTATTCAGTGTATTCTAGCATCCTGAAGATGATTCCAGCATTAATTTCATCGTGCTTATGCTCATTTTGAAGATTTTGACATTTTCACCTAAAGTGCACAATCAGGCTGAAAACGCATTTAAAGCAATAAAAAGTTAATTTTGGCTCACACACCTAAAATAAACGTTGTATACTCAAAATTTTTGCTGTATTTAGTGTATTCTAGCATCCTGAAAATGATTCCAGCATTAATTTCATTGTGCTTATGCTCATTTTGAAGATTTTGACATTTTCACCTTCAGTGTACAATCAGGGGCTGAAAACGCGTTTAAAGCAATAAAAAGTTCATTTTGGCTCTCACACCTAAACTAAACGTTGTAGACTCAAAATTTTTGCTGTATTCAGTGTATTCTAGCATCCTGAAGATGATTCCAGCATTAATTTCATCATGCTTTTGCTCATTTTGAAGATTTTGACATTTTCACCTAAAGTGCACAATCAGGCTGAAAACGCATTTAAAGCAATAAAAAGTTCATTTTGGCTCACACACCTAAAATAAACAATGTATACTCAAAATTTTTGCTGTATTTAGTGTATTCTAGCATCCTGAAGATGATTCCAGCATTAATTTCATCGTGCTTATGCTCATTTTGAAGATTTTGACATTTTCACCTTAAGTGCACAATCAGGCTGAAAACGCATTTAAAGCAATAAAAAGTTCATTTTGGCTCACACAGCTAAAATAAACGTTGTAGACTCAAAATTGTTGCTGTATTTAGTGTATTTTAGCATCCTGAAGATGATTCCAGCATTAATTTCATTGTGCTTATGCTCATTTTTAAGATGTTGACATTTTCACCTTAAGTGTACAATCAGGGGCTGAAAACGCGTTTAAAGCAATAAAAAGTTCATTTTGGCTCTCACACCTAAACTAAACGTTGTAGACTCAAAATTTTTGCTGTATTCAGTGTATTCTAGCATCCTGAAGATGATTCCAGCATTAATTTCATCGTGCTTATGTTCATTTTGAAGATTTTGACATTTTCACCTAAAGTGCACAATCAGGCTGAAAACGCATTTAAAGCAATAAAAAGTTCATTTTGGCTCACACACCTAAAATAAATGTTGTAGACTCAAAATTTTTGCTGTATTTAGTGTATTTTAGCATCCTGAAGATGATTCCAGCATTAATTTCATTGTGCTTATGCTCATTTTTAAGATTTTGACATTTTCACCTTAAGTGTACAATCAGGGGCTGAAAACGCGTTTAAAGCAATAAAAAGTTCATTTTGGCTCTCACACCTAAACAAAACGTTGTAGACTCAAAATTTTTGCTGTATTCAGTGTATTCTAGCATCCTGAAGATGATTCCAGCATTAATTTCATTGTACTTATGCTCATTTTGAAGATTTGGACATTTTCACCTAAAGTGCACAATCAGGCTGAAAACGCATTTAAAGCAATAAAAAGTTCATTTTGGCTCACACACCTAAAATAAACTTTGTAGACTCAAAATTTTTGCTGTATTTAGTGTATTCTAGCATCCTGAAGATGATTCCAGCATTAATTTCACTGTGCTTATGCTCATTTTGAAGATTTTGACATTTTCACCTTAAGTGTACAATCAGGGGCTGAAAACGCGTTTAAAGCAATAAAAAGTTCATTTTGGCTCTCACAACTAAACTAAACGTTGTAGACTCAAAATTTTTGCTGTATTTAGTGTATTCTAGCATCCTGAAGATGATTCCAGCATTAATTTCATTGTGCTTATGCTCATTTTTAAGATTTTGACATTTTCACCTTAAGTGTACAATCAGGGGCTGAAAACGCGTTTAAAGCAATAAAAAGTTCATTTTGGCTCTCACACCTAAACTAAACGTTGTAGACTCAAAATTTTTGCTGTATTCAGTGTATTCTAGCATCCTGAAGATGATTCCAGCATTAATTTCATCGTGCTTATGCTCATTTTGAAGATTTTGACATTTTAACCTAAAGTGCACAATCAGGCTGAAAACGCATTTAAAGCAATAAAAAGTTCATTTTGGCTCACACACCTAAAATAAACTTTGTAGACTCAAAATTTTTGCTGTATTTAGTGTATTCTAGCATCCTGAAGATGATTCAAGCATTAATTTCATTGTGCTTATGATCATTTTGAAGATTTTGACATTTTCACCTTAAGTGTACAATCAGGGGCTGAAAACGCGTTTAAAGCAATAAAAAGTTCATTTTGGCTCTCACACCTAAACTAAACGTTGTAGACTCAAAATTTTTGCTGTATTTAGTGTATTCTAGCATCCTGAAGATGATTCCAGCATTAATTTCATCGTGCTTATGCTCATTTTGAAGATTTTGACATTTTCACCTAAAGTGCACAATCAGGCTGAAAACGCATTTAAAGCAATAAAAAGTTCATTTTGGCTCTCACACCTAAACTAAACGTTGTAGACTCAAAATTTTTGCTGTATTTAGTGTATTTTAGCATCCTGAAGATGATTCCAGCATTAATTTCATTGTGCTTATGCTCATTTTTAAGATTTTGACATTTTCACCTTAAGTGTACAATCAGGGGCTGAAAACGCGTTTAAAGCAATAAAAAGTTCATTTTGGCTCTCACACCTAAACTAAACGTTGTAGACTCAAAATTTTTGCTGTATTCAGTGTATTCTAGCATCCTGAAGATGATTCCAGCATTAATTTCATCGTGCTTATGCTCATTTTGAAGATTTTGACATTTTCACCTAAAGTGCACAATCAGGCTGAAAACGCATTTAAAGCAATAAAAAGTTCATTTTGGCTCACACACCTAAAATAAACTTTGTAGACTCAAAATTTTTGCTGTATTTAGTGTATTCTAGCATCCTGAAGATGATTCAAGCATTAATTTCATTGTGCTTATGCTCATTTTGAAGATTTTGACATTTTCACCTTAAGTGTACAATCAGGGGCTGAAAACGCGTTTAAAGCAATAAAAAGTTCATTTTGGCTCTCACACCTAAACTAAACGTTGTAGACAAAAAATTTTTGCTGTATTTAGTGTATTCTAGCATCCTGAAGATGATTCCAGCATTAATTTCATCGTGCTTATGCTCATTTTGAAGATTTTGACATTTTCACCTTAAGTGCACAATCAGGCTGAAAACGCATTTAAAGCAATAAAAAGTTCATTTTGGCTCACACACCTAAAATAAACGTTGTATACTCAAAATTTTTGCTGTATTTAGTGTATTCTAGCATCCTGAAGATGATTCCAGCATTAATTTCATTGTGCTTATGCTCATTTTGAAGATTTTGACATTTTCACCTTAAGTGTACAATCAGGGGCTGAAAACGAGTTTAAAGCAATAAAAAGTTCATTTTGGCTCTCACACCTAAACTAAACGTTGTAGACTCAAAATTTTTGCTGTATTCAGTGTATTCTAGCATCCTGAAGATGATTCCAGCATTAATTTCATCGTGCTTATGCTCATTTTGAAGATTTTGACATTTTCACCTAAAGTGCACAATCAGGCTGAAAACGCATTTAAAGCAATAAAAAGTTAATTTTGGCTCACACACCTAAATTAAACGTTGTATACTCAAAATTTTTGCTGTATTTAGTGTATTCTAGCATCCTGAAAATGATTCCAGCATTAATTTCATTGTGCTTATGCTCATTTTGAAGATTTTGACATTTTCACCTTCAGTGTACAATCAGGGGCTGAAAACGCGTTTAAAGCAATAAAAAGTTCATTTTGGCTCTCACACCTAAACTAAACGTTGTAGACTCAAAATTTTTGCTGTATTCAGTGTATTCTAGCATCCTGAAGATGATTCCAGCATTAATTTCATCATGCTTTTGCTCATTTTGAAGATTTTGACATTTTCACCTAAAGTGCACAATCAGGCTGAAAACGCATTTAAAGCAATAAAAAGTTCATTTTGGCTCACACACCTAAAATAAACGTTGTATACTCAAAATTTTTGCTGTATTTAGTGTATTTTAGCATCCTGAAGATGATTCCAGCATTAATTTCATTGTGCTTATGCTCATTTTTAAGATGTTGACATTTTCACCTTAAGTGTACAATCAGGGGCTGAAAACGCGTTTAAAGCAATAAAAAGTTCATTTTGGCTCTCACACCTAAACTAAACGTTGTAGACTCAAAATTTTTGCTGTATTCAGTGTATTCTAGCATCCTGAAGATGATTCCAGCATTAATTTCATCGTGCTTATGTTCATTTTGAAGATTTTGACATTTTCACCTAAAGTGCACAATCAGGCTGAAAACGCATTTAAAGCAATAAAAAGTTCATTTTGGCTCACACACCTAAAATAAATGTTGTAGACTCAAAATTTTTGCTGTATTTAGTGTATTTTAGCATCCTGAAGATGATTCCAGCATTAATTTCATTGTGCTTATGCTCATTTTTAAGATTTTGACATTTTCACCTTAAGTGTACAATCAGGGGCTGAAAACGCGTTTAAAGCAATAAAAAGTTCATTTTGGCTCTCACACCTAAACTAAACGTTGTAGACTCAAAAATTTTGCTGTATTCAGTGTATTCTAGCATCCTGAAGATGATTCCAGCATTAATTTCATTGTACTTATGCTCATTTTGAAGATTTGGACATTTTCACCTAAAGTGCACAATCAGGCTGAAAACGCATTTAAAGCAATAAAAAGTTCATTTTGGCTCACACACCTAAAATAAACTTTGTAGACTCAAAATTTTTGCTGTATTTAGTGTATTCTAGCATCCTGAAGATGATTCCAGCATTAATTTCATTGTGCTTATGCTCATTTTTAAGATTTTGACATTTTCACCTAAAGTGCACAATCAGGCTGAAAACGCATTTAAAGCCATAAAAAGTTCATTTTGGCTCTCACACCTAAACTAAATTTTTGCTGGATGTATTTTAGCATCCTGAAGATGATTCCAGCATTAATTTCATTGTGCTTATGCTCATTTTTAAGATTTTGACATTTTCACCTTAAGTGTACAATCAGGGGCTGAAAACGCGGTTAAAGCAATAAAAAGTTCATTTTGGCTCTCACACCTAAACTAAACGTTGTAGACTCAAAATTTTTGCTGTATTCATTGTATTCTAGCATCCTGAAGATGATTCCAGCATTAATTTCATCGTGCTTATGCTCATTTTGAAGATTTTGACATTTTCACCTAAAGTGCACAATCAGGCTAAAAACGCATTTAAAGCAATAAAAAGTTCATTTTGGCTCACACACCTAAAATAAACGTTGTAGACTCAAAATTTTTGCTGTATTTAGTGTATTCTAGCATCCTGAAGATGATTCCAGCATTAATTTCATTGTGCTTAAGCTCATTTTGAAGATTTTGACATTTTCACCTTAAGTGTACAATCAGGGGCTGAAAACGCGTTTAAAGCAATAAAAAGTTCATTTTGGCTCTCACACCTAAACTAAACGTTGTAGACTCAAAATGTTTGCTGTATTCAGTGTATTCTAGCATCCTGAAGATGATTCCAGCATTAATTTCATCGTGCTTATGTTCATTTTGAAGATTTTGACATTTTCACCTAAAGTGCACAATCAGGCTGAAAACGCATTTAAAGCAATAAAAAGTTCATTTTGGCTCACACACCTAAAATAAATGTTGTAGACTCAAAATTTTTGCTGTATTTAGTGTATTCTAGCATCCTGAAGATGATTCCAGCATTAATTTCATTGTGCTTATGCTCATTTTTAAGATTTTGACATTTTCACCTAAAGTGCACAATCAGGCTGAAAACGCATTTAAAGAAATAAAAAGTTCATTTTGGCTCTCACACCTAAACTAAACGTTGTAGACTCAAAATTTTTGCTGTATTTAGTGTATTCTAGCATCCTGAAGATGATTCCAGCATTAGTTTCATTGTGCTTATGCTCATTTTTAAGATTTTGACATTTTCACCTAAAGTGCACAATCAGGCTGAAAACGCATTTAAAGCCATAAAAAGTTCATTTTGGCTCTCACACCTAAACTAAATTTTTGCTGGATGTATTTTAGCATCCTGAAGATGATTCCAGCATTAATTTCATTGTGCTTATGCTCATTTTTAAGATTTTGACATTTTCACCTTAAGTGTACAATCAGGGGCTGAAAACGCGTTTAAAGCAATAAAAAGTTCATTTTGGCTCTCACACCTAAACTAAACGTTGTAGACTCAAAATTTTTGCTGTATTCAGTGTATTCTAGCATCCTGAAGATGATTCCAGCATTAATTTCATTGTACTTATGCTCATTTTGAAGATTTGGACATTTTCACCTAAAGTGCACAATCAGGCTGAAAACGCATTTAAAGCAATAAAAAGTTCATTTTGGCTCACACACCTAAAATAAACTTTGTAGACTCAAAATTTTTGCTGTATTTAGTGTATTCTAGCATCCTGAAGATGATTCCAGCATTAATTTCATTGTGCTTATGCTCATTTTTAAGATTTTGACATTTTCACCTAAAGTGCACAATCAGGCTGAAAACGCATTTAAAGAAATAAAAAGTTCATTTTGGCTCTCACACCTAAACTAAACGTTGTAGACTCAAAATTTTTGCTGTATTTAGTGTATTCTAGCATCCTGAAGATGATTCCAGCATTAGTTTCATTGTGCTTATGCTCATTTTTAAGATTTTGACATTTTCACCTAAAGTGCACAATCAGGCTGAAAACGCATTTAAAGCCATAAAAAGTTCATTTTGGCTCTCACACCTAAACTAAATTTTTGCTGGATGTATTTTAGCATCCTGAAGATGATTCCAGCATTAATTTCATTGTGCTTATGCTCATTTTTAAGATTTTGACATTTTCACCTTAAGTGTACAATCAGGGGCTGAAAACGCGGTTAAAGCAATAAAAAGTTCATTTTGGCTCTCACACCTAAACTAAACGTTGTAGACTCAAAATTTTTGCTGTATTCATTGTATTCTAGCATCCTGAAGATGATTCCAGCATTAATTTCATCGTGCTTATGCTCATTTTGAAGATTTTGACATTTTCACCTAAAGTGCACAATCAGGCTAAAAACGCATTTAAAGCAATAAAAAGTTCATTTTGGCTCACACACCTAAAATAAACGTTGTAGACTCAAAATTTTTGCTGTATTTAGTGTATTCTAGCATCCTGAAGATGATTCCAGCATTAATTTCATTGTGCTTAAGCTCATTTTGAAGATTTTGACATTTTCACCTTAAGTGTACAATCAGGGGCTGAAAACACGTTTAAAGCAATAAAAAGTTCATTTTGGCTCTCACACCTAAACTAAACGTTGTGGACTCAAAATGTTTGCTGTATTCAGTGTATTCTAGCATCCTGAAGATGATTCCAGCATTAATTTCATCGTGCTTATGCTCATTTTGAAGATTTTGACATTTTCACCTAAAGTGCACAATCAGGCTGAAAACGCATTTAAAGCAATAAAAAGTTCATTTTGGCTCACACAGCTAAAATAAACGTTGTAGACTCAAAATTGTTGCTGTATTTAGTGTATTTTAGCATCCTGAAGATGATTCCAGCATTAATTTCATTGTGCTTATGCTCATTTTTAAGATGTTGACATTTTCACCTTAAGTGTACGATCAGGGGCTGAAAACGCGTTTAAAGCAATAAAAAGTTCATTTTGGCTCTCACACCTAAACTAAACGTTGTAGACTCAAAATTTTTGCTGTATTCAGTGTATTCTAGCATCCTGAAGATGATTCCAGCATTAATTTCATCGTGCTTATGTTCATTTTGAAGATTTTGACATTTTCACCTAAAGTGCACAATCAGGCTGAAAACGCATTTAAAGCAATAAAAAGTTCATTTTGGCTCACACACCTAAAATAAATGTTGTAGACTCAAAATTTTTGCTGTATTTAGTGTATTCTAGCATCCTGAAGATGATTCCAGCATTAATTTCATTGTGCTTATGCTCATTTTTAAGATTTTGACATTTTCACCTAAAGTGCACAACCAGGCTGAAAACGCATTTAAAGCCATAAAAAGTTCATTTTGGCTCTCACACCTAAACTAAATTTTTGCTGGATGTATTTTAGCATCCTGAAGATGATTCCAGCATTAATTTCATTGTACTTATGCTCATTTTGAAGATTTTGACATTTTCACCTAAAGTGCACAATCAGGCTGAAAACGCATTTAAAGCAATAAAAAGTTCATTTTGGCTCACACACCTAAAATAAACTTTGTAGACTCAAAATTTCTGCTGTATTTAGTGTATTCTATTATCCTGAAGATGATTCCAGCATTAATTTCATTGTGCTTATGCTCATTTTTAAGATTTTGACATTTTCAACTAAAGTGCACAATCAGGCTGAAAACGCATTTAAAGAAATAAAAAGTTCATTTTGGCTCTCACACCGAAACTAAACGTTGTAGACTCAAAATTTTTGCTGTATTCAGTGTATTCTAGCATCCTGAAGATGATTCCAGCATTAATTTCATCGTGCTTATGCTCATTTTGAAGATTTTGACATTTTCACCTAAAGTGCACAATCAGGCTGAAAACGCATTTAAAGCAATAAAAAGTTCATTTTGGCTCACACACCTAAAATAAACTTTGTAGACTCAAAATTTTTGCTGTATTTAGTGTATTCTAGAATCCTGAAGATGATTCCAGCATTAATTTCATTGTGCTTATGCTTATTTTGAAGATTTTGACATTTTCACCTTAAGTGTACAATCAGGGGCTGAAAACGCGTTTAAAGCAATAAAAAGTTCATTTTGGCTCTCACACCTAAACTAAACGTTGTAGACTCAAAATTTTTGCTGTATTTAGTGTATTCCAGCATCCTGAAGATGATTCCAGCATTAATTTCATTGTGCTTATGCTCATTTTTAAGATTTTGACATTTTCCCCTTAAGTGTACAATCAGGGGCTGAAAACGCGTTTAAAGCAATAAAAAGTTCATTTTGGCTCTCACACCTAAACTAAACGTTGTAGACTCAAAATTTTTGCTGTATTCAGTGTATTCTAGCATCCTGAAGATGATTCCAGCATTAATTTCATCGTGCTTATGCTCATTTTGAAGATTTTGACATTTTCACCTTAAGTGTACAATCAGGGGCTGAAAACGCGTTTAAAGCAATAAAAAGTTCATTTTGGCTCTCACACCTAAACTAAACGTTGTAGACTCAAAATGTTTGCTGTATTCAGTGTATTCTAGCATCCTGAAGATGATTCCAGCATTAATTTCATCGTGCTTATGCTCATTTTGAAGATTTTGACATTTTCACCTAAAGTGCACAATCAGGCTGAAAAGGCATTTAAAGCAATAAAAAGTTCATTTTGGCTCACACACCTAAAATAAACGTTGTAGACTCAAAATTTTTGCTGTATTTAGTGTATTCTAGCATCCTGAAGATGATTCCAGCATTAATTTCATCGTGCTTATGTTCATTTTGAAGATTTTGACATTTTCACCTAAAGTGCACAATCAGGCTGAAAACGCATTTAAAGCAATAAAAAGTTCATTTTGGCTCACACACCTAAAATAAATGTTGTAGACTCAAAATTTTTGCTGTATTTAGTGTATTTTAGCATCCTGAAGATGATTCCAGCATTAATTTCATTGTGCTTATGCTCATTTTTAAGATTTTGACATTTTCACCTTAAGTGTACAATCAGGGGCTGAAAACGCGTTTAAAGCAATAAAAAGTTCATTTTGGCTCTCACACCTAAACTAAACGTTGTAGACTCAAAATTTTTGCTGTATTCAGTGTATTCTAGCATCCTGAAGATGATTCCAGCATTAATTTCATTGTACTTATGCTCATTTTGAAGATTTGGACATTTTCATCTAAAGTGCACAATCAGGCTGAAAACGCATTTAAAGCAATAAAAAGTTCATTTTGGCTCACACACCTAAAATAAACTTTGTAGACTCAAAATTTTTGCTGTATTTAGTGTATTCTAGCATCCTGAAGATGATTCCAGCATTAATTTCATTGTGCTTATGCTCATTTTTAAGATTTTGACATTTTCACCTAAAGTGCACAACCAGGCTGAAAACGCATTTAAAGCCATAAAAAGTTCATTTTGGCTCTCACACCTAAACTAAATTTTTGCTGGATGTATTTTAGCATCCTGAAGATGATTCCAGCATTAATTTCATTGTGCTTATGCTCATTTTTAAGATTTTGACATTTTCACCTTAAGTGTACAATCAGGGGCTGAAAACGCGGTTAAAGCAATAAAAAGTTCATTTTGGCTCTCACACCTAAACTAAACGTTGTAGACTCAAAATTTTTGCTGTATTCATTGTATTCTAGCATCCTGAAGATGATTCCAGCATTAATTTCATCGTGCTTATGCTCATTTTGAAGATTTTGACATTTTCACCTAAAGTGCACAATCAGGCTAAAAACGCATTTAAAGCAATAAAAAGTTCATTTTGGCTCACAAACCTAAACTAAACGTTGTAGACTCAAAATTTTTGCTGTATTTAGTGTATTCTAGCATCCTGGAGATGATTCCAGCATTAATTTCATTGTGCTTATGCTCATTTTTAAGATTTTGACATTTTCACCTTAAGTGTACAATCAGGGGCTGAAAACGCGTTTAAAGCAATAAAAAGTTCATTTTGGCTCTCACACCTAAACTAAACGTTGTAGACTCAAAAAAATTTCTGTATTCAGTGTATTCTAGCATCCTGAAGATGATTCCAGCATTAATTTCATTGTACTTATGCTCATTTTGAAGATTTTGACATTTTCACCTAAAGTGCACAATCAGGCTGAAAACGCATTTAAAGCAATAAAAAGTTCATTTTGGCTCACACACCTAAAATAAACTTTGTAGACTCAAAATTTCTGCTGTATTTAGTGTATTCTATTATCCTGAAGATGATTCCAGCATTAATTTCATTGTGCTTATGCTCATTTTTAAGATTTTGACATTTTCACCTAAAGTGCACAATCAGGCTGAAAACGCATTTAAAGAAATAAAAAGTTCATTTTGGCTCTCACACCTAAACTAAACGTTGTAGACTCAAAATTTTTGCTGTATTCAGTGTATTCTAGCATCCTGAAGATGATTCCAGCATTAATTTCATCGTGCTTATGCTCATTTTGAAGATTTTGACATTTTCACCTAAAGTGCACAATCAGGCTGAAAACGCATTTAAAGCAATAAAAAGTTCATTTTGGCTCACACACCTAAAATAAACTTTTGCTGGATGTATTTTAGCATCCTGAAGATGATTCCAGCATTAATTTCATTGTGCTTATGCTCATTTTTAAGATTTTGACATTTTCACCTTAAGTGTACAATCAGGGGCTGAAAACGCGGTTAAAGCAATAAAAAGTTCATTTTGGCTCTCACACCTAAACTAAACGTTGTAGACTCAAAATTTTTGCTGTATTCATTGTATTCTAGCATCCTGAAGATGATTCCAGCATTAATTTCATCGTGCTTATGCTCATTTTGAAGATTTTGACATTTTCACCTAAAGTGCACAATCAGGCTAAAAACGCATTTAAAGCAATAAAAAGTTCATTTTGGCTCACACACCTAAAATAAACGTTGTAGACTCAAAATTTTTGCTGTATTTAGTGTATTCTAGCATCCTGAAGATGATTCCAGCATTAATTTCATTGTGCTTAAGCTCATTTTGAAGATTTTGACATTTTCACCTTAAGTGTACAATCAGGGGCTGAAAACACGTTTAAAGCAATAAAAAGTTCATTTTGGCTCTTACACCTAAACTAAACGTTGTATACTCAAAATGTTTGCTGTATTCAGTGTATTCTAGCATCCTGAAGATGATTCCAGCATTAATTTCATCGTGCTTATGCTCATTTTGAAGATTTTGACATTTTCACCTAAAGTGCACAATCAGGCTGAAAACGCATTTAAAGCAATAAAAAGTTCATTTTGGCTCACACAGCTAAAATAAACGTTGTAGACTCAAAATTGTTGCTGTATTTAGTGTATTTTAGCATCCTGAAGATGATTCCAGCATTAATTTCATTGTGCTTATGCTCATTTTTAAGATGTTGACATTTTCACCTTAAGTGTACAATCAGGGGCTGAAAACGCGTTTAAAGCAATAAAAAGTTCATTTTGGCTCTCACACCTAAACTAAACGTTGTAGACTCAAAATTTTTGCTGTATTCAGTGTATTCTAGCATCCTGAAGATGATTCCAGCATTAATTTCATCGTGCTTATGTTCATTTTGAAGATTTTGACATTTTCACCTAAAGTGCACAATCAGGCTGAAAACGCATTTAAAGCAATAAAAAGTTCATTTTGGCTCACACACCTAAAATAAATGTTGTAGACTCAAAATTTTTGCTGTATTTAGTGTATTTTAGCATCCTGAAGATGATTCCAGCATTAATTTCATTGTGCTTATGCTCATTTTTAAGATTTTGACATTTTCACCTTAAGTGTACAATCAGGGGCTGAAAACGCGTTTAAAGCAATAAAAAGTTCATTTTGGCTCTCACACCTAAACTAAACGTTGTAGACTCAAAATTTTTGCTGTATTCAGTGTATTCTAGCATCCTGAAGATGATTCCAGCATTAATTTCATTGTACTTATGCTCATTTTGAAGATTTGGACATTTTCACCAAAAGTGCACAATCAGGCTGAAAACGCATTTAAAGCAATAAAAAGTTCATTTTGGCTCACACACCTAAAATAAACTTTGTAGACTCAAAATTTTTGCTGTATTTAGTGTATTCTAGCATCCTGAAGATGATTCCAGCATTAATTTCATTGTGCTTATGCTCATTTTTAAGATTTTGACATTTTCACCTAAAGTGCACAATCAGGCTGAAAACGCGTTTAAAGAAATAAAAAGTTCATTTTGGCTCTCACACCTAATCTAAACGTTGTAGACTCAAAATTTTTGCTGTATTTAGTGTATTCTAGCATCCTGAAGATGATTCCAGCATTAGTTTCATTGTGCTTATGCTCATTTTTAAGATTTTGACATTTTCACCTAAAGTGCACAATCAGGCTGAAAACGCATTTAAAGCCATAAAAAGTTCATTTTGGCTCTCACACCTAAACTAAATTTTTGCTGGATGTATTTTAGCATCCTGAAGATGATTCCAGCATTAATTTCATTGTGCTTATGCTCATTTTTAAGATTTTGACATTTTCACCTTAAGTGTACAATCAGGGGCTGAAAACGCGGTTAAAGCAATAAAAAGTTCATTTTGGCTCTCACACCTAAACTAAACGTTGTAGACTCAAAATTTTTGCTGTATTCATTGTATTCTAGCATCCTGAAGATGATTCCAGCATTAATTTCATCGTGCTTATGCTCATTTTGAAGATTTTGACATTTTCACCTAAAGTGCACAATCAGGCTAAAAACGCATTTAAAGCAATAAAAAGTTCATTTTGGCTCACACACCTAAAATAAACGTTGTAGACTCAAAATTTTTGCTGTATTTAGTGTATTCTAGCATCCTGAAGATGATTCCAGCATTAATTTCATTGTGCTTAAGCTCATTTTGAAGATTTTGACATTTTCACCTTAAGTGTACAATCAGGGGCTGAAAACGCGTTTAAAGCAATAAAAAGTTCATTTTGGCTCTCACACCTATACTAAACGTTGTAGACTCAAAATGTTTGCTGTATTCAGTGTATTCTAGCATCCTGAAGATGATTCCAGCATTAATTTCATCGTGCTTATGCTCATTTGGAAGATTTTGACATTTTCACCTAAAGTGCACAATCAGGCTGAAAACGCATTTAAAGCAATAAAAAGTTCATTTAGGCTCACACACCTAAAATAAACTTTGTAGACTCAAAATTTTTGCTGTATTTAGTGTATTCTAGCATCCTGAAGATGATTCCAGCATTAATTTCATTGTGCTTATGCTCATTTTTAAGATTTTGACATTTTCACCTTAAGTGTACAATCAGGGGCTGAAAACGCGTTTAAAGCAATAAAAAGTTCATTTTGGCTCTCACACCTGAACTAAACGTTGTAGACTCAAAATTTTTGCTGTATTTAGTGTATTTTAGCATCCTGAAGATGATTCCAGCATTAATTTCATTGTGCTTATGCTCATTTTTAAGATTTTGACATTTTCACCTTAAGTGTACAATCAGGGGCTGAAAACGCGTTTAAAGCAATAAAAAGTTCATTTTGGCTCTCACACCTAAACTAAACGTTGTAGACTCAAAATTTTTGCTGTATTTAGTGTATTTTAGCATCCTGAAGATGATTCCAGCATTAATTTCATTGTGCTTATGCTCATTTTTAAGATTTTGACATTTTCACCTTAAGTGTACAATCAGGGGCTGAAAACGCGTTTAAAGCAATAAAAAGTTCATTTTGGCTCTCACACCTAAACTAAACGTTGTAGACTCAAAAAAATTTCTGTATTCAGTGTATTCTAGCATCCTGAAGATGATTCCAGCATTAATTTCATTGTACTTATGCTCATTTTGAAGATTTTGACATTTTCACCTAAAGTGCACAATCAGGCTGAAAACGCATTTAAAGCAATAAAAAGTTCATTTTGGCTCACACACCTAAAATAAACTTTGTAGACTCAAAATTTCTGCTGTATTTAGTGTATTCTATTATCCTGAAGATGATTCCAGCATTAATTTCATTGTGCTTATGCTCATTTTTAAGATTTTGACATTTTCACCTAAAGTGCACAATCAGGCTGAAAACGCATTTAAAGAAATAAAAAGTTCATTTTGGCTCTCACACCTAAACTAAACGTTGTAGACTCAAAATTTTTGCTGTATTCAGTGTATTCTAGCATCCTGAAGATGATTCCAGCATTAATTTCATCGTGCTTATGCTCATTTTGAAGATTTTGACATTTTCACCTAAAGTGCACAATCAGGCTGAAAACGCATTTAAAGCAATAAAAAGTTCATTTTGGCTCTCACACCTAAACTAAACGATGTAGACTCCAAATTTTTACTGTATTTAGTGTATTCTAGCATCCTGAAGATGATTCCAGCATTAATTTCATTGTGCTTATGCTCATTTTTAAGATTTTGACATTTTCACCTTAAGTGTACAATCAGGGGCTGAAAACGCGTTTAAAGCAATAAAAAGTTCATTTTGGCTCTCACACCTAAACTAAACGTTGTAGACTCAAAATTTTTGCTGTATTCAGTGTATTCTAGCATCCTGAAGATGATTCCAGCATTAATTTCATCGTGCTTATGCTCATTTTGAAGATTTTGACATTTTCACCTAAAGTGCACAATAAGGCTGAAAACGCATTTAAAGCAATAAAAAGTTCATTTTGGCTCTCACACCTAAACAAAACGTTGTAGACTCAACATTTTTGCTGTATTTAGTGTATTCTAGCATCCTGAAGATGATTCCAGCATTAATTTCATTGTGCTTATGCTCATTTTTAAGATTTTGACATTTTCACCTTAAGTGTACAATCAGGGGCTGAAAACGCGTTTAAAGCAATAAAAAGTTCATTTTGGCTCTCACACCTAAACTAAACGTTGTAGACTCAAAATTTTTGCTGTATTCAGTGTATTCTAGCATCCTGAAGATGATTCCAGCATTAATTTCATCGTGCTTATGCTCATTTTGAAGATTTTGACATTTTCACCTAAAGTGCACAATCAGGCTGAAAACGCATTTAAAGCAATAAAAAGTTCATTTTGGCTCACACACCTAAAATAAACTTTGTAGACTCAAAATTTTTGCTGTATTTAGTGTATTCTAGAATCCTGAAGATGATTCCAGCATTAATTTCATTGTGCTTATGCTTATTTTGAAGATTTTGACATTTTCACCTTAAGTGTACAATCAGGGGCTGAAAACGCGTTTAAAGCAATAAAAAGTTCATTTTGGCTCTCACACCTAAACTAAACGTTGTAGACTCAAAATTTTTGCTGTATTTAGTGTATTCCAGCATCCTGAAGATGATTCCAGCATTAATTTCATTGTGCTTATGCTCATTTTTAAGATTTTGACATTTTCCCCTTAAGTGTACAATCAGGGGCTGAAAACGCGTTTAAAGCAATAAAAAGTTCATTTTGGCTCTCACACCTAAACTAAACGTTGTAGACTCAAAATTTTTGCTGTATTCAGTGTATTCTAGCATCCTGAAGATGATTCCAGCATTAATTTCATCGTGCTTATGCTCATTTTGAAGATTTTGACATTTTCACCTAAAGTGCACAATCAGGCTGAAAAGGCATTTAAAGCAATAAAAAGTTCATTTTGGCTCACACACCTAAAATAAACGTTGTAGACTCAAAATTTTTGCTGTATTTAGTGTATTCTAGCATCCTGAAGATGATTCCAGCATTAATTTCATCGTGCTTATGTTCATTTTGAAGATTTTGACATTTTCACCTAAAGTGCACAATCAGGCTGAAAACGCATTTAAAGCAATAAAAAGTTCATTTTGGCTCACACACCTAAAATAAATGTTGTAGACTCAAAATTTTTGCTGTATTTAGTGTATTTTAGCATCCTGAAGATGATTCCAGCATTAATTTCATTGTGCTTATGCTCATTTTTAAGATTTTGACATTTTCACCTTAAGTGTACAATCAGGGGCTGAAAACGCGTTTAAAGCAATAAAAAGTTCATTTTGGCTCTCACACCTAAACTAAACGTTGTAGACTCAAAATTTTTGCTGTATTCAGTGTATTCTAGCATCCTGAAGATGATTCCAGCATTAATTTCATTGTACTTATGCTCATTTTGAAGATTTGGACATTTTCACCTAAAGTGCACAATCAGGCTGAAAACGCATTTAAAGCAATAAAAAGTTCATTTTGGCTCACACACCTAAAATAAACTTTGTAGACTCAAAATTTTTGCTGTATTTAGTGTATTCTAGCATCCTGAAGATGATTCCAGCATTAATTTCATTGTGCTTATGCTCATTTTTAAGATTTTGACATTTTCACCTAAAGTGCACAACCAGGCTGAAAACGCATTTAAAGCCATAAAAAGTTCATTTTGGCTCTCACACCTAAACTAAATTTTTGCTGGATGTATTTTAGCATCCTGAAGATGATTCCAGCATTAATTTCATTGTGCTTATGCTCATTTTTAAGATTTTGACATTTTCACCTTAAGTGTACAATCAGGGGCTGAAAACGCGGTTAAAGCAATAAAAAGTTCATTTTGGCTCTCACACCTAAACTAAACGTTGTAGACTCAAAATTTTTGCTGTATTCATTGTATTCTAGCATCCTGAAGATGATTCCAGCATTAATTTCATCGTGCTTATGCTCATTTTGAAGATTTTGACATTTTCACCTAAAGTGCACAATCAGGCTAAAAACGCATTTAAAGCAATAAAAAGTTCATTTTGGCTCACAAACCTAAACTAAACGTTGTAGACTCAAAATTTTTGCTGTATTTAGTGTATTCTAGCATCCTGGAGATGATTCCAGCATTAATTTCATTGTGCTTATGCTCATTTTTAAGATTTTGACATTTTCACCTTAAGTGTACAATCAGGGGCTGAAAACGCGTTTAAAGCAATAAAAAGTTCATTTTGGCTCTCACACCTAAACTAAACGTTGTAGACTCAAAAAAATTTCTGTATTCAGTGTATTCTAGCATCCTGAAGATGATTCCAGCATTAATTTCATTGTACTTATGCTCATTTTGAAGATTTTGACATTTTCACCTAAAGTGCACAATCAGGCTGAAAACGCATTTAAAGCAATAAAAAGTTCATTTTGGCTCACACACCTAAAATAAACTTTGTAGACTCAAAATTTCTGCTGTATTTAGTGTATTCTATTATCCTGAAGATGATTCCAGCATTAATTTCATTGTGCTTATGCTCATTTTTAAGATTTTGACATTTTCACCTAAAGTGCACAATCAGGCTGAAAACGCATTTAAAGAAATAAAAAGTTCATTTTGGCTCTCACACCTAAACTAAACGTTGTAGACTCAAAATTTTTGCTGTATTCAGTGTATTCTAGCATCCTGAAGATGATTCCAGCATTAATTTCATCGTGCTTATGCTCATTTTGAAGATTTTGACATTTTCACCTAAAGTGCACAATCAGGCTGAAAACGCATTTAAAGCAATAAAAAGTTCATTTTGGCTCACACACCTAAAATAAACTTTGTAGACTCAAAATTTTTGCTGTATTTAGTGTATTCTAGAATCCTGAAGATGATTCCAGCATTAATTTCATTGTGCTTATGCTCATTTTTAAGATTTTGACATTTTCCCCTTAAGTGTACAATCAGGGGCTGAAAACGCGTTTAAAGCAATAAAAAGTTCATTTTGGCTCTCACACCTAAACTAAACGTTGTAGACTCAAAATTTTTGCTGTATTCAGTGTATTCTAGCATCCTGAAGATGATTCCAGCATTAATTTCATCGTGCTTATGCTCATTTTGAAGATTTTGACATTTTCACCTTAAGTGTACAATCAGGGGCTGAAAACGCGTTTAAAGCAATAAAAAGTTCATTTTGGCTCTCACACCTAAACTAAACGTTGTAGACTCAAAATGTTTGCTGTATTCAGTGTATTCTAGCATCCTGAAGATGATTCCAGCATTAATTTCATCGTGCTTATGCTCATTTTGAAGATTTTGACATTTTCACCTAAAGTGCACAATCAGGCTGAAAAGGCATTTAAAGCAATAAAAAGTTCATTTTGGCTCACACACCTAAAATAAACGTTGTAGACTCAAAATTTTTGCTGTATTTAGTGTATTCTAGCATCCTGAAGATGATTCCAGCATTAATTTCATCGTGCTTATGTTCATTTTGAAGATTTTGACATTTTCACCTAAAGTGCACAATCAGGCTGAAAACGCATTTAAAGCAATAAAAAGTTCATTTTGGCTCACACACCTAAAATAAATGTTGTAGACTCAAAATTTTTGCTGTATTTAGTGTATTTTAGCATCCTGAAGATGATTCCAGCATTAATTTCATTGTGCTTATGCTCATTTTTAAGATTTTGACATTTTCACCTTAAGTGTACAATCAGGGGCTGAAAACGCGTTTAAAGCAATAAAAAGTTCATTTTGGCTCTCACACCTAAACTAAACGTTGTAGACTCAAAATTTTTGCTGTATTTAGTGTATTCTAGCATCCTGAAGATGATTCCAGCATTAATTTCATTGTGCTTATGCTCATTTTGAAGATTTTGACATTTTCACCTAAAGTGTACAATCAGGCTGAAAACGCATTTAAAGCAATAAAAAGTTCATTTTGGCTCTCACACCTAAACTAAACGTTGTAGACTCAAAATTTTTGCTTTATTTAGTGTATTCTAGCATCCTGAAGATGATTCCAGCATTAATTTCATTGTGCTTATGCTCATTTTTAAGATTTTGACATTTTCACCTTAAGTGTACAATCAGGGGCTGAAAACGCGTTTAAAGCAATAAAAAGTTCATTTTGGCTCTCACACCTAAACTAAACGTTGTAGACTCAAAATTTTTGCTGTATTCAGTGTATTCTAGCATCCTGAAGATGATTCCAGCATTAATTTCATCGTGCTTATGCTCATTTTGAAGATTTTGACATTTTCACCTAAAGTGCACGATCAGGCTGAAAACGCATTTAAAGCAATAAAAAGTTCATTTTTGCTCACAAACCTAAACTAAACGTTGTAGACTCAAAATTTTTGCTGTATTTAGTGTATTCTAGCATCCTGGAGATGATTCCAGCATTAATTTCATTGTGCTTATGCTCATTTTTAAGATTTTGACATTTTCACCTTAAGTGTACAATCAGGGGCTGAAAACGCGTTTAAAGCAATAAAAAGTTCATTTTGGCTCTCACACCTAAACTAAACGTTGTAGACTCAAACTTTTTGCTGTATTCAGTGTATTCTAGCATCCTGAAGATGATTCCAGCATTAATTTCATCGTGCTTATGCTCATTTTGAAGATTTTGACATTTTCACCTAAACTGCACAATCAGGCTGAAAACGCATTTAAAGCAATAAAAAGTTCATTTTGGCACACAAACCTAAACTAAACGTTGTAGACTCAAAATTTTTGCTGTATTTAGTGTATTCTAGCATCCTGAAGATGATTCCAGCATTAATTTCATTGTGCTTATGCTCATTTTGAAGATTTTGACATTTTCACCTTAAGTGTACAATCAGGGGCTGAAAACGCGTTTAAAGCAATAAAAAGTTCATTTTGGCTCTCACACCTAAACTAAACGTTGTAGACTCAAAATTTTTGCTGTATTCAGTGTATTCTAGCATCCTGAAGATGATTCCAGCATTAATTTCATCGTGCTTATGCTCATTTTGAAGATTTTGACATTTTCACCTAAAGTGCACAATCAGGCTGAAAACGCATTTAAAGCAATAAAAAGTTCATTTTGGCTCTCACACCTAAACTAAACGATGTAGACTCAAAATTTTTACTGTATTTAGTGTATTCTAGCATCCTGAAGATGATTCCAGCATTAATTTCATTGTGCTTATGCTCATTTTTAAGATTTTGACATTTTCACCTTAAGTGTACAATCAGGGGCTGAAAACGCGTTTAAAGCAATAAAAAGTTCATTTTGGCTCTCACACCTAAACAAAACGTTGTAGACTCAAAATTTTTGCTGTATTCAGTGTATTCTAGCATCCTGAAGATGATTCCAGCATTAATTTCATCGTGCTTATGCTCATTTTGAAGATTTTGACATTTTCACCTAAAGTGCACAATCAGGCTGAAAACGCATTTAAAGCAATAAAAAGTTCATTTTGGCACACAAACCTAAACTAAACGTTGTAGACTGAAAATTTTTGCTGTATTTAGTGTATTCTAGCATCCTGAAGATGATTCCAGCATTAATTTCATTGTGCTTATGCTCATTTTGAAGATTTTGACATTTTCACCTTAATTGTACAATCAGGGGCTGAAAACGCGTTTAAAGCAATAAAAAGTTCATTTTGGCTCTCACACCTAAACTAAACGTTGTAGACTCAAAATTTTTGCTGTATTCAGTGTATTCTAGCATCCTGAAGATGATTCCAGCATTAATTTCATCGTGCTTATGCTCATTTTGAAGATTTTGACATTTTCACCTAAAGTGCACAATAAGGCTGAAAACGCGTTTAAAGCAATAAAAAGTTCATTTTGGCTCTCACACCTAAACTAAACGTTGTAGACTCAAAATTTTTGCTGTATTCAGTGTATTCTAGCATCCTGAAGATGATTCCAGCATTAATTTCATCGTGCTTATGCTCATTTTGAAGATTTTGACATTTTCACCTAAAGTGCACAATCAGGCTGAAAACGCATTTAAAGCAATAAAAAGTTCATTTTAGCACACAAACCTAAACTAAACGTTGTAGACTCAAAATTTTTGCTGTATTTAGTGTATTCTAGCATCCTGAAGATGATTCCAGCATTAATTTCATTGTGCTTATGCTCATTTTGAAGATTTTGACATTTTCACCTTAATTGTACAATCAGGGGCTGAAAACGCGTTTAAAGCAATAAAAAGTTCATTTTGGCTCTCACACCTAAACTAAACGTTGTAGACTCAAAATTTTTGCTGTATTTAGTGTATTCTAGCATCCTGAAGATGATTCCAGCATTAATTTCATCGTGCTTATGCTCATTTTGAAGATTTTGACATTTTCACCTAAAGTGCACAATAAGGCTGAAAACGCATTTAAAGCAATAAAAAGTTCATTTTGGCTCTCACACCTAAACAAAACGTTGTAGACTCAACATTTTTGCTGTATTTAGTGTATTCTAGCATCCTGAAGATGATTCCAGCATTAATTTCATTGTGCTTATGCTCATTTTTAAGATTTTGACATTTTCACCTTAAGTGTACAATCAGGGGCTGAAAACGCGTTTAAAGCAATAAAAAGTTCATTTTGGCTCTCACACCTAAACTAAACGTTGTAGACTCAACATTTTTGCTGTATTCAGTGTATTCTAGCATCCTGAAGATGATTCCAGCATTAATTTCATCGTGCTTATGCTCATTTTGAAGATTTTGACATTTTCACCTAAAGTGCACAATCAGGCTGAAAACGCATTTAAAGCAATAAAAAGTTCATTTTGGCTCTCACACCTAAACTAAACGATGTAGACTCAAAATTTTTACTGTATTTAGTGTATTCTAGCATCCTGAAGATGATTCCAGCATTAATTTCATTGTGCTTATGCTCATTTTTAAGATTTTGACATTTTCACCTTAAGTGTACAATCAGGGGCTGAAAACGCGTTTAAAGCAATAAAAAGTTCATTTTGGCTCTCACACCTAAACAAAACGTTGTAGACTCAAAATTTTTGCTGTATTCAGTGTATTCTAGCATCCTGAAGATGATTCCAGCATTAATTTCATCGTGCTTATGCTCATTTTGAAGATTTTGACATTTTCACCTAAAGTGCACAATCAGGCTGAAAACGCATTTAAAGCAATAAAAAGTTCATTTTGGCACACAAACCTAAACTAAACGTTGTAGACTGAAAATTTTTGCTGTATTTAGTGTATTCTAGCATCCTGAAGATGATTCCAGCATTAATTTCATTGTGCTTATGCTCATTTTGAAGATTTTGACATTTTCACCTTAATTGTACAATCAGGGGCTGAAAACGCGTTTAAAGCAATAAAAAGTTCATTTTGGCTCTCACACCTAAACTAAACGTTGTAGACTCAAAATTTTTGCTGTATTCAGTGTATTCTAGCATCCTGAAGATGATTCCAGCATTAATTTCATCGTGCTTATGCTCATTTTGAAGATTTTGACATTTTCACCTAAAGTGCACAATAAGGCTGAAAACGCGTTTAAAGCAATAAAAAGTTCATTTTGGCTCTCACACCTAAACTAAACGTTGTAGACTCAAAATTTTTGCTGTATTCAGTGTATTCTAGCATCCTGAAGATGATTCCAGCATTAATTTCATCGTGCTTATGCTCATTTTGAAGATTTTGACATTTTCACCTAAAGTGCACAATCAGGCTGAAAACGCATTTAAAGCAATAAAAAGTTCATTTTAGCACACAAACCTAAACTAAACGTTGTAGACTCAAAATTTTTGCTGTATTTAGTGTATTCTAGCATCCTGAAGATGATTCCAGCATTAATTTCATTGTGCTTATGCTCATTTTGAAGATTTTGACATTTTCACCTTAATTGTACAATCAGGGGCTGAAAACGCGTTTAAAGCAATAAAAAGTTCATTTTGGCTCTCACACCTAAACTAAACGTTGTAGACTCAAAATTTTTGCTGTATTTAGTGTATTCTAGCATCCTGAAGATGATTCCAGCATTAATTTCATCGTGCTTATGCTCATTTTGAAGATTTTGACATTTTCACCTAAAGTGCACAATCAGGGTGAAAACGCATTTAAAGCAATAAAAAGTTCATTTTCGCTCACAAACCTAAACTAAACGTTGTAGACTCAAAATTTTTGCTGTATTTAGTGTATTCTAGCATCCTGAAGATTATTCCAGCATTAATTTCATTGTGCTTATGCTCATTTTTAAGATTTTGACATTTTCACCTTAAGTGTACAATCAGGGGCTGAAAACGCGTTTAAAGCAATAAAAAGTTCATTTTGGCTCTCACACCTAAACTAAACGTTGTAGACTCAAAATTTTTGCTGTATTCAGTGTATTCTAGCATCCTGAAGATGATTCCAGCATTAATTTCATCGTGCTTATGCTCATTTTGAAGATTTTGACATTTTCACCTAAAGTGCACAATCAGGCTGAAAACGCATTTAAAGCAATAAAAAGTTCATTTTTGCTCACAAACCTAAACTAAACGTTGTAGACTCAAAATTTTTGCTGTATTTAGTGTATTCTAGCATCCTGAAGATGATTCCAGCATTAATTTCATTGTGCTTATGCTCATTTTTAAGATTTTGACATTTTCACCTTAAGTGTACAATCAGGGGCTGAAAACGCGTTTAAAGCAATAAAAAGTTCATTTTGGCTCTCACACCTAAACTAAACGTTGTAGACTCAAAATTTTTGCTGTATTCAGTGTATTCTAGCATCCTGAAGATGATTCCAGCATTAATTTCATCGTGCTTATGCTCATTTTGAAGATTTTGACATTTTCACCTAAAGTGCACAATCAGGCTGAAAACGCATTTAAAGCAATAAAAAGTTCATTTTGGCACACAAACCTAAACTAAACGTTGTAGACTCAAAATTTTTGCTGTATTTAGTGTATTCTAGCATCCTGAAGATGATTCCAGCATTAATTTCATTGTGTTTATGCTCATTTTGAAGATTTTGACATTTTCACCTTAAGTGTACAATCAGGGGCTGAAAATGCGTTTAAAGCAATAAAAAGTTCATTTTGGCTCTCACACCTAAACTAAACGTTGTAGACTCAAAATTTTTGCTGTATTTAGTGTATTCTAGCATCCTGAAGATGATTCCAGCATTAATTTCAGTGTGCTTATGCTCATTTTGAAGATTTTGACATTTTCACCTAAAGTGTACAATCAGGGGCTGAAAACACGTTTAAAGCAATAAAAAGTTCATTTTGGCTCTCACACCTAAACTAAACGTTGTAGACTCAAAATTTTTGCTGTATTTAGTGTATTCTAGCATCCTGAAGATGATTCCAGCATTAATTTCATTGTGCTTATGCTCATTTTTAAGATTTTGACATTTTCACCTTAAGTGTACAATCAGGGGCTGAAAACGCGTTTAAAGCAATAAAAAGTTCATTTTGGCTCTCACACCTAAACTAAACGTTGTAGACTCAAAATTTTTGCTGTATTCAGTGTATTCTAGCATCCTGAAGATGATTCCAGCATTAATTTCATCGTGCTTATGCTCATTTTGAAGATTTTGACATTTTCACCTAAAGTGCACGATCAGGCTGAAAACGCATTTAAAGCAATAAAAAGTTCATTTTTGCTCACAAACCTAAACTAAACGTTGTAGACTCAAAATTTTTGCTGTATTTAGTGTATTCTAGCATCCTGGAGATGATTCCAGCATTAATTTCATTGTGCTTATGCTCATTTTTAAGATTTTGACATTTTCACCTTAAGTGTACAATCAGGGGCTGAAAACGCGTTTAAAGCAATAAAAAGTTCATTTTGGCTCTCACACCTAAACTAAACGTTGTAGACTCAAACTTTTTGCTGTATTCAGTGTATTCTAGCATCCTGAAGATGATTCCAGCATTAATTTCATCGTGCTTATGCTCATTTTGAAGATTTTGACATTTTCACCTAAACTGCACAATCAGGCTGAAAACGCATTTAAAGCAATAAAAAGTTCATTTTGGCACACAAACCTAAACTAAACGTTGTAGACTCAAAATTTTTGCTGTATTTAGTGTATTCTAGCATCCTGAAGATGATTCCAGCATTAATTTCATTGTGCTTATGCTCATTTTGAAGATTTTGACATTTTCACCTTAAGTGTACAATCAGGGGCTGAAAACGCGTTTAAAGCAATAAAAAGTTCATTTTGGCTCTCACACCTAAACTAAACGTTGTAGACTCAAAATTTTTGCTGTATTCAGTGTATTCTAGCATCCTGAAGATGATTCCAGCATTAATTTCATCGTGCTTATGCTCATTTTGAAGATTTTGACATTTTCACCTAAAGTGCACAATCAGGCTGAAAACGCATTTAAAGCAATAAAAAGTTCATTTTGGCTCTCACACCTAAACTAAACGATGTAGACTCAAAATTTTTACTGTATTTAGTGTATTCTAGCATCCTGAAGATGATTCCAGCATTAATTTCATTGTGCTTATGCTCATTTTTAAGATTTTGACATTTTCACCTTAAGTGTACAATCAGGGGCTGAAAACGCGTTTAAAGCAATAAAAAGTTCATTTTGGCTCTCACACCTAAACAAAACGTTGTAGACTCAAAATTTTTGCTGTATTCAGTGTATTCTAGCATCCTGAAGATGATTCCAGCATTAATTTCATCGTGCTTATGCTCATTTTGAAGATTTTGACATTTTCACCTAAAGTGCACAATCAGGCTGAAAACGCATTTAAAGCAATAAAAAGTTCATTTTGGCACACAAACCTAAACTAAACGTTGTAGACTCAAAATTTTTGCTGTATTTAGTGTATTCTAGCATCCTGAAGATTATTCCAGCATTAATTTCATTGTGCTTATGCTCATTTTTAAGATTTTGACATTTTCACCTTAAGTGTACAATCAGGGGCTGAAAACGCGTTTAAAGCAATAAAAAGTTCATTTTGGCTCTCACACCTAAACTAAACGTTGTAGACTCAAAATTTTTGCTGTATTCAGTGTATTCTAGCATCCTGAAGATGATTCCAGCATTAATTTCATCGTGCTTATGCTCATTTTGAAGATTTTGACATTTTCACCTAAAGTGCACAATCAGGCTGAAAACGCATTTAAAGCAATAAAAAGTTCATTTTTGCTCACAAACCTAAACTAAACGTTGTAGACTCAAAATTTTTGCTGTATTTAGTGTATTCTAGCATCCTGAAGATGATTCCAGCATTAATTTCATTGTGCTTATGCTCATTTTTAAGATTTTGACATTTTCACCTTAAGTGTACAATCAGGGGCTGAAAACGCGTTTAAAGCAATAAAAAGTTCATTTTGGCTCTCACACCTAAACTAAACGTTGTAGACTCAAAATTTTTGCTGTATTCAGTGTATTCTAGCATCCTGAAGATGATTCCAGCATTAATTTCATCGTGCTTATGCTCATTTTGAAGATTTTGACATTTTCACCTAAAGTGCACAATCAGGCTGAAAACGCATTTAAAGCAATAAAAAGTTCATTTTGGCACACAAACCTAAACTAAACGTTGTAGACTCAAAATTTTTGCTGTATTTAGTGTATTCTAGCATCCTGAAGATGATTCCAGCATTAATTTCATTGTGTTTATGCTCATTTTGAAGATTTTGACATTTTCACCTTAAGTGTACAATCAGGGGCTGAAAATGCGTTTAAAGCAATAAAAAGTTCATTTTGGCTCTCACACCTAAACTAAACGTTGTAGACTCAAAATTTTTGCTGTATTTAGTGTATTCTAGCATCCTGAAGATGATTCCAGCATTAATTTCATTGTGCTTATGCTCATTTTGAAGATTTTGACATTTTCACCTAAAGTGTACAATCAGGGGCTGAAAACACGTTTAAAGCAATAAAAAGTTCATTTTGGCTCTCACACCTAAACTAAACGTTGTAGACTCAAAATTTTTGCTGTATTTAGTGTATTCTAGCATCCTGAAGATGATTCCAGCATTAATTTCATTGTGCTTATGCTCATTTTTAAGATTTTGACATTTTCACCTTAAGTGTACAATCAGGGGCTGAAAACGCGTTTAAAGCAATAAAAAGTTCATTTTGGCTCTCACACCTAAACTAAACGTTGTAGACTCAAAATTTTTGCTGTATTCAGTGTATTCTAGCATCCTGAAGATGATTCCAGCATTAATTTCATCGTGCTTATGCTCATTTTGAAGATTTTGACATTTTCACCTAAAGTGCACAATCAGGCTGAAAACGCATTTAAAGCAATAAAAACTTAATTTTGGCTCTCACACCTAAACTAAACGATGTAGACTCAAAATTTTTACTGTATTTAGTGTATTCTAGCATCCTGAAGATGATTCCAGCATTAATTTCATTGTGCTTATGCTCATTTTTAAGATTTTGACATTTTCACCTTAAGTGTACAATCAGGGGCTGAAAACGCGTTTAAAGCAATAAAAAGTTCATTTTGGCTCTCACACCTAAACTAAACGTTGTAGAATCAAAATTGTTGCTGTATTTAGTGTATTCTAGCATCCTGAAGATGATTCCAGCATTAATTTCATTGTGCTTATGCTCATTTTGAAGATTTTGACATTTTCACCTTAAGTGTACAATCAGGGGCTGAAAACGCGTTTAAAGCAATAAAAAGTTCATTTTGGCTCTCACACCTAAACTAAACGTTGTAGACTCAAAATTTTTGCTGTATTTAGTGTATTCTAGCATCCTGAAGATGATTCCAGCATTAATTTCATTGTGCTTATGCTCATTTTTAAGATTTTGACATTTTCACCTTAAGTGTACAATCAGGGGCTGAAAACGCGTTTAAAGCAATAAAAAGTTCATTTTGGCTCTCACACCTAAACTAAACGTTGTAGACTCAAAATTTTTGCTGTATTTAGTGTATTCTAGCATCCTGAAGATGATTCCAGCATTAATTTCATTGTGCTTATGCTCATTTTGAAGATTTTGACATTTTCACCTAAAGTGTACAATCAGGCTGAAAACGCATTTAAAGCAATAAAAAGTTCATTTTGGCTCTCACACCTAAACTAAACGTTGTAGACTCAAAATTTTTGCTGTATTCAGTGTATTCTAGCATCCTGAAGATGATTCCAGCATTAATTTCATCGTGCTTATGCTCATTTTGAAGATTTTGACATTTTCACCTAAAGTGCACAATCAGGCTGAAAACGCATTTAAAGCAATAAAAAGTTCATTTTGGCTCACAAACCTAAACTAAACGTTGTAGACTCAAAAATTTTGCTGTATTTAGTGTATTCTAGCATCCTGAAGATGATTCCAGCATTAATTTCATTGTGATTATGCTCATTTTTAAGATTTTGACATTTTCACCTTAAGTGTACAATCAGGGGCTGAAAACGCGTTTAAAGCAATAAAAAGTTCATTTTGGCTCTCACACCTAAACTAAACGTTGTAGACTCAAAATTTTTGCTGTATTTAGTGTATTCTAGCATCCTGAAGATGATTCCAGCATTAATTTCATCGTGCTTATGCTCATTTTGAAGATTTTGACATTTTCACCTAAAGTGCACAATAAGGCTGAAAACGCATTTAAAGCAATAAAAAGTTCATTTTGGCTCTCACACCTAAACAAAACGTTGTAGACTCAACATTTTTGCTGTATTTAGTGTATTCTAGCATCCTGAAGATGATTCCAGCATTAATTTCATTGTGCTTATGCTCATTTTTAAGATTTTGACATTTTCACCTTAAGTGTACAATCAGGGGCTGAAAACGCGTTTAAAGCAATAAAAAGTTCATTTTGGCTCTCACACCTAAACTAAACGTTGTAGACTCAACATTTTTGCTGTATTCAGTGTATTCTAGCATCCTGAAGATGATTCCAGCATTAATTTCATCGTGCTTATGCTCATTTTGAAGATTTTGACATTTTCACCTAAAGTGCACAATCAGGCTGAAAACGCATTTAAAGCAATAAAAAGTTCATTTTTGCTCACAAACCTAAACTAAACGTTGTAGACTCAAAATTTTTGCTGTATTTAGTGTATTCTAGCATCCTGAAGATGATTCCAGCATTAATTTCATTGTGCTTATGCTCATTTTTAAGATTTTGACATTTTCACCTTAAGTGTACAATCAGGGGCTGAAAACGCGTTTAAAGCAATAAAAAGTTCATTTTGGCTCTCACACCTAAACTAAACGTTGTAGACTCTAAATTTTTGCTGTATTCAGTGTATTCTAGCATCCTGAAGATGATTCCAGCATTAATTTCATCGTGCTTATGCTCATTTTGAAGATTTTGACATTTTCACCTAAAGTGCACAATCAGGCTGAAAACGCATTTAAAGCAATAAAAAGTTCATTTTGGCACACAAACCTAAACTAAACGTTGTAGACTCAAAATTTTTGCTGTATTTAGTGTATTCTAGCATCCTGAAGATGATTCCAGCATTAATTTCATTGTGCTTATGCTCATTTTGAAGATTTTGACATTTTCACCTAAAGTGTACAATCAGGCTGAAAACGCATTTAAAGCAATAAAAAGTTCATTTTGGCTCTCACACCTAAACTAAACGTTGTAGACTCAAAATTTTTGCTGTATTCAGTGTATTCTAGCATCCTGAAGATGATTCCAGCATTAATTTCATCGTGCTTATGCTCATTTTGAAGATTTTGACATTTTCACCTAAAGTGCACAATCAGGCTGAAAACGCATTTAAAGCAATAAAAAGTTCATTTTGGCTCACAAACCTAAACTAAACGTTGTAGACTCAAAATTTTTGCTGTATTTAGTGTATTCTAGCATCCTGAAGATGATTCCAGCATTAATTTCATTGTGATTATGCTCATTTTTAAGATTTTGACATTTTCACCTTAAGTGTACAATCAGGGGCTGAAAACGCGTTTAAAGCAATAAAAAGTTCATTTTGGCTCTCACACCTAAACTAAACGTTGTAGACTCAAAATTTTTGCTGTATTCAGTGTATTCTAGCATCCTGAAGATGATTCCAGCATTAATTTCATCGTGCTTATGCTCATTTTGAAGATTTTGACATTTTCACCTAAAGTGCACAATCAGGCTGAAAACGCATTTAAAGCAATAAAAAGTTCATTTTTGCTCACAAACCTAAACTAAACGTTGTAGACTCAAAATTTTTGCTGTATTTAGTGTATTCTAGCATCCTGAAGATGATTCCAGCATTAATTTCATTGTGCTTATGCTCATTTTTAAGATTTTGACATTTTCACCTTAAGTGTACAATCAGGGGCTGAAAACGCGTTTAAAGCAATAAAAAGTTCATTTTGGCTCTCACACCTAAACTAAACGTTGTAGACTCTAAATTTTTGCTGTATTCAGTGTATTCTAGCATCCTGAAGATGATTCCAGCATTAATTTCATCGTGCTTATGCTCATTTTGAAGATTTTGACATTTTCACCTAAAGTGCACAATCAGGCTGAAAACGCATTTAAAGCAATAAAAAGTTCATTTTGGCACACAAACCTAAACTAAACGTTGTAGACTCAAAATTTTTGCTGTATTTAGTGTATTCTAGCATCCTGAAGATGATTCCAGCATTAATTTCATTGTGCTTATGCTCATTTTGAAGATTTTGACATTTTCACCTTAAGTGTACAATCAGGGGCTGAAAATGCGTTTAAAGCAATAAAAAGTTCATTTTGGCTCTCACACCTAAACTAAACGTTGTAGACTCAAAATTTTTGCTGTATTTAGTGTATTCTAGCATCCTGAAGATGATTCCAGCATTAATTTCATTGTGCTTATGCTCATTTTGAAGATTTTGACATTTTCACCTAAAGTGTACAATCAGGGGCTGAAAACACGTTTAAAGCAATAAAAAGTTCATTTTGGCTCTCACACCTAAACTAAACGTTGTAGACTCAAAATTTTTGCTGTATTTAGTGTATTCTAGCATCCTGAAGATGATTCCAGCATTAATTTCATTGTGCTTATGCTCATTTTTAAGATTTTGACATTTTCACCTTAAGTGTACAATCAGGGGCTGAAAACGCGTTTAAAGCAATAAAAAGTTCATTTTGGCTCTCACACCTAAACTAAACGTTGTAGACTCAAAATTTTTGCTGTATTCAGTGTATTCTAGCATCCTGAAGATGATTCCAGCATTAATTTCATCGTGCTTATGCTCATTTTGAAGATTTTGACATTTTCACCTAAAGTGCACAATCAGGCTGAAAACGCATTTAAAGCAATAAAAACTTAATTTTGGCTCTCACACCTAAACTAAACGATGTAGACTCAAAATTTTTACTGTATTTAGTGTATTCTAGCATCCTGAAGATGATTCCAGCATTAATTTCATTGTGCTTATGCTCATTTTTAAGATTTTGACATTTTCACCTTAAGTGTACAATCAGGGGCTGAAAACGCGTTTAAAGCAATAAAAAGTTCATTTTGGCTCTCACACCTAAACTAAACGTTGTAGAATCAAAATTGTTGCTGTATTTAGTGTATTCTAGCATCCTGAAGATGATTCCAGCATTAATTTCATTGTGCTTATGCTCATTTTGAAGATTTTGACATTTTCACCTTAAGTGTACAATCAGGGGCTGAAAACGCGTTTAAAGCAATAAAAAGTTCATTTTGGCTCTCACACCTAAACTAAACGTTATAGACTCAAAATTTTTGCTGTATTTAGTGTATTCTAGCATCCTGAAGATGATTCCAGCATTAATTTCATTGTGCTTATGCTCATTTTTAAGATTTTGACATTTTCACCTTAAGTGTACAATCAGGGGCTGAAAACGCGTTTAAAGCAATAAAAAGTTCATTTTGGCTCTCACACCTAAACTAAACGTTGTAGACTCAAAATTTTTGCTGTATTTAGTGTATTCTAGCATCCTGAAGATGATTCCAGCATTAATTTCATTGTGCTTATGCTCATTTTGAAGATTTTGACATTTTCACCTAAAGTGTACAATCAGGCTGAAAACGCATTTAAAGCAATAAAAAGTTCATTTTGGCTCTCACACCTAAACTAAACGTTGTAGACTCAAAATTTTTGCTGTATTCAGTGTATTCTAGCATCCTGAAGATGATTCCAGCATTAATTTCATCGTGCTTATGCTCATTTTGAAGATTTTGACATTTTCACCTAAAGTGCACAATCAGGCTGAAAACGCATTTAAAGCAATAAAAAGTTCATTTTGGCTCACAAACCTAAACTAAACGTTGTAGACTCAAAATTTTTGCTGTATTTAGTGTATTCTAGCATCCTGAAGATGATTCCAGCATTAATTTCATTGTGATTATGCTCATTTTTAAGATTTTGACATTTTCACCTTAAGTGTACAATCAGGGGCTGAAAACGCGTTTAAAGCAATAAAAAGTTCATTTTGGCTCTCACACCTAAACTAAACGTTGTAGACTCAAAATTTTTGCTGTATTCAGTGTATTCTAGCATCCTGAAGATGATTCCAGCATTAATTTCATCGTGCTTATGCTCATTTTGAAGATTTTGACATTTTCACCTAAAGTGCACAATCAGGCTGAAAACGCATTTAAAGCAATAAAAAGTTCATTTTGGCACACAAACCTAAACTAAACGTTGTAGACTCAAAATTTTTGCTGTATTTAGTGTATTCTAGCATCCTGAAGATGATTCCAGCATTAATTTCATTGTGCTTATGCTCATTTTGAAGATTTTGACATTTTCACCTTAAGTGTACAATCAGGGGCTGAAAACGCGTTTAAAGCAATAAAAAGTTCATTTTGGCTCTCACACCTAAACTAAACGTTGTAGACTCAAAATTTTTGCTGTATTTAGTGTATTCTAGCATCCTGAAGATGATTCCAGCATTAATTTCATTGTGCTTATGCTCAGTTTGAAGATTTTGACATTTTCACCTAAAGTGTACAATCAGGGGCTGAAAACACGTTTAAAGCAATAAAAAGTTCATTTTGGCTCTCACACCTAAACTAAACGTTGTAGACTCAAAATTTTTGCTGTATTTAGTGTATTCTAGCATCCTGAAGATGATTCCAGCATTAATTTCATTGTGCTTATGCTCATTTTTAAGATTTTGACATTTTCACCTAAAGTGCACAATCAGGCTGAAAACGCATTTAAAGCAATAAAAAGTTCATTTTGGCTCTCACACCTAAACAAAACGTTGTAGACTCAACATTTTTGCTGTATTTAGTGTATTCTAGCATCCTGAAGATGATTCCAGCATTAATTTCATTGTGCTTATGCTCATTTTTAAGATTTTGACATTTTCACCTTAAGTGTACAATCAGGGGCTGAAAACGCGTTTAAAGCAATAAAAAGTTCATTTTGGCTCTCACACCTAAACTAAACGTTGTAGACTCAAATTTTTTGCTGTATTCAGTGTATTCTAGCATCCTGAAGATGATTCCAGCATTAATTTCATCGTGCTTATGCTCATTTTGAAGATTTTGACATTTTCACCTAAAGTGCACAATCAGGCTGAAAACGCATTTAAAGCAATAAAAAGTTCATTTTGGCACACAAACCTAAACTAAACGTTGTAGACTCAAAATTTTTGCTGTATTTAGTGTATTCTAGCATCCTGAAGATGATTCCAGCATTAATTTCATTGTGCTTATGCTCATTTTGAAGATTTTGACATTTTCACCTTAAGTGTACAATCAGGGGCTGAAAACGCGTTTAAAGCAATAAAAAATTCATTTTGGCTCTCACACCTAAACTAAACGTTGTAGACTCAAAATTTTTGCTGTATTCAGTGTATTCTAGCATCCTGAAGATGATTCCAGCATTAATTTCATCGTGCTTATGCTCATTTTGAAGATTTTGACATTTTCACCTAAAGTGCACAATCAGGCTGAAAACGCATTTAAAGCAATAAAAAGTTCATTTTGGCTCACAAACCTAAACTAAACGTTGTAGACTCAAAATTTTTGCTGTATTTAGTGTATTCTAGCATCCTGAAGATGATTCCAGCATTAATTTCATTGTGATTATGCTCATTTTTAAGATTTTGACATTTTCACCTTAAGTGTACAATCAGGGGCTGAAAACGCGATTAAAGCAATAAAAAGTTCATTTTGGCTCTCACACCTAAACTAAACGTTGTAGACTCAAAATTTTTGCTGTATTCAGTGTATTCTAGCATCCTGAAGATGATTCCAGCATTAATTTCATCGTGCTTATGCTCATTTTGAAGATTTTGACATTTTCACCTAAAGTGCACAATCAGGCTGAAAACGCATTTAAAGCAATAAAAAGTTCATTTTGGCACACAAACCTAAACTAAACGTTGTAGACTCAAAATTTTTGCTGTATTTAGTGTATTCTAGCATCCTGAAGATGATTCCAGCATTAATTTCATTGTGCTTATGCTCATTTTGAAGATTTTGACATTTTCACCTTAAGTGTACAATCAGGGGCTGAAAATGCGTTTAAAGCAATAAAAAGTTCATTTTGGCTCTCACACCTAAACTAAACGTTGTAGACTCAAAATTTTTGCTGTATTTAGTGTATTCTAGCATCCTGAAGATGATTCCAGCATTAATTTCATCGTGCTTATGCTCATTTTGAAGATTTTGACATTTTCACCTAAAGTGCACAATCAGGCTGAAAACGCATTTAAAGCAATAAAAAGTTCATTTTGGCACACAAACCTAAACTAAACGTTGTAGACTCAAAATTTTTGCTGTATTTAGTGTATTCTAGCATCCTGAAGATGATTCCAGCATTAATTTCATTGTGCTTATGCTCATTTTGAAGATTTTGACATTTTCACCTTAAGTGTACAATCAGGGGCTGAAAACGCGTTTAAAGCAATAAAAAGTTCATTTTGGCTCTCACACCTAAACTAAACGTTGTAGACTCAAAATTTTTGCTGTATTCAGTGTATTCTAGCATCCTGAAGATGATTCCAGCATTAATTTCATCGTGCTTATGCTCATTTTGAAGATTTTGACATTTTCACCTAAAGTGCACAATCAGGCTGAAAACGCATTTAAAGCAATAAAAAGTTCATTTTGGCTCACAAACCTAAACTAAACGTTGTAGACTCAAAATTTTTGCTGTATTTAGTGTATTCTAGCATCCTGAAGATGATTCCAGCATTAATTTCATTGTGATTATGCTCATTTTTAAGATTTTGACATTTTCACCTTAAGTGTACAATCAGGGGCTGAAAACGCGATTAAAGCAATAAAAAGTTCATTTTGGCTCTCACACCTAAACTAAACGTTGTAGACTCAAAATTTTTGCTGTATTCAGTGTATTCTAGCATCCTGAAGATGATTCCAGCATTAATTTCATCGTGCTTATGCTCATTTTGAAGATTTTGACATTTTCACCTAAAGTGCACAATCAGGCTGAAAACGCATTTAAAGCAATAAAAAGTTCATTTTGGCACACAAACCTAAACTAAACGTTGTAGACTCAAAATTTTTGCTGTATTTAGTGTATTCTAGCATCCTGAAGATGATTCCAGCATTAATTTCATTGTGCTTATGCTCATTTTGAAGATTTTGACATTTTCACCTTAAGTGTACAATCAGGGGCTGAAAACGCGTTTAAAGCAATAAAAAGTTCATTTTGGCTCTCACACCTAAACTAAACGTTGTAGACTCAAAATTTTTGCTGTATTTAGTGTATTCTAGCATCCTGAAGATGATTCCAGCATTAATTTCATTGTGCTTATGCTCAGTTTGAAGATTTTGACATTTTCACCTAAAGTGTACAATCAGGGGCTGAAAACACGTTTAAAGCAATAAAAAGTTCATTTTGGCTCTCACACCTAAACTAAACGTTGTAGACTCAAAATTTTTGCTGTATTTAGTGTATTCTAGCATCCTGAAGATGATTCCAGCATTAATTTCATTGTGCTTATGCTCATTTTTAAGATTTTGACATTTTCACCTAAAGTGCACAATCAGGCTGAAAACGCATTTAAAGCAATAAAAAGTTCATTTTGGCTCTCACACCTAAACAAAACGTTGTAGACTCAACATTTTTGCTGTATTTAGTGTATTCTAGCATCCTGAAGATGATTCCAGCATTAATTTCATTGTGCTTATGCTCATTTTTAAGATTTTGACATTTTCACCTTAAGTGTACAATCAGGGGCTGAAAACGCGTTTAAAGCAATAAAAAGTTCATTTTGGCTCTCACACCTAAACTAAACGTTGTAGACTCAAATTTTTTGCTGTATTCAGTGTATTCTAGCATCCTGAAGATGATTCCAGCATTAATTTCATCGTGCTTATGCTCATTTTGAAGATTTTGACATTTTCACCTAAAGTGCACAATCAGGCTGAAAACGCATTTAAAGCAATAAAAAGTTCATTTTGGCACACAAACCTAAACTAAACGTTGTAGACTCAAAATTTTTGCTGTATTTAGTGTATTCTAGCATCCTGAAGATGATTCCAGCATTAATTTCATTGTGCTTATGCTCAGTTTGAAGATTTTGACATTTTCACCTAAAGTGTACAATCAGGGGCTGAAAACACGTTTAAAGCAATAAAAAGTTCATTTTGGCTCTCACACCTAAACTAAACGTTGTAGACTCAAAATTTTTGCTGTATTTAGTGTATTCTAGCATCCTGAAGATGATTCCAGCATTAATTTCATTGTGCTTATGCTCATTTTTAAGATTTTGACATTTTCACCTAAAGTGCACAATCAGGCTGAAAACGCATTTAAAGCAATAAAAAGTTCATTTTGGCTCTCACACCTAAACAAAACGTTGTAGACTCAACATTTTTGCTGTATTTAGTGTATTCTAGCATCCTGAAGATGATTCCAGCATTAATTTCATTGTGCTTATGCTCATTTTTAAGATTTTGACATTTTCACCTTAAGTGTACAATCAGGGGCTGAAAACGCGTTTAAAGCAATAAAAAGTTCATTTTGGCTCTCACACCTAAACTAAACGTTGTAGACTCAAATTTTTTGCTGTATTCAGTGTATTCTAGCATCCTGAAGATGATTCCAGCATTAATTTCATCGTGCTTATGCTCATTTTGAAGATTTTGACATTTTCACCTAAAGTGCACAATCAGGCTGAAAACGCATTTAAAGCAATAAAAAGTTCATTTTGGCACACAAACCTAAACTAAACGTTGTAGACTCAAAATTTTTGCTGTATTTAGTGTATTCTAGCATCCTGAAGATGATTCCAGCATTAATTTCATTGTGCTTATGCTCATTTTGAAGATTTTGACATTTTCACCTTAAGTGTACAATCAGGGGCTGAAAACGCGTTTAAAGCAATAAAAAATTCATTTTGGCTCTCACACCTAAACTAAACGTTGTAGACTCAAAATTTTTGCTGTATTCAGTGTATTCTAGCATCCTGAAGATGATTCCAGCATTAATTTCATCGTGCTTATGCTCATTTTGAAGATTTTGACATTTTCACCTAAAGTGCACAATCAGGCTGAAAACGCATTTAAAGCAATAAAAAGTTCATTTTGGCTCACAAACCTAAACTAAACGTTGTAGACTCAAAATTTTTGCTGTATTTAGTGTATTCTAGCATCCTGAAGATGATTCCAGCATTAATTTCATTGTGATTATGCTCATTTTTAAGATTTTGACATTTTCACCTTAAGTGTACAATCAGGGGCTGAAAACGCGATTAAAGCAATAAAAAGTTCATTTTGGCTCTCACACCTAAACTAAACGTTGTAGACTCAAAATTTTTGCTGTATTCAGTGTATTCTAGCATCCTGAAGATGATTCCAGCATTAATTTCATCGTGCTTATGCTCATTTTGAAGATTTTGACATTTTCACCTAAAGTGCACAATCAGGCTGAAAACGCATTTAAAGCAATAAAAAGTTCATTTTGGCACACAAACCTAAACTAAACGTTGTAGACTCAAAATTTTTGCTGTATTTAGTGTATTCTAGCATCCTGAAGATGATTCCAGCATTAATTTCATTGTGCTTATGCTCATTTTGAAGATTTTGACATTTTCACCTTAAGTGTACAATCAGGGGCTGAAAATGCGTTTAAAGCAATAAAAAGTTCATTTTGGCTCTCACACCTAAACTAAACGTTGTAGACTCAAAATTTTTGCTGTATTTAGTGTATTCTAGCATCCTGAAGATGATTCCAGCATTAATTTCATCGTGCTTATGCTCATTTTGAAGATTTTGACATTTTCACCTAAAGTGCACAATCAGGCTGAAAACGCATTTAAAGCAATAAAAAGTTCATTTTGGCACACAAACCTAAACTAAACGTTGTAGACTCAAAATTTTTGCTGTATTTAGTGTATTCTAGCATCCTGAAGATGATTCCAGCATTAATTTCATTGTGCTTATGCTCATTTTGAAGATTTTGACATTTTCACCTTAAGTGTACAATCAGGGGCTGAAAACGCGTTTAAAGCAATAAAAAATTCATTTTGGCTCTCACACCTAAACTAAACGTTGTAGACTCAAAATTTTTGCTGTATTCAGTGTATTCTAGCATCCTGAAGATGATTCCAGCATTAATTTCATCGTGCTTATGCTCATTTTGAAGATTTTGACATTTTCACCTAAAGTGCACAATCAGGCTGAAAACGCATTTAAAGCAATAAAAAGTTCATTTTGGCTCACAAACCTAAACTAAACGTTGTAGACTCAAAATTTTTGCTGTATTTAGTGTATTCTAGCATCCTGAAGATGATTCCAGCATTAATTTCATTGTGATTATGCTCATTTTTAAGATTTTGACATTTTCACCTTAAGTGTACAATCAGGGGCTGAAAACGCGATTAAAGCAATAAAAAGTTCATTTTGGCTCTCACACCTAAACTAAACGTTGTAGACTCAAAATTTTTGCTGTATTCAGTGTATTCTAGCATCCTGAAGATGATTCCAGCATTAATTTCATCGTGCTTATGCTCATTTTGAAGATTTTGACATTTTCACCTAAAGTGCACAATCAGGCTGAAAACGCATTTAAAGCAATAAAAAGTTCATTTTGGCACACAAACCTAAACTAAACGTTGTAGACTCAAAATTTTTGCTGTATTTAGTGTATTCTAGCATCCTGAAGATGATTCCAGCATTAATTTCATTGTGCTTATGCTCATTTTGAAGATTTTGACATTTTCACCTTAAGTGTACAATCAGGGGCTGAAAACGCGTTTAAAGCAATAAAAAGTTCATTTTGGCTCTCACACCTAAACTAAACGTTGTAGACTCAAAATTTTTGCTGTATTTAGTGTATTCTAGCATCCTGAAGATGATTCCAGCATTAATTTCATTGTGCTTATGCTCAGTTTGAAGATTTTGACATTTTCACCTAAAGTGTACAATCAGGGGCTGAAAACACGTTTAAAGCAATAAAAAGTTCATTTTGGCTCTCACACCTAAACTAAACGTTGTAGACTCAAAATTTTTGCTGTATTTAGTGTATTCTAGCATCCTGAAGATGATTCCAGCATTAATTTCATTGTGCTTATGCTCATTTTTAAGATTTTGACATTTTCACCTAAAGTGCACAATCAGGCTGAAAACGCATTTAAAGCAATAAAAAGTTCATTTTGGCTCTCACACCTAAACAAAACGTTGTAGACTCAACATTTTTGCTGTATTTAGTGTATTCTAGCATCCTGAAGATGATTCCAGCATTAATTTCATTGTGCTTATGCTCATTTTTAAGATTTTGACATTTTCACCTTAAGTGTACAATCAGGGGCTGAAAACGCGTTTAAAGCAATAAAAAGTTCATTTTGGCTCTCACACCTAAACTAAACGTTGTAGACTCAAATTTTTTGCTGTATTCAGTGTATTCTAGCATCCTGAAGATGATTCCAGCATTAATTTCATCGTGCTTATGCTCATTTTGAAGATTTTGACATTTTCACCTAAAGTGCACAATCAGGCTGAAAACGCATTTAAAGCAATAAAAAGTTCATTTTGGCACACAAACCTAAACTAAACGTTGTAGACTCAAAATTTTTGCTGTATTTAGTGTATTCTAGCATCCTGAAGATGATTCCAGCATTAATTTCATTGTGCTTATGCTCATTTTGAAGATTTTGACATTTTCACCTTAAGTGTACAATCAGGGGCTGAAAACGCGTTTAAAGCAATAAAAAATTCATTTTGGCTCTCACACCTAAACTAAACGTTGTAGACTCAAAATTTTTGCTGTATTCAGTGTATTCTAGCATCCTGAAGATGATTCCAGCATTAATTTCATCGTGCTTATGCTCATTTTGAAGATTTTGACATTTTCACCTAAAGTGCACAATCAGGCTGAAAACGCATTTAAAGCAATAAAAAGTTCATTTTGGCTCTCACACCTAAACTAAACGATGTAGACTCAAAATTTTTACTGTATTTAGTGTATTCTAGCATCCTGAAGATGATTCCAGCATTAATTTCATTGTGCTTATGCTCATTTTTAAGATTTTGACATTTTCACCTTAAGTGTACAATCAGGGGCTGAAAACGCGTTTAAAGCAATAAAAAGTTCATTTTGGCTCTCACACCTAAACTAAACGTTGTAGACTCAAAATTTTTGCTGTATTCAGTGTATTCTAGCATCCTGAAGATGATTCCAGCATTAATTTCATCGTGCTTATGCTCATTTTGAAGATTTTGACATTTTCACCTAAAGTGCACAATAAGGCTGAAAACGCATTTAAAGCAATAAAAAGTTCATTTTGGCTCTCACACCTAAACAAAACGTTGTAGACTCAACATTTTTGCTGTATTTAGTGTATTCTAGCATCCTGAAGATGATTCCAGCATTAATTTCATTGTGCTTATGCTCATTTTTAAGATTTTGACATTTTCACCTTAAGTGTACAATCAGGGGCTGAAAACGCGTTTAAAGCAATAAAAAGTTCATTTTGGCTCTCACACCTAAACTAAACGTTGTAGACTCAAAATTTTTGCTGTATTCAGTGTATTCTAGCATCCTGAAGATGATTCCAGCATTAATTTCATCGTGCTTATGCTCATTTTGAAGATTTTGACATTTTCACCTAAAGTGCACAATCAGGCTGAAAACGCATTTAAAGCAATAAAAAGTTCATTTTGGCACACAAACCTAAACTAAACGTTGTAGACTCAAAATTTTTGCTGTATTTAGTGTATTCTAGCATCCTGAAGATGATTCCAGCATTAATTTCATTGTGCTTATGCTCATTTTGAAGATTTTGACATTTTCACCTTAAGTGTACAATCAGGGGCTGAAAACGCGTTTAAAGCAATAAAAAGTTCATTTTGGCTCTCACACCTAAACTAAACGTTGTAGACTCAAAATTTTTGCTGTATTTAGTGTATTCTAGCATCCTGAAGATGATTCCAGCATTAATTTCATTGTGCTTATGCTCAGTTTGAAGATTTTGACATTTTCACCTAAAGTGTACAATCAGGGGCTGAAAACACGTTTAAAGCAATAAAAAGTTCATTTTGGCTCTCACACCTAAACTAAACGTTGTAGACTCAAAATTTTTGCTGTATTTAGTGTATTCTAGCATCCTGAAGATGATTCCAGCATTAATTTCATTGTGCTTATGCTCATTTTTAAGATTTTGACATTTTCACCTAAAGTGCACAATCAGGCTGAAAACGCATTTAAAGCAATAAAAAGTTCATTTTGGCTCTCACACCTAAACAAAACGTTGTAGACTCAACATTTTTGCTGTATTTAGTGTATTCTAGCATCCTGAAGATGATTCCAGCATTAATTTCATTGTGCTTATGCTCATTTTTAAGATTTTGACATTTTCACCTTAAGTGTACAATCAGGGGCTGAAAACGCGTTTAAAGCAATAAAAAGTTCATTTTGGCTCTCACACCTAAACTAAACGTTGTAGACTCAAATTTTTTGCTGTATTCAGTGTATTCTAGCATCCTGAAGATGATTCCAGCAATAATTTCATCGTGCTTATGCTCATTTTGAAGATTTTGACATTTTCACCTAAAGTGCACAATCAGGCTGAAAACGCATTTAAAGCAATAAAAAGTTCATTTTGGCACACAAACCTAAACTAAACGTTGTAGACTCAAAATTTTTGCTGTATTTAGTGTATTCTAGCATCCTGAAGATGATTCCAGCATTAATTTCATTGTGCTTATGCTCATTTTGAAGATTTTGACATTTTCACCTTAAGTGTACAATCAGGGGCTGAAAACGCGTTTAAAGCAATAAAAAATTCATTTTGGCTCTCACACCTAAACTAAACGTTGTAGACTCAAAATTTTTGCTGTATTCAGTGTATTCTAGCATCCTGAAGATGATTCCAGCATTAATTTCATCGTGCTTATGCTCATTTTGAAGATTTTGACATTTTCACCTAAAGTGCACAATCAGGCTGAAAACGCATTTAAAGCAATAAAAAGTTCATTTTGGCTCTCACACCTAAACTAAACGATGTAGACTCAAAATTTTTACTGTATTTAGTGTATTCTAGCATCCTGAAGATGATTCCAGCATTAATTTCATTGTGCTTATGCTCATTTTTAAGATTTTGACATTTTCACCTTAAGTGTACAATCAGGGGCTGAAAACGCGTTTAAAGCAATAAAAAGTTCATTTTGGCTCTCACACCTAAACTAAACGTTGTAGACTCAAAATTTTTGCTGTATTCAGTGTATTCTAGCATCCTGAAGATGATTCCAGCATTAATTTCATCGTGCTTATGCTCATTTTGAAGATTTTGACATTTTCACCTAAAGTGCACAATAAGGCTGAAAACGCATTTAAAGCAATAAAAAGTTCATTTTGGCTCTCACACCTAAACAAAACGTTGTAGACTCAACATTTTTGCTGTATTTAGTGTATTCTAGCATCCTGAAGATGATTCCAGCATTAATTTCATTGTGCTTATGCTCATTTTTAAGATTTTGACATTTTCACCTTAAGTGTACAATCAGGGGCTGAAAACGCGTTTAAAGCAATAAAAAGTTCATTTTGGCTCTCACACCTAAACTAAACGTTGTAGACTCAAAATTTTTGCTGTATTCAGTGTATTCTAGCATCCTGAAGATGATTCCAGCATTAATTTCATCGTGCTTATGCTCATTTTGAAGATTTTGACATTTTCACCTAAAGTGCACAATCAGGCTGAAAACGCATTTAAAGCAATAAAAAGTTCATTTTGGCACACAAACCTAAACTAAACGTTGTAGACTCAAAATTTTTGCTGTATTTAGTGTATTCTAGCATCCTGAAGATGATTCCAGCATTAATTTCATCGTGCTTATGCTCATTTTGAAGATTTTGACATTTTCACCTAAAGTGCACAATAAGGCTGAAAACGCATTTAAAGCAATAAAAAGTTCATTTTGGCTCTCACACCTAAACAAAACGTTGTAGACTCAACATTTTTGCTGTATTTAGTGTATTCTAGCATCCTGAAGATGATTCCAGCATTAATTTCATTGTGCTTATGCTCATTTTTAAGATTTTGACATTTTCACCTTAAGTGTACAATCAGGGGCTGAAAACGCGTTTAAAGCAATAAAAAGTTCATTTTGGCTCTCACACCTAAACTAAACGTTGTAGACTCAAAATTTTTGCTGTATTCAGTGTATTCTAGCATCCTGAAGATGATTCCAGCATTAATTTCATCGTGCTTATGCTCATTTTGAAGATTTTGACATTTTCACCTTAAGTGTACAATCAGGGGCTGAAAACGCGTTTAAAGCAATAAAAAGTTCATTTTGGCTCTCACACCTAAACTAAACGTTGTAGACTCAAAATTTTTGCTGTATTCAGTGTATTCTAGCATCCTGAAGATGATTCCAGCATTAATTTCATCGTGCTTATGCTCATTTTGAAGATTTTGACATTTTCACCTAAAGTGCACAATCAGGCTGAAAACGCATTTAAAGCAATAAAAAGTTCATTTTTAATCACAAACCTAAACTAAACGTTGTAGACTCAAAATTGTTGCTGTATTTAGTGTATTCTAGCATCCTGAAGATGATTCCAGCATTAATTTCATTGTGCTTATGCTCATTTTGAAGATTTTGACATTTTCACCTTAAGTGTACAATCAGGGGCTGAAAACGCGTTTAAAGCAATAAAAAGTTCATTTTGGCTCTCACACCTAAACTAAACGTTGCAGACTCAAAATTTTTGCTGTATTTAGTGTATTCTAGCATCCTGAAGATGATTCCAGCATTAATTTCATTGTGCTTATGCTCATTTTGAAGATTTTGACATTTTCACCTAAAGTGTACAATCAGGGGCTGAAAACACGTTTAAAGCAATAAAAAGTTCATTTTGGCTCTCACACCTAAAGTAAACGTTGTAGACTCAAAATTTTTGCTGTATTTAGTGTATTCTAGCATCCTGAAGATGATTCCAGCATTAATTTCATTGTGCTTATGCTCATTTTTAAGATTTTGACATTTTCACCTTAAGTGTACAATCAGGGGCTGAAAACGCGTTTAAAGCAATAAAAAGTTCATTTTGGCTCTCACACCTAAACTAAACGTTGTAGACTCAAAATTTTTGCTGTATTCAGTGTATTCTAGCATCCTGAAGATGATTCCAGCATTAATTTCATCGTGCTTATGCTCATTTTGAAGATTTTGACATTTTCACCTAAAGTGCACAATCAGGCTGAAAACGCATTTAAAGCAATAAAAAGTTCATTTTGGCTCTCACACCTAAACTAAACGATGTAGACTCAAAATTTTTACTGTATTTAGTGTATTCTAGCATCCTGAAGATGATTCCAGCATTAATTTCATTGTGCTAATGCTCATTTTTAAGATTTTGACATTTTCACCTTAAGTGTACAATCAGGGGCTGAAAACGCGTTTAAAGCAATAAAAAGTTCATTTTGGCTCTCACACCTAAACTAAACGTTGTAGACTCAAAATTTTTGCTGTATTTAGTGTATTCTAGCATCCTGAAGATGATTCCAGCATTAATTTCATTGTGCTTATGCTCATTTTGAAGATTTTGACATTTTCACCTTAAGTGTACAATCAGGGGCTGAAAACGCGTTTAAAGCAATAAAAAGTACATTTTGGCTCTCACACCTAAACTAAACGTTGTAGACTCAAAATTTTTGCTGTATTCAGTGTATTCTAACATCCTGAAGATGATTCCAGCATTAATTTCCTTGTGCTTATGCTCATTTTTAAGATTTTGACATTTTCACCTAAAGTGCACAATCAGGCTGAAAACGCATTTAAAGCAATAAAAAGTTCATTTTTGCTCACAAACCTAAACTAAACGTTGTAGACTCAAAATTTTTGCTGTATTTAGTGTATTCTAGCATCCTGAAGATGATTCCAGCATTAATATTATTGTGCTTATGCTCATTTTTAAGATTTTGACATTTTCACCTTAAGTGTACAATCAGGGGCTGAAAACGCGTTTAAAGCAATAAAAAGTTCATTTTGGCTCTCACACCTAAACTAAACGTTGTAGACTCAAAATTTTTGCTGTATTCAGTGTATTCTAGCATCCTGAAGATGATTCCAGCATTAATTTCATCGTGCTTATGCTCATTTTGAAGATTTTGACATTTTCACCTAAAGTGCACAATCAGGCTGAAAACGCATTTAAAGCAATAAAAAGTTCATTTTGGCACACAAACCTAAACTAAACGTTGTAGACTCAAAATTTTTGCTGTATTTAGTGTATTCTAGCATCCTGAAGATGATTCCAGCATTAATTTCATTGTGCTTATGCTCATTTTGAAGATTTTGACATTTTCACCTTAAGTGTACAATCAGGGGATGAAAACGCGTTTAAAGCAATAAAAAGTTCATTTTGGCTCTCACACCTAAACTAAACGTTGTAGACTCAACATTTTTGCTGTATTTAGTGTATTCTAGCATCCTGAAGATGATTCCAGCATTAATTTCATTGTGCTTATGCTCATTTTGAAGATTTTGACATTTTCACCTAAAGTGTACAATCAGGGGCTGAAAACACGTTTAAAGCAATAAAAAGTTCATTTTGGCTCTCACACCTAAACTAAACGTTGTAGACTCAAAATTTTTGCTGTATTTAGTGTATTCTAGCATCCTGAAGATGATTCCAGCATTAATTTTATTGTGCTTATGCTCATTTTTAAGATTTTGACATTTTCACCTAAAGTGCACAATCAGGCTGAAAACGCGTTTAAAGCAATAAAAAGTTCATTTTGGCTCTCACACCTAAACTAAACGTTGTAGACTCAAAATTTTTGCTGTATTTAGTGTATTCTAGCATCCTGAAGATGATTCCAGCATTAATTTCATTGTGCTTATGCTCATTTTGAAGATTTTGACATTTTCACCTTAAGTGTACAATCAGGGGCTGAAAACGCGTTTAAAGCAATAAAAAGTTCATTTTGGCTCTCACACCTAAACTAAACGTTGTAGACTCAAAATTTTTGCTGTATTTAGTGTATTCTAGCATCCTGAAGATGATTCAAGCATTAATTTCATTGTGATTATGCTCATTTTTAAGATTTTGACATTTTCACCTAAAGTGCACAATCAGGCTGAAAACGCATTTAAAGCAATAAAAAGTTCATTTTGGCTCTCACACCTAAACAAAACGTTGTAGACTCAACATTTTTGCTGTATTTAGTGTATTCTAGCATCCTGAAGATGATTCCAGCATTAATTTCATTGTGCTTATGCTCATTTTGAAGATTTTGACATTTTCACCTAAAGTGTACAATCAGGGGCTGAAAACACGTTTAAAGCAATAAAAAGTTCATTTTGGCTCTCACACCTAAACTAAACGTTGTAGACTCAAAATTTTTGCTGTATTTAGTGTATTCTAGCATCCTGAAGATGATTCCAGCATTAATTTCATCGTGCTTATGCTCATTTTGAAGATTTTGACATTTTCACCTAAAGTGCACAATCAGGGTGAAAACGCATTTAAAGCAATAAAAAGTTCATTTTCGCTCACAAACCTAAACTAAACGTTGTAGACTCAAAATTTTTGCTGTATTTAGTGTATTCTAGCATCCTGAAGATTATTCCAGCATTAATTTCATTGTGCTTATGCTCATTTTTAAGATTTTGACATTTTCACCTTAAGTGTACAATCAGGGGCTGAAAACGCGTTTAAAGCAATAAAAAGTTCATTTTGGCTCTCACACCTAAACTAAACGTTGTAGACTCAAAATTTTTGCTGTATTCAGTGTATTCTAGCATCCTGAAGATGATTCCAGCATTAATTTCATCGTGCTTATGCTCATTTTGAAGATTTTGACATTTTCACCTAAAGTGCACAATCAGGCTGAAAACGCATTTAAAGCAATAAAAAGTTCATTTTTGCTCACAAACCTAAACTAAACGTTGTAGACTCAAAATTTTTGCTGTATTTAGTGTATTCTAGCATCCTGAAGATGATTCCAGCATTAATTTCATTGTGCTTATGCTCATTTTTAAGATTTTGACATTTTCACCTTAAGTGTACAATCAGGGGCTGAAAACGCGTTTAAAGCAATAAAAAGTTCATTTTGGCTCTCACACCTAAACTAAACGTTGTAGACTCTAAATTTTTGCTGTATTCAGTGTATTCTAGCATCCTGAAGATGATTCCAGCATTAATTTCATCGTGCTTATGCTCATTTTGAAGATTTTGACATTTTCACCTAAAGTGCACAATCAGGCTGAAAACGCATTTAAAGCAATAAAAAGTTCATTTTGGCACACAAACCTAAACTAAACGTTGTAGACTCAAAATTTTTGCTGTATTTAGTGTATTCTAGCATCCTGAAGATGATTCCAGCATTAATTTCATTGTGCTTATGCTCATTTTGAAGATTTTGACATTTTCACCTTAAGTGTACAATCAGGGGCTGAAAATGCGTTTAAAGCAATAAAAAGTTCATTTTGGCTCTCACACCTAAACTAAACGTTGTAGACTCAAAATTTTTGCTGTATTTAGTGTATTCTAGCATCCTGAAGATGATTCCAGCATTAATTTCATTGTGCTTATGCTCATTTTGAAGATTTTGACATTTTCACCTAAAGTGTACAATCAGGGGCTGAAAACACGTTTAAAGCAATAAAAAGTTCATTTTGGCTCTCACACCTAAACTAAACGTTGTAGACTCAAAATTTTTGCTGTATTTAGTGTATTCTAGCATCCTGAAGATGATTCCAGCATTAATTTCATTGTGCTTATGCTCATTTTTAAGATTTTGACATTTTCACCTTAAGTGTACAATCAGGGGCTGAAAACGCGTTTAAAGCAATAAAAAGTTCATTTTGGCTCTCACACCTAAACTAAACGTTGTAGACTCAAAATTTTTGCTGTATTCAGTGTATTCTAGCATCCTGAAGATGATTCCAGCATTAATTTCATCGTGCTTATGCTCATTTTGAAGATTTTGACATTTTCACCTAAAGTGCACAATCAGGCTGAAAACGCATTTAAAGCAATAAAAACTTAATTTTGGCTCTCACACCTAAACTAAACGATGTAGACTCAAAATTTTTACTGTATTTAGTGTATTCTAGCATCCTGAAGATGATTCCAGCATTAATTTCATTGTGCTTATGCTCATTTTTAAGATTTTGACATTTTCACCTTAAGTGTACAATCAGGGGCTGAAAACGCGTTTAAAGCAATAAAAAGTTCATTTTGGCTCTCACACCTAAACTAAACGTTGTAGAATCAAAATTGTTGCTGTATTTAGTGTATTCTAGCATCCTGAAGATGATTCCAGCATTAATTTCATTGTGCTTATGCTCATTTTGAAGATTTTGACATTTTCACCTTAAGTGTACAATCAGGGGCTGAAAACGCGTTTAAAGCAATAAAAAGTTCATTTTGGCTCTCACACCTAAACTAAACGTTGTAGACTCAAAATTTTTGCTGTATTTAGTGTATTCTAGCATCCTGAAGATGATTCCAGCATTAATTTCATTGTGCTTATGCTCATTTTTAAGATTTTGACATTTTCACCTTAAGTGTACAATCAGGGGCTGAAAACGCGTTTAAAGCAATAAAAAGTTCATTTTGGCTCTCACACCTAAACTAAACGTTGTAGACTCAAAATTTTTGCTGTATTTAGTGTATTCTAGCATCCTGAAGATGATTCCAGCATTAATTTCATTGTGCTTATGCTCATTTTGAAGATTTTGACATTTTCACCTAAAGTGTACAATCAGGCTGAAAACGCATTTAAAGCAATAAAAAGTTCATTTTGGCTCTCACACCTAAACTAAACGTTGTAGACTCAAAATTTTTGCTGTATTTAGTGTATTCTAGCGTCCTGAAGATGATTCCAGCATTAATTTCATTGTGCTTATGCTCATTTTTAAGATTTTGACATTTTCACCTTAAGTGTACAATCAGGGGCTGAAAACGCGTTTAAAGCAATAAAAAGTTCATTTTGGCTCTCACACCTAAACTAAACGTTGTAGACTCAAAATTTTTGCTGTATTTAGTGTATTCTAGCATCCTGAAGATGATTCCAGCATTAATTTCATTGTGCTTATGCTCATTTTGAAGATTTTGACATTTTCACCTAAAGTGTACAATCAGGCTGAAAACGCATTTAAAGCAATAAAAAGTTCATTTTGGCTCTCACACCTAAACTAAACGTTGTAGACTCAAAATTTTTGCTGTATTCAGTGTATTCTAGCATCCTGAAGATGATTCCAGCATTAATTTCATCGTGCTTATGCTCATTTTGAAGATTTTGACATTTTCACCTAAAGTGCACAATCAGGCTGAAAACGCATTTAAAGCAATAAAAAGTTCATTTTGGCTCACAAACCTAAACTAAACGTTGTAGACTCAAAATTTTTGCTGTATTTAGTGTATTCTAGCATCCTGAAGATGATTCCAGCATTAATTTCATTGTGATTATGCTCATTTTTAAGATTTTGACATTTTCACCTTAAGTGTACAATCAGGGGCTGAAAACGCGTTTAAAGCAATAAAAAGTTCATTTTGGCTCTCACACCTAAACTAAACGTTGTAGACTCAAAATTTTTGCTGTATTCAGTGTATTCTAGCATCCTGAAGATGATTCCAGCATTAATTTCATCGTGCTTATGCTCATTTTGAAGATTTTGACATTTTCACCTAAAGTGCACAATCAGGCTGAAAACGCATTTAAAGCAATAAAAAGTTCATTTTGGCACACAAACCTAAACTAAACGTTGTAGACTCAAAATTTTTGCTGTATTTAGTGTATTCTAGCATCCTGAAGATGATTCCAGCATTAATTTCATTGTGCTTATGCTCATTTTGAAGATTTTGACATTTTCACCTTAAGTGTACAATCAGGGGCTGAAAACGCGTTTAAAGCAATAAAAAGTTCATTTTGGCTCTCACACCTAAACTAAACGTTGTAGACTCAAAATTTTTGCTGTATTTAGTGTATTCTAGCATCCTGAAGATGATTCCAGCATTAATTTCATTGTGCTTATGCTCAGTTTGAAGATTTTGACATTTTCACCTAAAGTGTACAATCAGGGGCTGAAAACACGTTTAAAGCAATAAAAAGTTCATTTTGGCTCTCACACCTAAACTAAACGTTGTAGACTCAAAATTTTTGCTGTATTTAGTGTATTCTAGCATCCTGAAGATGATTCCAGCATTAATTTCATTGTGCTTATGCTCATTTTTAAGATTTTGACATTTTCACCTAAAGTGCACAATCAGGCTGAAAACGCATTAAAAGCAATAAAAAGTTCATTTTGGCTCTCACACCTAAACAAAACGTTGTAGACTCAACATTTTTGCTGTATTTAGTGTATTCTAGCATCCTGAAGATGATTCCAGCATTAATTTCATTGTGCTTATGCTCATTTTTAAGATTTTGACATTTTCACCTTAAGTGTACAATCAGGGGCTGAAAACGCGTTTAAAGCAATAAAAAGTTCATTTTGGCTCTCACACCTAAACTAAACGTTGTAGACTCAAATTTTTTGCTGTATTCAGTGTATTCTAGCATCCTGAAGATGATTCCAGCATTAATTTCATCGTGCTTATGCTCATTTTGAAGATTTTGACATTTTCACCTAAAGTGCACAATCAGGCTGAAAACGCATTTAAAGCAATAAAAAGTTCATTTTGGCACACAAACCTAAACTAAACGTTGTAGACTCAAAATTTTTGCTGTATTTAGTGTATTCTAGCATCCTGAAGATGATTCCAGCATTAATTTCATTGTGCTTATGCTCATTTTGAAGATTTTGACATTTTCACCTTAAGTGTACAATCAGGGGCTGAAAACGCAATTAAAGCAATAAAAAATTCATTTTGGCTCTCACACCTAAACTAAACGTTGTAGACTCAAAATTTTTGCTGTATTCAGTGTATTCTAGCATCCTGAAGATGATTCCAGCATTAATTTCATCGTGCTTATGCTCATTTTGAAGATTTTGACATTTTCACCTAAAGTGCACAATCAGGCTGAAAACGCATTTAAAGCAATAAAAATTTCTTTTTGGCTCACAAACCTAAACTAAACGTTGTAGACTCAAAATTTTTGCTGTATTTAGTGTATTCTAGCATCCTGAAGATGATTCCAGCATTAATTTCATTGTGATTATGCTCATTTTTAAGATTTTGACATTTTCACCTTAAGTGTACAATCAGGGGCTGAAAACGCGATTAAAGCAATAAAAAGTTCATTTTGGCTCTCACACCTAAACTAAACGTTGTAGACTCAAAATTTTTGCTGTATTCAGTGTATTCTAGCATCCTGAAGATGATTCCAGCATTAATTTCATCGTGCTTATGCTCATTTTGAAGATTTTGACATTTTCACCTAAAGTGCACAATCAGGCTGAAAACGCATTTAAAGCAATAAAAAGTTCATTTTGGCACACAAACCTAAACTAAACGTTGTAGACTCAAAATTTTTGCTGTATTTAGTGTATTCTAGCATCCTGAAGATGATTCCAGCATTAATTTCATTGTGCTTATGCTCATTTTGAAGATTTTGACATTTTCACCTTAAGTGTACAATCAGGGGCTGAAAATGCGTTTAAAGCAATAAAAAGTTCATTTTGGCTCTCACACCTAAACTAAACGTTGTAGACTCAAAATTTTTGCTGTATTTAGTGTATTCTAGCATCCTGAAGATGATTCCAGCATTAATTTCATCGTGCTTATGCTCATTTTGAAGATTTTGACATTTTCACCTAAAGTGCACAATCAGGCTGAAAACGCATTTAAAGCAATAAAAAGTTCATTTTGGCACACAAACCTAAACTAAACGTTGTAGACTCAAAATTTTTGCTGTATTTAGTGTATTCTAGCATCCTGAAGATGATTCCAGCATTAATTTCATTGTGCTTATGCTCATTTTGAAGATTTTGACATTTTCACCTTAAGTGTACAATCAGGGGCTGAAAACGCGTTTAAAGCAATAAAAAATTCATTTTGGCTCTCACACCTAAACTAAACGTTGTAGACTCAAAATTTTTGCTGTATTCAGTGTATTCTAGCATCCTGAAGATGATTCCAGCATTAATTTCATCGTGCTTATGCTCATTTTGAAGATTTTGACATTTTCACCTAAAGTGCACAATCAGGCTGAAAACGCATTTAAAGCAATAAAAAGTTCATTTTGGCTCACAAACCTAAACTAAACGTTGTAGACTCAAAATTTTTGCTGTATTTAGTGTATTCTAGCATCCTGAAGATTATTCCAGCATTAATTTCATTGTGCTTATGCTCATTTTTAAGATTTTGACATTTTCACCTTAAGTGTACAATCAGGGGCTGAAAACGCGTTTAAAGCAATAAAAAGTTCATTTTGGCTCTCACACCTAAACTAAACGTTGTAGACTCAAAATTTTTGCTGTATTCAGTGTATTCTAGCATCCTGAAGATGATTCCAGCATTAATTTCATCGTGCTTATGCTCATTTTGAAGATTTTGACATTTTCACCTAAAGTGCACAATCAGGCTGAAAACGCATTTAAAGCAATAAAAAGTTCATTTTTGCTCACAAACCTAAACTAAACGTTGTAGACTCAAAATTTTTGCTGTATTTAGTGTATTCTAGCATCCTGAAGATGATTCCAGCATTAATTTCATTGTGCTTATGCTCATTTTTAAGATTTTGACATTTTCACCTTAAGTGTACAATCAGGGGCTGAAAACGCGTTTAAAGCAATAAAAAGTTCATTTTGGCTCTCACACCTAAACTAAACGTTGTAGACTCTAAATTTTTGCTGTATTCAGTGTATTCTAGCATCCTGAAGATGATTCCAGCATTAATTTCATCGTGCTTATGCTCATTTTGAAGATTTTGACATTTTCACCTAAAGTGCACAATCAGGCTGAAAACGCATTTAAAGCAATAAAAAGTTCATTTTGGCACACAAACCTAAACTAAACGTTGTAGACTCAAAATTTTTGCTGTATTTAGTGTATTCTAGCATCCTGAAGATGATTCCAGCATTAATTTCATTGTGCTTATGCTCATTTTTAAGATTTTGACATTTTCACCTAAAGTGCACAATCAGGCTGAAAACGCATTTAAAGCAATAAAAAGTTCATTTTGGCTCTCACACCTAAACAAAACGTTGTAGACTCAACATTTTTGCTGTATTTAGTGTATTCTAGCATCCTGAAGATGATTCCAGCATTAATTTCATTGTGCTTATGCTCATTTTTAAGATTTTGACATTTTCACCTTAAGTGTACAATCAGGGGCTGAAAACGCGTTTAAAGCAATAAAAAGTTCATTTTGGCTCTCACACCTAAACTAAACGTTGTAGACTCAAATTTTTTGCTGTATTCAGTGTATTCTAGCATCCTGAAGATGATTCCAGCATTAATTTCATCGTGCTTATGCTCATTTTGAAGATTTTGACATTTTCACCTAAAGTGCACAATCAGGCTGAAAACGCATTTAAAGCAATAAAAAGTTCATTTTGGCACACAAACCTAAACTAAACGTTGTAGACTCAAAATTTTTTGCTGTATTTAGTGTATTCTAGCATCCTGAAGATGATTCCAGCATTAATTTCATTGTGCTTATGCTCATTTTGAAGATTTTGACATTTTCACCTTAAGTGATTTCACCTTAAGTGTACAATCAGGGGCTGAAAACGCGTTTAAAGCAATAAAAAATTCATTTTGGCTCTCACACCTAAACTAAACGTTGTAGACTCAAAATTTTTGCTGTATTCAGTGTATTCTAGCATCCTGAAGATGATTCCAGCATTAATTTCATCGTGCTTATGCTCATTTTGAAGATTTTGACATTTTCACCTAAAGTGCACAATCAGGCTGAAAACGCATTTAAAGCAATAAAAAGTTCATTTTGGCTCTCACACCTAAACTAAACGATGTAGACTCAAAATTTTTACTGTATTTAGTGTATTCTAGCATCCTGAAGATGATTCCAGCATTAATTTCATTGTGCTTATGCTCATTTTTAAGATTTTGACATTTTCACCTTAAGTGTACAATCAGGGGCTGAAAACGCGTTTAAAGCAATAAAAAGTTCATTTTGGCTCTCACACCTAAACTAAACGTTGTAGACTCAAAATTTTTGCTGTATTCAGTGTATTCTAGCATCCTGAAGATGATTCCAGCATTAATTTCATCGTGCTTATGCTCATTTTGAAGATTTTGACATTTTCACCTAAAGTGCACAATAAGGCTGAAAACGCATTTAAAGCAATAAAAAGTTCATTTTGGCTCTCACACCTAAACAAAACGTTGTAGACTCAACATTTTTGCTGTATTTAGTGTATTCTAGCATCCTGAAGATGATTCCAGCATTAATTTCATTGTGCTTATGCTCATTTTTAAGATTTTGACATTTTCACCTTAAGTGTACAATCAGGGGCTGAAAACGCGTTTAAAGCAATAAAAAGTTCATTTTGGCTCTCACACCTAAACTAAACGTTGTAGACTCAAAATTTTTGCTGTATTCAGTGTATTCTAGCATCCTGAAGATGATTCCAGCATTAATTTCATCGTGCTTATGCTCATTTTGAAGATTTTGACATTTTCACCTAAAGTGCACAATCAGGCTGAAAACGCATTTAAAGCAATAAAAAGTTCATTTTGGCACACAAACCTAAACTAAACGTTGTAGACTCAAAATTTTTGCTGTATTTAGTGTATTCTAGCATCCTGAAGATGATTCCAGCATTAATTTCATTGTGCTTATGCTCATTTTGAAGATTTTGACATTTTCACCTTAAGTGTACAATCAGGGGCTGAAAACGCGTTTAAAGCAATAAAAAGTTCATTTTGGCTCTCACACCTAAACTAAACGTTGTAGACTCAAAATTTTTGCTGTATTTAGTGTATTCTAGCATCCTGAAGATGATTCCAGCATTAATTTCATTGTGCTTATGCTCAGTTTGAAGATTTTGACATTTTCACCTAAAGTGTACAATCAGGGGCTGAAAACACGTTTAAAGCAATAAAAAGTTCATTTTGGCTCTCACACCTAAACTAAACGTTGTAGACTCAAAATTTTTGCTGTATTTAGTGTATTCTAGCATCCTGAAGATGATTCCAGCATTAATTTCATTGTGCTTATGCTCATTTTTAAGATTTTGACATTTTCACCTAAAGTGCACAATCAGGCTGAAAACGCATTTAAAGCAATAAAAAGTTCATTTTGGCTCTCACACCTAAACAAAACGTTGTAGACTCAACATTTTTGCTGTATTTAGTGTATTCTAGCATCCTGAAGATGATTCCAGCATTAATTTCATTGTGCTTATGCTCATTTTTAAGATTTTGACATTTTCACCTTAAGTGTACAATCAGGGGCTGAAAACGCGTTTAAAGCAATAAAAAGTTCATTTTGGCTCTCACACCTAAACTAAACGTTGTAGACTCAAATTTTTTGCTGTATTCAGTGTATTCTAGCATCCTGAAGATGATTCCAGCAATAATTTCATCGTGCTTATGCTCATTTTGAAGATTTTGACATTTTCACCTAAAGTGCACAATCAGGCTGAAAACGCATTTAAAGCAATAAAAAGTTCATTTTGGCACACAAACCTAAACTAAACGTTGTAGACTCAAAATTTTTGCTGTATTTAGTGTATTCTAGCATCCTGAAGATGATTCCAGCATTAATTTCATTGTGCTTATGCTCATTTTGAAGATTTTGACATTTTCACCTTAAGTGTACAATCAGGGGCTGAAAACGCGTTTAAAGCAATAAAAAATTCATTTTGGCTCTCACACCTAAACTAAACGTTGTAGACTCAAAATTTTTGCTGTATTCAGTGTATTCTAGCATCCTGAAGATGATTCCAGCATTAATTTCATCGTGCTTATGCTCATTTTGAAGATTTTGACATTTTCACCTTAAGTGTACAATCAGGGGCTGAAAACGCGTTTAAAGCAATAAAAAGTTCATTTTGGCTCTCACACCTAAACTAAACGTTGTAGACTCAAAATTTTTGCTGTATTCAGTGTATTCTAGCATCCTGAAGATGATTCCAGCATTAATTTCATCGTGCTTATGCTCATTTTGAAGATTTTGACATTTTCACCTAAAGTGCACAATCAGGCTGAAAACGCATTTAAAGCAATAAAAAGTTCATTTTTAATCACAAACCTAAACTAAACGTTGTAGACTCAAAATTGTTGCTGTATTTAGTGTATTCTAGCATCCTGAAGATGATTCCAGCATTAATTTCATTGTGCTTATGCTCATTTTGAAGATTTTGACATTTTCACCTAAAGTGCACAATCAGGCTGAAAACGCATTTAAAGCAATAAAAAGTTCATTTTGGCTCTCACACCTAAACTAAACGATGTAGACTCAAAATTTTTACTGTATTTAGTGTATTCTAGCATCCTGAAGATGATTCCAGCATTAATTTCATTGTGCTTATGCTCATTTTTAAGATTTTGACATTTTCACCTTAAGTGTACAATCAGGGGCTGAAAACGCGTTTAAAGCAATAAAAAGTTCATTTTGGCTCTCACACCTAAACTAAACGTTGTAGACTCAAAATTTTTGCTGTATTCAGTGTATTCTAGCATCCTGAAGATGATTCCAGCATTAATTTCATCGTGCTTATGCTCATTTTGAAGATTTTGACATTTTCACCTAAAGTGCACAATAAGGCTGAAAACGCATTTAAAGCAATAAAAAGTTCATTTTGGCTCTCACACCTAAACAAAACGTTGTAGACTCAACATTTTTGCTGTATTTAGTGTATTCTAGCATCCTGAAGATGATTCCAGCATTAATTTCATTGTGCTTATGCTCATTTTTAAGATTTTGACATTTTCACCTTAAGTGTACAATCAGGGGCTGAAAACGCGTTTAAAGCAATAAAAAGTTCATTTTGGCTCTCACACCTAAACTAAACGTTGTAGACTCAAAATTTTTGCTGTATTCAGTGTATTCTAGCATCCTGAAGATGATTCCAGCATTAATTTCATCGTGCTTATGCTCATTTTGAAGATTTTGACATTTTCACCTAAAGTGCACAATCAGGCTGAAAACGCATTTAAAGCAATAAAAAGTTCATTTTGGCACACAAACCTAAACTAAACGTTGTAGACTCAAAATTTTTGCTGTATTTAGTGTATTCTAGCATCCTGAAGATGATTCCAGCATTAATTTCATTGTGCTAATGCTCATTTTGAAGATTTTGACATTTTCACCTTAATTGTACAATCAGGGGCTGAAAACACGTTTAAAGCAAGAAAAAGTTCATTTTGGCTCTCACACCTAAACTAAACGTTGTAGACTCAAAATTTTTGCTGTATTTAGTGTATTCTAGCATCCTGAAGATGATTCCAGCATTAATTTCATCGTGCTTATGCTCATTTTGAAGATTTTGACATTTTCACCTAAAGTGCACAATAAGGCTGAAAACGCATTTAAAGCAATAAAAAGTTCATTTTGGCTCTCACACCTAAACAAAACGTTGTAGACTCAACATTTTTGCTGTATTTAGTGTATTCTAGCATCCTGAAGATGATTCCAGCATTAATTTCATTGTGCTTATGCTCATTTTTAAGATTTTGACATTTTCACCTTAAGTGTACAATCAGGGGCTGAAAACGCGTTTAAAGCAATAAAAAGTTCATTTTGGCTCTCACACCTAAACTAAACGTTGTAGACTCAAAATTTTTGCTGTATTCAGTGTATTCTAGCATCCTGAAGATGATTCCAGCATTAATTTCATCGTGCTTATGCTCATTTTGAAGATTTTGACATTTTCACCTTAAGTGTACAATCAGGGGCTGAAAACGCGTTTAAAGCAATAAAAAGTTCATTTTGGCTCTCACACCTAAACTAAACGTTGTAGACTCAAAATTTTTGCTGTATTCAGTGTATTCTAGCATCCTGAAGATGATTCCAGCATTAATTTCATCGTGCTTATGCTCATTTTGAAGATTTTGACATTTTCACCTAAAGTGCACAATCAGGCTGAAAACGCATTTAAAGCAATAAAAAGTTCATTTTTAATCACAAACCTAAACTAAACGTTGTAGACTCAAAATTGTTGCTGTATTTAGTGTATTCTAGCATCCTGAAGATGATTCCAGCATTAATTTCATTGTGCTTATGCTCATTTTGAAGATTTTGACATTTTCACCTTAAGTGTACAATCAGGGGCTGAAAACGCGTTTAAAGCAATAAAAAGTTCATTTTGGCTCTCACACCTAAACTAAACGTTGCAGACTCAAAATTTTTGCTGTATTTAGTGTATTCTAGCATCCTGAAGATGATTCCAGCATTAATTTCATTGTGCTTATGCTCATTTTGAAGATTTTGACATTTTCACCTAAAGTGTACAATCAGGGGCTGAAAACACGTTTAAAGCAATAAAAAGTTCATTTTGGCTCTCACACCTAAAGTAAACGTTGTAGACTCAAAATTTTTGCTGTATTTAGTGTATTCTAGCATCCTGAAGATGATTCCAGCATTAATTTCATTGTGCTTATGCTCATTTTTAAGATTTTGACATTTTCACCTTAAGTGTACAATCAGGGGCTGAAAACGCGTTTAAAGCAATAAAAAGTTCATTTTGGCTCTCACACCTAAACTAAACGTTGTAGACTCAAAATTTTTGCTGTATTCAGTGTATTCTAGCATCCTGAAGATGATTCCAGCATTAATTTCATCGTGCTTATGCTCATTTTGAAGATTTTGACATTTTCACCTAAAGTGCACAATCAGGCTGAAAACGCATTTAAAGCAATAAAAAGTTCATTTTGGCTCTCACACCTAAACTAAACGATGTAGACTCAAAATTTTTACTGTATTTAGTGTATTCTAGCATCCTGAAGATGATTCCAGCATTAATTTCATTGTGCTAATGCTCATTTTTAAGATTTTGACATTTTCACCTTAAGTGTACAATCAGGGGCTGAAAACGCGTTTAAAGCAATAAAAAGTTCATTTTGGCTCTCACACCTAAACTAAACGTTGTAGACTCAAAATTTTTGCTGTATTTAGTGTATTCTAGCATCCTGAAGATGATTCCAGCATTAATTTCATTGTGCTTATGCTCATTTTGAAGATTTTGACATTTTCACCTTAAGTGTACAATCAGGGGCTGAAAACGCGTTTAAAGCAATAAAAAGTACATTTTGGCTCTCACACCTAAACTAAACGTTGTAGACTCAAAATTTTTGCTGTATTCAGTGTATTCTAACATCCTGAAGATGATTCCAGCATTAATTTCCTTGTGCTTATGCTCATTTTTAAGATTTTGACATTTTCACCTAAAGTGCACAATCAGGCTGAAAACGCATTTAAAGCAATAAAAAGTTCATTTTTGCTCACAAACCTAAACTAAACGTTGTAGACTCAAAATTTTTGCTGTATTTAGTGTATTCTAGCATCCTGAAGATGATTCCAGCATTAATTTCATTGTGCTTATGCTCATTTTTAAGATTTTGACATTTTCACCTTAAGTGTACAATCAGGGGCTGAAAACGCGTTTAAAGCAATAAAAAGTTCATTTTGGCTCTCACACCTAAACTAAACGTTGTAGACTCAAAATTTTTGCTGTATTCAGTGTATTCTAGCATCCTGAAGATGATTCCAGCATTAATTTCATCGTGCTTATGCTCATTTTGAAGATTTTGACATTTTCACCTAAAGTGCACAATCAGGCTGAAAACGCATTTAAAGCAATAAAAAGTTCATTTTGGCACACAAACCTAAACTAAACGTTGTAGACTCAAAATTTTTGCTGTATTTAGTGTATTCTAGCATCCTGAAGATGATTCCAGCATTAATTTCATTGTGCTTATGCTCATTTTGAAGATTTTGACATTTTCACCTTAAGTGTACAATCAGGGGATGAAAACGCGTTTAAAGCAATAAAAAGTTCATTTTGGCTCTCACACCTAAACTAAACGTTGTAGACTCAACATTTTTGCTGTATTTAGTGTATTCTAGCATCCTGAAGATGATTCCAGCATTAATTTCATTGTGCTTATGCTCATTTTGAAGATTTTGACATTTTCACCTAAAGTGTACAATCAGGGGCTGAAAACACGTTTAAAGCAATAAAAAGTTCATTTTGGCTCTCACACCTAAACTAAACGTTGTAGACTCAAAATTTTTGCTGTATTTAGTGTATTCTAGCATCCTGAAGATGATTCCAGCATTAATTTTATTGTGCTTATGCTCATTTTTAAGATTTTGACATTTTCACCTAAAGTGCACAATCAGGCTGAAAACGCGTTTAAAGCAATAAAAAGTTCATTTTGGCTCTCACACCTAAACTAAACGTTGTAGACTCAAAATTTTTGCTGTATTTAGTGTATTCTAGCATCCTGAAGATGATTCCAGCATTAATTTCATTGTGCTTATGCTCATTTTGAAGATTTTGACATTTTCACCTTAAGTGTACAATCAGGGGCTGAAAACGCGTTTAAAGCCATAAAAAGTTCATTTTGGCTCTCACACCTAAACTAAACGTTGTAGACTCAAAATTTTTGCTGTATTTAGTGTATTCTAGCATCCTGAAGATGATTCAAGCATTAATTTCATTGTGATTATGCTCATTTTTAAGATTTTGACATTTTCACCTAAAGTGCACAATCAGGCTGAAAACGCATTTAAAGCAATAAAAAGTTCATTTTGGCTCTCACACCTAAACAAAACGTTGTAGACTCAACATTTTTGCTGTATTTAGTGTATTCTAGCATCCTGAAGATGATTCCAGCATTAATTTCATTGTGCTTATGCTCATTTTGAAGATTTTGACATTTTCACCTAAAGTGTACAATCAGGGGCTGAAAACACGTTTAAAGCAATAAAAAGTTCATTTTGGCTCTCACACCTAAACTAAACGTTGTAGACTCAAAATTTTTGCTGTATTTAGTGTATTCTAGCATCCTGAAGATGATTCCAGCATTAATTTCATTGTGCTTATGCTCATTTTGAAGATTTTGACATTTTCACCTTAAGTGTACAATCAGGGGCTGAAAACGCGTTTAAAGCAATAAAAAGTTCATTTTGGCTCTCACACCTAAACTAAACGTTGTAGACTCAAAATTTTTGCTGTATTTAGTGTTTTCTAGCATCCTGAAGATGATTCAAGCATTAATTTCATTGTGATTATGCTCATTTTTAAGATTTTGACATTTTCACCTAAAGTGCACAATCAGGCTGAAAACGCATTTAAAGCAATAAAAAGTTCATTTTGGCTCTCACACCTAAACAAAACGTTGTAGACTCAACATTTTTGCTGTATTTAGTGTATTTTAGCATCCTGAAGATGATTCCAGCATTAATTTCATTGTGCTTATGCTCATTTTTAAGATTTTGACATTTTCACCTAAAGTGCACAATCAGGCTGAAAACGCATTTAAAGCAATAAAAAGTTCATTTTTGCTCACAAACCTAAACTAAACGTTGTAGACTCAAAATTTTTGCTGTATTTAGTGTATTCTAGCATCCTGAAGATGATTCCAGCATTAATTTCATTGTGCTTATGCTCATTTTTAAGATTTTGACATTTTCACCTTACGTGTACAATCAGGGGCTGAAAACGCGTTTAAAGCAATAAAAAGTTCATTTTGGCTCTCACACCTAAACTAAACGTTGTAGACTCAAAATTTTTGCTGTATTCAGTGTATTCTAGCATCCTGAAGATGATTCCAGCATTAATTTCATCGTGCTTATGCTCATTTTGAAGATTTTGACATTTTCACCTAAAGTGCACAATCAGGCTGAAAACGCATTTAAAGCAATAAAAAGTTCATTTTGGCACACAAACCTAAACTAAACGTTGTAGACTCAAAATTTTTGCTGTATTTAGTGTATTCTAGCATCCTGAAGATGATTCAAGCATTAATTTCATTGTGCTTATGCTCATTTTGAAGATTTTGACATTTTCACCTTAAGTGTACAATCAGGGGCTGAAAACGCGTTTAAAGCAATAAAAAGTTCATTTTGGCTCTCACACCTAAACTAAACGTTGTAGACTCAAAATTTTTGCTGTATTTAGTGTATACTAGCATCCTGAAGATGACTCCAGCATTAATTTCATTTTGCTTATGCTCATTTTGAAGATTTTGACATTTTCACCTAAAGTGTACAATCAGGAGCTGAAAACACGTTTAAAGCAATAAAAAGTTCATTTTGGCTCTCACACCTAAACTAAACGTTGTAGACTCAAAATTTTTGCTGTATTTAGTGTATTCTAGCATCCTGAAGATGATTCCAGCATTAATTTCATTGTGCTTATGCTCATTTTTAAGATTTTGACATTTTCACCTAAAGTGCACAATCAGGCTGAAAACGCGTTTAAAGCAATAAAAAGTTCATTTTGGCTCTCACACCTAAACTAAACGTTGTAGACTCAAAATTTTTGCTGTATTTAGTGTATTCTAGCATCCTGAAGATGATTCAAGCATTAATTTCATTGTGATTATGCTCATTTTTAAGATTTTGACATTTTCACCTAAAGTGCACAATCAGGCTGAAAACGCATTTAAAGCAATAAAAAGTTCATTTTGGCTCTCACACCTAAACAAAACGTTGTAGACTCAACATTTTTGCTGTATTTAGTGTATTTTAGCATCCTGAAGATGATTCCAGCATTAATTTCATTGTGCTTATGCTCATTTTCAAGATTTTGACATTTTCACCTTAAGTGTACAATCAGGGGCTGAAAACGCGTTTAAAGCAATAAAAAGTTCATTTTGGCTCTCACACCTAAACTAAACGTTGTAGACTCAAAATTTTTGCTGTATTCAGTGTATTCTAGCATCCTGAAGATGATTCCAGCATTAATTTCATCGGGCTTATGCTCATTTTGAAGATTTTGACATTTTCACCTAAAGTGCACAATCAGGCTGAAAACGCATTTAAAGCAATAAAAAGTTCATTTTCGCTCACAAACCTAAACTAAACGTTGTAGACTCAAAATTTTTGCTGTATTTAGTGTATTCTAGCATCCTGAAGATGATTCCAGCATTAATTTCATTGTGCTTATGCTCATTTTTAAGATTTTGACATTTTCACCTTAAGTGTACAATCAGGGGCTGAAAACGCGTTTAAAGCAATAAAAAGTTCATTTTGGCTCTCACACCTAAACTAAACGTTGTAGACTCAAATTTTTTGCTGTATTCAGTGTATTCTAGCATCCTGAAGATGATTCCAGCATTAATTTCATCGTGCTTATGCTCATTTTGAAGATTTTGACATTTTCACCTAAAGTGCACAATCAGGCTGAAAACGCATTTAAAGCAATAAAAAGTTCATTTTGGCTCTCACACCTAAACAAAACGTTGTAGACTCAACATTTTTGCTGTATTCAGTGTATTCTAGCATCCTGAAGATGATTCCAGCATTAATTTCATCGTGCTTATGCTCATTTTGAAGATTTTGACATTTTCACCTAAAGTGCACAATCAGGCTGAAAACGCATTTAAAGCAATAAAAAGTTCATTTTGGCACACAAACCTAAACTAAACGTTGTAGACTCAAATTTTTTGCTGTATTTAGTGTATTCTAGCATCCTGAAGATGATTCCAGCATTAATTTCATTGTGCTTATGCTCATTTTGAAGATTTTGACATTTTCACCTTAAGTGTACAATCAGGGGCTGAAAACGCGTTTAAAGCAATAAAAAGTTCATTTTGGCTCTCACACCTAAACTAAACGTTGTAGACTCAAAATTTTTGCTGTATTTAGTGTATTCTAGCATCCTGAAGATGATTCCAGCATTAATTTCATTGTGCTTATGCTCATTTTGAAGATTTTGACATTTTCACCTTAAGTGTACAATCAGGGGCTGAAAACGCGTTTAAAGCCATAAAAAGTTCATTTTGGCTCTCACACCTAAACTAAACGTTGTAGACTCAAAATTTTTGCTGTATTTAGTGTATTCTAGCATCCTGAAGATGATTCAAGCATTAATTTCATTGTGATTATGCTCATTTTTAAGATTTTGACATTTTCACCTAAAGTGCACAATCAGGCTGAAAACGCATTTAAAGCAATAAAAAGTTCATTTTGGCTCTCACACCTAAACAAAACGTTGTAGACTCAACATTTTTGCTGTATTTAGTGTATTCTAGCATCCTGAAGATGATTCCAGCATTAATTTCATTGTGCTTATGCTCATTTTGAAGATTTTGACATTTTCACCTAAAGTGTACAATCAGGGGCTGAAAACACGTTTAAAGCAATAAAAAGTTCATTTTGGCTCTCACACCTAAACTAAACGTTGTAGACTCAAAATTTTTGCTGTATTTAGTGTATTCTAGCATCCTGAAGATGATTCCAGCATTAATTTCATTGTGCTTATGCTCATTTTGAAGATTTTGACATTTTCACCTTAAGTGTACAATCAGGGGCTGAAAACGCGTTTAAAGCAATAAAAAGTTCATTTTGGCTCTCACACCTAAACTAAACGTTGTAGACTCAAAATTTTTGCTGTATTTAGTGTTTTCTAGCATCCTGAAGATGATTCAAGCATTAATTTCATTGTGATTATGCTCATTTTTAAGATTTTGACATTTTCACCTAAAGTGCACAATCAGGCTGAAAACGCATTTAAAGCAATAAAAAGTTCATTTTGGCTCTCACACCTAAACAAAACGTTGTAGACTCAACATTTTTGCTGTATTTAGTGTATTTTAGCATCCTGAAGATGATTCCAGCATTAATTTCATTGTGCTTATGCTCATTTTTAAGATTTTGACATTTTCACCTAAAGTGCACAATCAGGCTGAAAACGCATTTAAAGCAATAAAAAGTTCATTTTTGCTCACAAACCTAAACTAAACGTTGTAGACTCAAAATTTTTGCTGTATTTAGTGTATTCTAGCATCCTGAAGATGATTCCAGCATTAATTTCATTGTGCTTATGCTCATTTTTAAGATTTTGACATTTTCACCTTACGTGTACAATCAGGGGCTGAAAACGCGTTTAAAGCAATAAAAAGTTCATTTTGGCTCTCACACCTAAACTAAACGTTGTAGACTCAAAATTTTTGCTGTATTCAGTGTATTCTAGCATCCTGAAGATGATTCCAGCATTAATTTCATCGTGCTTATGCTCATTTTGAAGATTTTGACATTTTCACCTAAAGTGCACAATCAGGCTGAAAACGCATTTAAAGCAATAAAAAGTTCATTTTGGCACACAAACCTAAACTAAACGTTGTAGACTCAAAATTTTTGCTGTATTTAGTGTATTCTAGCATCCTGAAGATGATTCAAGCATTAATTTCATTGTGCTTATGCTCATTTTGAAGATTTTGACATTTTCACCTTAAGTGTACAATCAGGGGCTGAAAACGCGTTTAAAGCAATAAAAAGTTCATTTTGGCTCTCACACCTAAACTAAACGTTGTAGACTCAAAATTTTTGCTGTATTTAGTGTATACTAGCATCCTGAAGATGACTCCAGCATTAATTTCATTTTGCTTATGCTCATTTTGAAGATTTTGACATTTTCACCTAAAGTGTACAATCAGGAGCTGAAAACACGTTTAAAGCAATAAAAAGTTCATTTTGGCTCTCACACCTAAACTAAACGTTGTAGACTCAAAATTTTTGCTGTATTTAGTGTATTCTAGCATCCTGAAGATGATTCCAGCATTAATTTCATTGTGCTTATGCTCATTTTTAAGATTTTGACATTTTCACCTAAAGTGCACAATCAGGCTGAAAACGCGTTTAAAGCAATAAAAAGTTCATTTTGGCTCTCACACCTAAACTAAACGTTGTAGACTCAAAATTTTTGCTGTATTTAGTGTATTCTAGCATCCTGAAGATGATTCAAGCATTAATTTCATTGTGATTATGCTCATTTTTAAGATTTTGACATTTTCACCTAAAGTGCACAATCAGGCTGAAAACGCATTTAAAGCAATAAAAAGTTCATTTTGGCTCTCACACCTAAACAAAACGTTGTAGACTCAACATTTTTGCTGTATTTAGTGTATTTTAGCATCCTGAAGATGATTCCAGCATTAATTTCATTGTGCTTATGCTCATTTTCAAGATTTTGACATTTTCACCTTAAGTGTACAATCAGGGGCTGAAAACGCGTTTAAAGCAATAAAAAGTTCATTTTGGCTCTCACACCTAAACTAAACGTTGTAGACTCAAAATTTTTGCTGTATTCAGTGTATTCTAGCATCCTGAAGATGATTCCAGCATTAATTTCATCGGGCTTATGCTCATTTTGAAGATTTTGACATTTTCACCTAAAGTGCACAATCAGGCTGAAAACGCATTTAAAGCAATAAAAAGTTCATTTTCGCTCACAAACCTAAACTAAACGTTGTAGACTCAAAATTTTTGCTGTATTTAGTGTATTCTAGCATCCTGAAGATGATTCCAGCATTAATTTCATTGTGCTTATGCTCATTTTTAAGATTTTGACATTTTCACCTTAAGTGTACAATCAGGGGCTGAAAACGCGTTTAAAGCAATAAAAAGTTCATTTTGGCTCTCACACCTAAACTAAACGTTGTAGACTCAAATTTTTTGCTGTATTCAGTGTATTCTAGCATCCTGAAGATGATTCCAGCATTAATTTCATCGTGCTTATGCTCATTTTGAAGATTTTGACATTTTCACCTAAAGTGCACAATCAGGCTGAAAACGCATTTAAAGCAATAAAAAGTTCATTTTGGCTCTCACACCTAAACAAAACGTTGTAGACTCAACATTTTTGCTGTATTCAGTGTATTCTAGCATCCTGAAGATGATTCCAGCATTAATTTCATCGTGCTTATGCTCATTTTGAAGATTTTGACATTTTCACCTAAAGTGCACAATCAGGCTGAAAACGCATTTAAAGCAATAAAAAGTTCATTTTGGCACACAAACCTAAACTAAACGTTGTAGACTCAAATTTTTTGCTGTATTTAGTGTATTCTAGCATCCTGAAGATGATTCCAGCATTAATTTCATTGTGCTTATGCTCATTTTGAAGATTTTGACATTTTCACCTTAAGTGTACAATCAGGGGCTGAAAACGCGTTTAAAGCAATAAAAAGTTCATTTTGGCTCTCACACCTAAACTAAACGTTGTAGACTCAAAATTTTTGCTGTATTTAGTGTATTCTAGCATCCTGAAGATGATTCCAGCATTAATTTCATTGTGCTTATGCTCATTTTGAAGATTTTGACATTTTCACCTAAAGTGTACAATCAGGGGCTGAAAACACGTTTAAAGCAATAAAAAGTTCATTTTGGCTCTCACACCTAAACTAAACGTTGTAGACTCAAAATTTTTGCTGTATTTAGTGTATTCTAGCATCCTGAAGATGATTCCAGCATTAATTTCATTGTGCTTATGCTCATTTTTAAGATTTTGACATTTTCACCTAAAGTGCACAATCAGGCTGAAAACGCATTTAAAGCAATAAAAAGTTCATTTTGGCTCTCACACCTAAACAAAACGTTGTAGACTCAACATTTTTGCTGTATTTAGTGTATTCTAACATCCTGAAGATGATTCCAGCATTAATTTCATTGTGCTTATGCTCATTTTTAAGATTTTGACATTTTCACCTTAAGTGTACAATCAGGGGCTGAAAACGCGTTTAAAGCAATAAAAAGTTCATTTTGTCTCTCACACCTAAACTAAACGTTGTAGACTCAAAATTTTTGCTGTATTCAGTGTATTCTAGCATCCTGAAGATGATTCCAGCATTAATTTCATCGTGCTTATGCTCATTTTGAAGATTTTGACATTTTCACCTAAAGTGCACAATCAGGCTGAAAACGCTTTTAAAGCAATAAAAAGTTCATTTTGGCACACAAACCTAAACTCAACGTTGTAGACTCAAAATTTTTGCTGTATTTAGTGTATTCTAGCATCCTGAAGATGATTCCAGCATTAATTTCATTGTGCTTATGCTCATTTTGAAGATTTTGACATTTTCACCTTAAGTGTACAATCAGGGGCTGAAAACGCGTTTAAAGCAATAAAAAGTTCATTTTGGCTCTCACACCTAAACTAAACGTTGTAGACTCAAAATTTTTGCTGTATTCAGTGTATTCTAGCATCCTGAAGATGATTCCAGCATTAATTTCATCGTGCTTATGCTCATTTTGAAGATTTTGACATTTTCACCTAAAGTGCACAATCAGGCTGAAAACGCGTTTAAAGCAATAAAAAGTTCATTTTGGCTCTCACACCTAAACTAAACGTTGTAGACTCAAAATTTTTGCTGTATTCAGTGTATTCTAGCATCCTGAAGATGATTCCAGCATTAATTTCATTGTGCTTATGCTCATTTTGAAGATTTTGACATTTTCACCTAAAGTGCACAATAAGGCTGAAAACGCATTTAAAGCAATAAAAAGTTCATTTTGGCTCTCACACCTAAACAAAACGTTGTAGACTCAACATTTTTGCTGTATTTAGTGTATTCTAGCATCCTGAAGATGATTCCAGCATTAATTTCATTGTGCTTATGCTCATTTTTAAGATTTTGACATTTTCACCTAAAGTGCACAATAAGGCTGAAAACGCATTTAAAGCAATAAAAAGTTCATTTTGGCTCTCACACCTAAACAAAACGTTGTAGACTCAACATTTTTGCTGTATTTAGTGTATTCTAGCATCCTGAAGATGATTCCAGCATTAATTTCATTGTGCTTATGCTCATTTTTAAGATTTTGACATTTTCACCTTAAGTGTACAATCAGGGGCTGAAAACGCGTTTAAAGCAATAAAAAGTTCATTTTGGCTCTCACACCTAAACTAAACGTTGTAGACTCAAAATTTTTGCTGTATTCAGTGTATTCTAGCATCCTGAAGATGATTCCAGCATTAATTTCATCGTGCTTATGCTCATTTTGAAGATTTTGACATTTTCACCTAAAGTGCACAATCAGGCTGAAAACGCGTTTAAAGCAATAAAAAGTTCATTTTGGCTCTCACACCTAAACTAAACGTTGTAGACTCAAAATTTTTGCTGTATTTAGTGTATTCTAGCATCCTGAAGATGATTCAAGCATTAATTTCATTGTGATTATGCTCATTTTGAAGATTTTGACATTTTCACCTTAATGGTACAATCAGGGGCTGAAAACGCGTTTAAAGCAATAAAAAGTTCATTTTGGCTCTCACACCTAAACTAAACGTTGTAGACTCAAAATTTTTGCTGTATTTAGTGTATTCTAGCATCCTGAAGATGATTCCATTATTAATTTCATCGTGCTTATGCTCATTTTGAAGATTTTGACATTTTCACCTAAAGTGCACAATCAGGCTGAAAACGCTTTTAAAGCAATAAAAAGTTCATTTTGGCACACAAACCTAAACTCAACGTTGTAGACTCAAAATTTTTGCTGTATTTAGTGTATTCTAGCATCCTGAAGATGATTCCAGCATTAATTTCATTGTGCTTATGCTCATTTTGAAGATTTTGACATTTTCACCTTAAGTGTACAATCAGGGGCTGAAAACGCGTTTAAAGCAATAAAAAGTTCATTTTGGCTCTCACACCTAAACTAAACGTTGTAGACTCAAAATTTTTGCTGTATTCAGTGTATTCTAGCATCCTGAAGATGATTCCAGCATTAATTTCATCGTGCTTATGCTCATTTTGAAGATTTTGACATTTTCACCTAAAGTGTACAATCAGGGGCTGAAAACACGTTTAAAGCAATAAAAAGTTCATTTTGGCTCTCACACCTAAACTAAACGTTGTAGACTCAAAATTTTTGCTGTATTTAGTGTATTCTAGCATCCTGAAGATGATTCCAGCATTAATTTCATTGTGCTTATGCTCATTTTTAAGATTTTGACATTTTCACCTAAAGTGCACAATCAGGCTGAAAACGCATTTAAAGCAATAAAAAGTTCATTTTGGCTCTCACACCTAAACAAAACGTTGTAGACTCAACATTTTTGCTGTATTTAGTGTATTCTAACATCCTGAAGATGATTCCAGCATTAATTTCATTGTGCTTATGCTCATTTTTAAGATTTTGACATTTTCACCTTAAGTGTACAATCAGGGGCTGAAAACGCGTTTAAAGCAATAAAAAGTTCATTTTGTCTCTCACACCTAAACTAAACGTTGTAGACTCAAAATTTTTGCTGTATTCAGTGTATTCTAGCATCCTGAAGATGATTCCAGCATTAATTTCATCGTGCTTATGCTCATTTTGAAGATTTTGACATTTTCACCTAAAGTGCACAATCAGGCTGAAAACGCTTTTAAAGCAATAAAAAGTTCATTTTGGCACACAAACCTAAACTCAACGTTGTAGACTCAAAATTTTTGCTGTATTTAGTGTATTCTAGCATCCTGAAGATGATTCCAGCATTAATTTCATTGTGCTTATGCTCATTTTGAAGATTTTGACATTTTCACCTTAAGTGTACAATCAGGGGCTGAAAACGCGTTTAAAGCAATAAAAAGTTCATTTTGGCTCTCACACCTAAACTAAACGTTGTAGACTCAAAATTTTTGCTGTATTCAGTGTATTCTAGCATCCTGAAGATGATTCCAGCATTAATTTCATCGTGCTTATGCTCCTTTTGAAGATTTTGACATTTTCACCTAAAGTGCACAATCAGGCTGAAAACGCGTTTAAAGCAATAAAAAGTTCATTTTGGCTCTCACACCTAAACTAAACGTTGTAGACTCAAAATTTTTGCTGTATTCAGTGTATTCTAGCATCCTGAAGATGATTCCAGCATTAATTTCATCGTGCTTATGCTCATTTTGAAGATTTTGACATTTTCACCTAAAGTGCACAATAAGGCTGAAAACGCATTTAAAGCAATAAAAAGTTCATTTTGGCTCTCACACCTAAACAAAACGTTGTAGACTCAACATTTTTGCTGTATTTAGTGTATTCTAGCATCCTGAAGATGATTCCAGCATTAATTTCATTGTGCTTATGCTCATTTTTAAGATTTTGACATTTTCACCTTAAGTGTACAATCAGGGGCTGAAAACGCGTTTAAAGCAATAAAAAGTTCATTTTGGCTCTCACACCTAAACTAAACGTTGTAGACTCAAAATTTTTGCTGTATTTAGTGTATTCTAGCATCCTGAAGATGATTCCAGCATTAATTTCATTGTGCTTATGCTCATTTTTAAGATTTTGACATTTTCACCTTAAGTGTACAATCAGGGGCTGAAAACGCGTTTAAAGCAATAAAAAGTTCATTTTGGCTCTCACACCTAAACTAAACGTTGTAGACTCAACATTTTTGCTGTATTTAGTGTATTTTAGCATCCTGAAGATGATTCCAGCATTAATTTCATTGTGCTTATGCTCATTTTTAAGATTTTGACATTTTCACCTAAAGTGCACAATCAGGCTGAAAACGCATTTAAAGCAATAAAAAGTTCATTTTTGCTCACAAACCTAAACTAAACGTTGTAGACTCAAAATTTTTGCTGTATTTAGTGTATTCTAGCATCCTGAAGATGATTCCAGCATTAATTTCATTGTGCTTATGCTCATTTTTAAGATTTTGACATTTTCACCTTACGTGTACAATCAGGGGCTGAAAACGCGTTTAAAGCAATAAAAAGTTCATTTTGGCTCTCACACCTAAACTAAACGTTGTAGACTCAAAATTTTTGCTGTATTCAGTGTATTCTAGCATCCTGAAGATGATTCCAGCATTAATTTCATCGTGCTTATGCTCATTTTGAAGATTTTGACATTTTCACCTAAAGTGCACAATCAGGCTGAAAACGCATTTAAAGCAATAAAAAGTTCATTTTGGCACACAAACCTAAACTAAACGTTGTAGACTCAAAATTTTTGCTGTATTTAGTGTATTCTAGCATCCTGAAGATGATTCAAGCATTAATTTCATTGTGCTTATGCTCATTTTGAAGATTTTGACATTTTCACCTTAAGTGTACAATCAGGGGCTGAAAACGCGTTTAAAGCAATAAAAAGTTCATTTTGGCTCTCACACCTAAACTAAACGTTGTAGACTCAAAATTTTTGCTGTATTTAGTGTATACTAGCATCCTGAAGATGATTCCAGCATTAATTTCATTTTGCTTATGCTCATTTTGAAGATTTTGACATTTTCACCTAAAGTGTACAATCAGGGGCTGAAAACACGTTTAAAGCAATAAAAAGTTCATTTTGGCTCTCACACCTAAACTAAACGTTGTAGACTCAAAATTTTTGCTGTATTTAGTGTATTCTAGCATCCTGAAGATGATTCCAGCATTAATTTCATTGTGCTTATGCTCATTTTTAAGATTTTGACATTTTCACCTAAAGTGCACAATCAGGCTGAAAACGCGTTTAAAGCAATAAAAAGTTCATTTTGGCTCTCACACCTAAACTAAACGTTGTAGACTCAAAATTTTTGCTGTATTTAGTGTATTCTAGCATCCTGAAGATGATTCAAGCATTAATTTCATTGTGATTATGCTCATTTTTAAGATTTTGACATTTTCACCTAAAGTGCACAATCAGGCTGAAAACGCATTTAAAGCAATAAAAAGTTCATTTTGGCTCTCACACCTAAACAAAACGTTGTAGACTCAACATTTTTGCTGTATTTAGTGTATTTTAGCATCCTGAAGATGATTCCAGCATTAATTTCATTGTGCTTATGCTCATTTTCAAGATTTTGACATTTTCACCTTAAGTGTACAATCAGGGGCTGAAAACGCGTTTAAAGCAATAAAAAGTTCATTTTGGCTCTCACACCTAAACTAAACGTTGTAGACTCAAAATTTTTGCTGTATTCAGTGTATTCTAGCATCCTGAAGATGATTCCAGCATTAATTTCATCGGGCTTATGCTCATTTTGAAGATTTTGACATTTTCACCTAAAGTGCACAATCAGGCTGAAAACGCATTTAAAGCAATAAAAAGTTCATTTTCGCTCACAAACCTAAACTAAACGTTGTAGACTCAAAATTTTTGCTGTATTTAGTGTATTCTAGCATCCTGAAGATGATTCCAGCATTAATTTCATTGTGCTTATGCTCATTTTTAAGATTTTGACATTTTCACCTTAAGTGTACAATCAGGGGCTGAAAACGCGTTTAAAGCAATAAAAAGTTCATTTTGGCTCTCACACCTAAACTAAACGTTGTAGACTCAAAATTTTTGCTGTATTCAGTGTATTCTAGCATCCTGAAGATGATTCCAGCATTAATTTCATCGTGCTTATGCTCATTTTGAAGATTTTGACATTTTCACCTAAAGTGCACAATCAGGCTGAAAACGCATTTAAAGCAATAAAAAGTTCATTTTGGCTCTCACACCTAAACAAAACGTTGTAGACTCAACATTTTTGCTGTATTCAGTGTATTCTAGCATCCTGAAGATGATTCCAGCATTAATTTCATCGTGCTTATGCTCATTTTGAAGATTTTGACATTTTCACCTAAAGTGCACAATCAGGCTGAAAACGCATTTAAAGCAATAAAAAGTTCATTTTGGCACACAAACCTAAACTAAACGTTGTAGACTCAAATTTTTTGCTGTATTTAGTGTATTCTAGCATCCTGAAGATGATTCCAGCATTAATTTCATTGTGCTTATGCTCATTTTGAAGATTTTGACATTTTCACCTTAACTGTACAATCAGGGGCTGAAAACGCGTTTAAAGCAATAAAAAGTTCATTTTGGCTCTCACACCTAAACTAAACGTTGTAGACTCAAAATTTTTGCTGTATTTAGTGTATTCTAGCATCCTGAAGATGATTCCAGCATTAATTTCATTGTGCTTATGCTCATTTTGAAGATTTTGACATTTTCACCTAAAGTGTACAATCAGGGGCTGAAAACACGTTTAAAGCAATAAAAAGTTCATTTTGGCTCTCACACCTAAACTAAACGTTGTAGACTCAAAATTTTTGCTGTATTTAGTGTATTCTAGCATCCTGAAGATGATTCCAGCATTAATTTTCATTGTGCTTATGCTCATTTTTAAGATTTTGACATTTTCACCTAAAGTGCACAATCAGGCTGAAAACGCATTTAAAGCAATAAAAAGTTCATTTTGGCTCTCACACCTAAACAAAACGTTGTAGACTCAACATTTTTGCTGTATTTAGTGTATTCTAACATCCTGAAGATGATTCCAGCATTAATTTCATTGTGCTTATGCTCATTTTTAAGATTTTGACATTTTCACCTTAAGTGTACAATCAGGGGCTGAAAACGCGTTTAAAGCAATAAAAAGTTCATTTTGTCTCTCACACCTAAACTAAACGTTGTAGACTCAAAATTTTTGCTGTATTCAGTGTATTCTAGCATCCTGAAGATGATTCCAGCATTAATTTCATCGGGCTTATGCTCATTTTGAAGATTTTGACATTTTCACCTAAAGTGCACAATCAGGCTGAAAACGCATTTAAAGCAATAAAAAGTTCATTTTCGCTCACAAACCTAAACTAAACGTTGTAGACTCAAAATTTTTGCTGTATTTAGTGTATTCTAGCATCCTGAAGATGATTCCAGCATTAATTTCATTGTGCTTATGCTCATTTTTAAGATTTTGACATTTTCACCTTAAGTGTACAATCAGGGGCTGAAAACGCGTTTAAAGCAATAAAAAGTTCATTTTGGCTCTCACACCTAAACTAAACGTTGTAGACTCAAAATTTTTGCTGTATTCAGTGTATTCTAGCATCCTGAAGATGATTCCAGCATTAATTTCATCGTGCTTATGCTCATTTTGAAGATTTTGACATTTTCACCTAAAGTGCACAATCAGGCTGAAAACGCATTTAAAGCAATAAAAAGTTCATTTTGGCTCTCACACCTAAACAAAACGTTGTAGACTCAACATTTTTGCTGTATTCAGTGTATTCTAGCATCCTGAAGATGATTCCAGCATTAATTTCATCGTGCTTATGCTCATTTTGAAGATTTTGACATTTTCACCTAAAGTGCACAATCAGGCTGAAAACGCATTTAAAGCAATAAAAAGTTCATTTTGGCACACAAACCTAAACTAAACGTTGTAGACTCAAATTTTTTGCTGTATTTAGTGTATTCTAGCATCCTGAAGATGATTCCAGCATTAATTTCATTGTGCTTATGCTCATTTTGAAGATTTTGACATTTTCACCTTAAGTGTACAATCAGGGGCTGAAAACGCGTTTAAAGCAATAAAAAGTTCATTTTGGCTCTCACACCTAAACTAAACGTTGTAGACTCAAAATTTTTGCTGTATTTAGTGTATTCTAGCATCCTGAAGATGATTCCAGCATTAATTTCATTGTGCTTATGCTCATTTTGAAGATTTTGACATTTTCACCTAAAGTGTACAATCAGGGGCTGAAAACACGTTTAAAGCAATAAAAAGTTCATTTTGGCTCTCACACCTAAACTAAACGTTGTAGACTCAAAATTTTTGCTGTATTTAGTGTATTCTAGCATCCTGAAGATGATTCCAGCATTAATTTCATTGTGCTTATGCTCATTTTTAAGATTTTGACATTTTCACCTAAAGTGCACAATCAGGCTGAAAACGCATTTAAAGCAATAAAAAGTTCATTTTGGCTCTCACACCTAAACAAAACGTTGTAGACTCAACATTTTTGCTGTATTTAGTGTATTCTAACATCCTGAAGATGATTCCAGCATTAATTTCATTGTGCTTATGCTCATTTTGAAGATTTTGACATTTTCACCTAAAGTGTACAATCAGGGGCTGAAAACACGTTTAAAGCAATAAAAAGTTCATTTTGGCTCTCACACCTAAACTAAACGTTGTAGACTCAAAATTTTTGCTGTATTTAGTGTATTCTAGCATCCTGAAGATGATTCCAGCATTAATTTCATTGTGCTTATGCTCATTTTTAAGATTTTGACATTTTCACCTAAAGTGCACAATCAGGCTGAAAACGCATTTAAAGCAATAAAAAGTTCATTTTGGCTCTCACACCTAAACAAAACGTTGTAGACTCAACATTTTTGCTGTATTTAGTGTATTCTAACATCCTGAAGATGATTCCAGCATTAATTTCATTGTGCTTATGCTCATTTTTAAGATTTTGACATTTTCACCTTAAGTGTACAATCAGGGGCTGAAAACGCGTTTAAAGCAATAAAAAGTTCATTTTGTCTCTCACACCTAAACTAAACGTTGTAGACTCAAAATTTTTGCTGTATTCAGTGTATTCTAGCATCCTGAAGATGATTCCAGCATTAATTTCATCGTGCTTATGCTCATTTTGAAGATTTTGACATTTTCACCTAAAGTGCACAATCAGGCTGAAAACGCTTTTAAAGCAATAAAAAGTTCATTTTGGCACACAAACCTAAACTCAACGTTGTAGACTCAAAATTTTTGCTGTATTTAGTGTATTCTAGCATCCTGAAGATGATTCCAGCATTAATTTCATTGTGCTTATGCTCATTTTGAAGATTTTGACATTTTCACCTTAAGTGTACAATCAGGGGCTGAAAACGCGTTTAAAGCAATAAAAAGTTCATTTTGGCTCTCACACCTAAACTAAACGTTGTAGACTCAAAATTTTTGCTGTATTCAGTGTATTCTAGCATCCTGAAGATGATTCCAGCATTAATTTCATCGTGCTTATGCTCATTTTGAAGATTTTGACATTTTCACCTAAAGTGCACAATAAGGCTGAAAACGCATTTAAAGCAATAAAAAGTTCATTTTGGCTCTCACACCTAAACAAAACGTTGTAGACTCAACATTTTTGCTGTATTTAGTGTATTCTAGCATCCTGAAGATGATTCCAGCATTAATTTCATTGTGCTTATGCTCATTTTTAAGATTTTGACATTTTCACCTAAAGTGCACAATCAGGCTGAAAACGCATTTAAAGCAATAAAAAGTTCATTTTGGCTATCACACCTAAACAAAACGTTGTAGACTCAACATTTTTGCTGTATTTAGTGTATTCTAGCATCCTGAAGATGATTCCAGCATTAATTTCATTGTGCTTATGCTCATTTTTAAGATTTTGACATTTTCACCTTAAGTGTACAATCAGGGGCTGAAAACGCGTTTAAAGCAATAAAAAGTTCATTTTGGCTCTCACACCTAAACTAAACGTTGTAGACTCAAAATTTTTGCTGTATTTAGTGTATTCTAGCATCCTGAAGATGATTCCAGCATTAATTTCATTGTGCTTATGCTCATTTTGAAGATTTTGACATTTTCACCTTAAGTGTACAATCAGGGGCTGAAAACGCGTTTAAAGCAATAAAAAGTTCATTTTGGCTCTCACACCTAAACTAAACGTTGTAGACTCAAAATTTTTGCTGTATTTAGTGTATTCTAGCATCCTGAAGATGATTCCAGCATTAATTTCATCGTGCTTATGCTCATTTTGAAGATTTTGACATTTTCACCTAAAGTGCACAATCAGGCTGAAAACGCATTTAAAGCAATAAAAAGTTCATTTTGGCACACAAACCTAAACTAAACGTTGTAGACTCAAAATTTTTGCTGTATTTAGTGTATTCTAGCATCCTGAAGATGATTCCAGCATTAATTTCATTGTGCTTATGCTCATTTTGAAGATTTTGACATTTTCACCTTAAGTGTACAATCAGGGGCTGAAAACGCGTTTAAAGCAATAAAAAGTTCATTTTGGCTCTCACACCTAAACTAAACGTTGTAGACTCAAAATGTTTGCTGTATTCAGTGTATTCCAGCATCCTGAAGATGATTCCAGCATTAATTTCATCGTGCTTATGCTCATTTTGAAGATTTTGACATTTTCACCTAAAGTGCACAATCAGGCTGAAAACGCGTTTAAAGCCATAAAAAGTTCATTTTGGCTCTCACACCTAAACTAAACGTTGTAGACTCAAAATTTTTGCTGTATTCAGTGTATTCTAGCATCCTGAAGATGATTCCAGCATTAATTTCATTGTGCTTATGCTCATTTTGAAGATTTTGACATTTTCACCTTAAGTGTACAATCAGGGGCTGAAAACGCGTTTAAAGCAATAAAAAGTTCATTTTGGCTCTCACACCTAAACTAAACGTTGTAGACTCAAAATTTTTGCTGTATTTAGTGTATTCTAGCATCCTGAAGATGATTCCAGCATTAATTTCATTGTGCTTATGCTCATTTTTAAGATTTTGACATTTTCACCTAAAGTGCACAATCAGGCTGAAAACGCATTTAAAGCAATAAAAAGTTCATTTTGGCTCTCACACCTAAACAAAACGTTGTAGACTCAACATTTTTGCTGTATTTAGTGTATTCTAACATCCTGAAGATGATTCCAGCATTAATTTCATTGTGCTTATGCTCATTTTGAAGATTTTGACATTTTCACCTAAAGTGTACAATCAGGGGCTGAAAACACGTTTAAAGCAATAAAAAGTTCATTTTGGCTCTCACACCTAAACTAAACGTTGTAGACTCAAAATTTTTGCTGTATTTAGTGTATTCTAGCATCCTGAAGATGATTCCAGCATTAATTTCATTGTGCTTATGCTCATTTTTAAGATTTTGACATTTTCACCTAAAGTGCACAATCAGGCTGAAAACGCATTTAAAGCAATAAAAAGTTCATTTTGGCTCTCACACCTAAACAAAACGTTGTAGACTCAACATTTTTGCTGTATTTAGTGTATTCTAACATCCTGAAGATGATTCCAGCATTAATTTCATTGTGCTTATGCTCATTTTTAAGATTTTGACATTTTCACCTTAAGTGTACAATCAGGGGCTGAAAACGCGTTTAAAGCAATAAAAAGTTCATTTTGTCTCTCACACCTAAACTAAACGTTGTAGACTCAAAATTTTTGCTGTATTCAGTGTATTCTAGCATCCTGAAGATGATTCCAGCATTAATTTCATCGTGCTTATGCTCATTTTGAAGATTTTGACATTTTCACCTAAAGTGCACAATCAGGCTGAAAACGCTTTTAAAGCAATAAAAAGTTCATTTTGGCACACAAACCTAAACTCAACGTTGTAGACTCAAAATTTTTGCTGTATTTAGTGTATTCTAGCATCCTGAAGATGATTCCAGCATTAATTTCATTGTGCTTATGCTCATTTTGAAGATTTTGACATTTTCACCTTAAGTGTACAATCAGGGGCTGAAAACGCGTTTAAAGCAATAAAAAGTTCATTTTGGCTCTCACACCTAAACTAAACGTTGTAGACTCAAAATTTTTGCTGTATTCAGTGTATTCTAGCATCCTGAAGATGATTCCAGCATTAATTTCATCGTGCTTATGCTCATTTTGAAGATTTTGACATTTTCACCTAAAGTGCACAATAAGGCTGAAAACGCATTTAAAGCAATAAAAAGTTCATTTTGGCTCTCACACCTAAACAAAACGTTGTAGACTCAACATTTTTGCTGTATTTAGTGTATTCTAGCATCCTGAAGATGATTCCAGCATTAATTTCATTGTGCTTATGCTCATTTTTAAGATTTTGACATTTTCACCTAAAGTGCACAATCAGGCTGAAAACGCATTTAAAGCAATAAAAAGTTCATTTTGGCTATCACACCTAAACAAAACGTTGTAGACTCAACATTTTTGCTGTATTTAGTGTATTCTAGCATCCTGAAGATGATTCCAGCATTAATTTCATTGTGCTTATGCTCATTTTTAAGATTTTGACATTTTCACCTTAAGTGTACAATCAGGGGCTGAAAACGCGTTTAAAGCAATAAAAAGTTCATTTTGGCTCTCACACCTAAACTAAACGTTGTAGACTCAAAATTTTTGCTGTATTTAGTGTATTCTAGCATCCTGAAGATGATTCCAGCATTAATTTCATTGTGCTTATGCTCATTTTGAAGATTTTGACATTTTCACCTTAAGTGTACAATCAGGGGCTGAAAACGCGTTTAAAGCAATAAAAAGTTCATTTTGGCTCTCACACCTAAACTAAACGTTGTAGACTCAAAATTTTTGCTGTATTTAGTGTATTCTAGCATCCTGAAGATGATTCCAGCATTAATTTCATCGTGCTTATGCTCATTTTGAAGATTTTGACATTTTCACCTAAAGTGCACAATCAGGCTGAAAACGCATTTAAAGCAATAAAAAGTTCATTTTGGCACACAAACCTAAACTAAACGTTGTAGACTCAAAATTTTTGCTGTATTTAGTGTATTCTAGCATCCTGAAGATGATTCCAGCATTAATTTCATTGTGCTTATGCTCATTTTGAAGATTTTGACATTTTCACCTTAAGTGTACAATCAGGGGCTGAAAACGCGTTTAAAGCAATAAAAAGTTCATTTTGGCTCTCACACCTAAACTAAACGTTGTAGACTCAAAATGTTTGCTGTATTCAGTGTATTCCAGCATCCTGAAGATGATTCCAGCATTAATTTCATCGTGCTTATGCTCATTTTGAAGATTTTGACATTTTCACCTAAAGTGCACAATCAGGCTGAAAACGCGTTTAAAGCCATAAAAAGTTCATTTTGGCTCTCACACCTAAACTAAACGTTGTAGACTCAAAATTTTTGCTGTATTCAGTGTATTCTAGCATCCTGAAGATGATTCCAGCATTAATTTCATTGTGCTTATGCTCATTTTGAAGATTTTGACATTTTCACCTTAAGTGTACAATCAGGGGCTGAAAACGCGTTTAAAGCAATAAAAAGTTCATTTTGGCTCTCACACCTAAACTAAACGTTGTAGACTCAAAATTTTTGCTGTATTTAGTGTATTCTAGCATCCTGAAGATGATTCCAGCATTAATTTCATCGTGCTTATGCTCATTTTGAAGATTTTGACATTTTCACCTAAAGTGCACAATCAGGCTGAAAACGCTTTTAAAGCAATAAAAAGTTCATTTTGGCTCTCACACCTAAACTAAACGTTGTAGACTCAAAATTTTTGCTGTATTTAGTGTATTCTAGCATCCTGAAGATGATTCCAGCATTAATTTCATTGTGCTTATGCTCATTTTTAAGATTTTGACATTTTCACCTAAAGTGCACAATCAGGCTGAAAACGCATTTAAAGCAATAAAAAGTTCATTTTGGCTATCACACCTAAACAAAACGTTGTAGACTCAACATTTTTGCTGTATTTAGTGTATTCTAGCATCCTGAAGATGATTCCAGCATTAATTTCATTGTGCTTATGCTCATTTTTAAGATTTTGACATTTTCACCTTAAGTGTACAATCAGTTGCTGAAAACGCGTTTAAAGCAATAAAAAGTTCATTTTGGCTCTCACACCTAAACTAAACGTTGTAGACTCAAAATTTTTGCTGTATTTAGTGTATTCTAGCATCCTGAAGATGATTCAAGCATTAATTTCATTGTGATTATGCTCATTTTTAAGATTTTGACATTTTCACCTAAAGTGCACAATCAGGCTGAAAACGCATTTAAAGCAATAAAAAGTTCATTTTGGCTATCACACCTAAACAAAACGTTGTAGACTCAACATTTTTGCTGTATTTAGTGTATTCTAGCATCCTGAAGATGATTCCAGCATTAATTTCATTGTGCTTATGCTCATTTTTAAGATTTTGACATTTTCACCTTAAGTGTACAATCAGGGGCTGAAAACGCGTTTAAAGCAATAAAAAGTTCATTTTGGCTCTCACACCTAAACTAAACGTTGTAGACTCAAAATTTTTGCTGTATTCAGTGTATTCTAGCATCCTGAAGATGATTCCAGCATTAATTTCATCGTGCTTATGCTCATTTTGAAGATTTTGACATTTTCACCTAAAGTGCACAATCAGGCTGAAAACGCGTTTAAAGCAATAAAAAGTTCATTTTGGCTCTCACACCTAAACTAAACGTTGTAGACTCAAAATTTTTGCTGTATTTAGTGTATTCTAGCATCCTGAAGATGATTCCAGCATTAATTTCATTGTGCTTATGCTCATTTTGAAGATTTTGACATTTTCACCTAAAGTGCACAATCAGGCTGAAAACGCATTTAAAGCCATAAAAAGTTCATTTTGGCTCTCACACCTAAACTAAACGTTGTAGACTCAAAATTTTTGCTGTATTTAGTGTATTCTAGCATCCTGAAGATGATTCCAGCATTAATTTCATTGTGCTTATGCTCATTTTGAAGATTTTGACATTTTCACCTTAAGTGTACAATCATGGGCTGAAAACGCGTTTAAAGCAATAAAAAGTTCATTTTGGCTCTCACACCTAAACTAAACGTTGTAGACTCAAAATTTTTGCTGTATTTAGTGTATTCTAGCATCCTGAAGATGATTCCAGCATTAATTTCATTGTGCTTATGCTCATTTTTAAGATTTTGACATTTTCACCTTAAGTGTACAATCAGGGGCTGAAAACGCGTTTAAAGCAATAAAAAGTTCATTTTGGCTCTCACACCTAAACTAAACGTTGTAGACTCGAAATTTTTGCTGTATTTATCGTATTCTAGCATCCTGAAGATGATTCAAGCATTAATTTCATTGTGATTATGCTCATTTTTAAGATTTTGACATTTTCACCTAAAGTGCACAATCAGGCTGAAAACGCATTTAAAGCCATAAAAAGTTCATTTTGGCTCTCACACCTAAACTAAACGTTGTAGACTCAAATTTTTTGCTGTATTTAGTGTATTCTAGCATCCTGAAGATGATTCCAGCATTAATTTCATTGTGCTTATGCTCATTGTGAAGATTTTGACATTTTCACCTTAAGTGTACAATCAGGGGCTGAAAACGCGTTTAAAGCAATAAAAAGTTCATTTTGGCTCTCACACCTAAACTAAACGTTGTAGACTCAAAATTTTTGCTGTATTTAGTGTATTCTAGCATCCTGAAGATGATTCCAGCATTAATTTCATTGTGCTTATGCTCATTTTTAAGATTTTGACATTTTCACCTAAAGTGCACAATCAGGCTGAAAACGCATTTAAAGCCATAAAAAGTTCATTTTGGCTCTCACACCTAAACAAAACGTTGTAGACTCAACATTTTTGCTGTATTTAGTGTATTCTAGCATCCTGAAGATGATTCCAGCATTAATTTCATTGTGCTTATGCTCATTTTTAAGATTTTGACATTTTCACCTAAAGTGCACAATCAGGCTGATAACGCGTTTAAAGCAATAAAAAGTTCATTTTGGCTCTCACACCTAAACTAAACGTTGTAGACTCAACATTTTTGCTGTATTTAGTGTATTCTAGCATCCTGAAGATGATTCCAGCATTAATTTCATTGTGCTTATGCTCATTTTTAAGATTTTGACATTTTCACCTTAAGTGTACAATCAGGGGCTGAAAACGCGTTTAAAGCAATAAAAAGTTCATTTTGGCTCTCACACCTAAACTAAACGTTGTAGACTCAAAATTTTTGCTGTATTTAGTGTATTCTAGCATCCTGAAGATGATTCAAGCATTAATTTCATTGTGATTATGCTCATTTTTAAGATTTTGACATTTTCACCTAAAGTGCACAATCAGGCTGAAAACGCATTTAAAGCAATAAAAAGTTCATTTTGGCTATCACACCTAAACAAAACGTTGTAGACTCAACATTTTTGCTGTATTTAGTGTATTCTAGCATCCTGAAGATGATTCCAGCATTAATTTCATTGTGCTTATGCTCATTTTGAAGATTTTGACATTTTCACCTTAAGTGTACAATCAGGGGCTGAAAACGCGTTTAAAGCAATAAAAAGTTCATTTTGGCTCTCACACCTAAACTAAACGTTGTAGACTCAAAATTTTTGCTGTATTCAGTGTATTCTAGCATCCTGAAGATGATTCCAGCATTAATTTCATCGTGCTTATGCTCATTTTGAAGATTTTGACATTTTCACCTAAAGTGCACAATCAGGCTGAAAACGCGTTTAAAGCAATAAAAAGTTCATTTTGGCTCTCACACCTAAACTAAACGTTGTAGACTCAAAATTTTTGCTGTATTTAGTGTATTCTAGCATCCTGAAGATGATTCCAGCATTAATTTCATTGTGCTTATGCTCATTTTGAAGATTTTGACATTTTCACCTAAAGTGCACAATCAGGCTGAAAACGCATTTAAAGCCATAAAAAGTTCCTTTTGGCTCTCACACCTAAACTAAACGTTGTAGACTCAAAATTTTTGCTGTATTTAGTGTATTCTAGCATCCTGAAGATGATTCCAGCATTAATTTCATTGTGCTTATGCTCATTTTGAAGATTTTGACATTTTCACCTTAAGTGTACAATCAGGGGCTGAAAACGCGTTTAAAGCAATAAAAAGTTCATTTTGGCTCTCACACCTAAACTAAACGTTGTAGACTCAAAATTTTTGCTGTATTTAGTGTATTCTAGCATCCTGAAGATGATTCCAGCATTAATTTCATTGTGCTTATGCTCATTTTTAAGATTTTGACATTTTCACCTTAAGTGTACAATCAGGGGCTGAAAACGCGTTTAAAGCAATAAAAAGTTCATTTTGGCTCTCACACCTAAACTAAACGTTGTAGACTCAACATTTTTGCTGTATTTAGTGTATTCTAGCATCCTGAAGATGATTCCAGCATTAATTTCATTGTGCTTATGCTCATTTTGAAGATTTTGACATTTTCACCTAAAGTGCACAATCAGGCTGAAAACGCATTTAAAGCCATAAAAAGTTCATTTTGGCTCTCACACCTAAACTAAACGTTGTAGACTCAAAATTTTTGCTGTATTTAGTGTATTCTAGCATCCTGAAGATGATTCCAGCATTAATTTCATTGTGCTTATGCTCATTTTGAAGATTTTGACATTTTCACCTTAAGTGTACAATCAGGGGCTGAAAACGCGTTTAAAGCAATAAAAAGTTCATTTTGGCTCTCACACCTAAACTAAACGTTGTAGACTCAAAATTTTTGCTGTATTTAGTGTATTCTAGCATCCTGAAGATGAATCCAGCATTAATTTCATTGTGCTTATGCTCATTTTTAAGATTTTGACATTTTCACCTTAAGTGTACAATCAGGGGCTGAAAACGCGTTTAAAGCAATAAAAAGTTCATTTTGGCTCTCACACCTAAAACTAAACGTTGTAGACTCAAAATTTTTGCTGTATTCAGTGTATTCTAGCATCCTGAAGATGATTCCAGCATTAATTTCGTCGTGCTTATGCTCATTTTGAAGATTTTGACATTTTCACCTAAAGTGTACAATCAGGGGCTGAAAACGCGTTTAAAGCAATAAAAAGTTCATTTTGGCTCTCACACCTAAACTAAACGTTGTAGACTCAAAAATTTTTTGCTGTATTTAGTGTATTCTAGCATCCTGAAGATGATTCCAGCATTAATTTCATTGTGCTTATGCTCATTTTTAAGATTTTGACATTTTCACCTAAAGTGCACAATCAGGCTGAAAACGCATTTAAAGCAATAAAAAGTTCATTTTGACACACAAACCTAAACTAAACGTTGTAGACTCAAAATTTTTGCTGTATTTAGTGTATTCTAGCATCCTGAAGATGATTCCAGCATTAATTTCATTGTGCTTATGCTCATTTTGAAGATTTTGACATTTTCACCTTAAGTGTACAATCAGGGGCTGAAAACGCGTTTAAAGCAATAAAAAGTTCATTTTGGCTCTCACACCTAAACTAAATGTTGTAGACTCAAAAATTTTGCTGTATTTAGTGTATTCTAGCATCCTGAAGATGATTCCAGCATTAATTTCATTGTGCTTATGCTCATTTTTAAGATTTTGACATTTTCACCTAAAGTGCACAATCAGGCTGAAAACGCATTTAAAGCCATAAAAAGTTCATTTTGGCTCTCACACCTAAACTAAACGTTGTAGACTCAAAATTTTTGCTGTATTTAGTGTATTCTAGCATCCTGAAGATGATTCCAGCATTAATTTCATTGTGCTTATGCTCATTTTGAAGATTTTGACATTTTCACCTTAAGTGTACAATCAGGGGCTGAAAACGCGTTTAAAGCAATAAAAAGTTCATTTTGGCTCTCACACCTAAACTAAACGTTGTAGACTCAAAATTTTTGCTGTATTTAGTGTATTCTAGCATCCTGAAGATGATTCCAGCATTAATTTTATTGTGCTTATGCTCATTTTTAAGATTTTGACATTTTCACCTTAAGTGTACAATCAGGGGCTGAAAACGCGTTTAAAGCAATAAAAAGTTCATTTTGGCTCTCACACCTAAACTAAACGTTGTAGAATCAAAATTTTTGCTGTATTTAGTGTATTCTATCATCCTGAAGATGATTCCAGCATTAATTTCATTGTGCTTATGCTCATTTTGAAGATTTTGACATTTTCACCTAAAGTGCACAATCAGGCTGAAAACGCATTTAAAGCCATAAAAAGTTCATTTTGGCTCTCACACCTAAACTAAACGTTGTAGACTCAAAATTTTTGCTGTATTTAGTGTATTCTAGCATCCTGAAGATGATTCCAGCATTAATTTCATTGTGCTTATGCTCATTTTGAAGATTTTGACATTTTCACCTTAAGTGCACAATCAGGCTGAAAACGCATTTAAAGCCATAAAAAGTTCATTTTGGCTCTCACACCTAAACTAAACGTTGTAGACTCAAATTTTTTGCTGTATTTAGTGTATTCTAGCATCCTGAAGATGATTCCAGCATTAATTTCATTGTGCTTATGCTCATTTTGAAGATTTTGACATTTTCACCTTAAGTGCACAATCAGGCTGAAAACGCATTTAAAGCCATAAAAAGTTCATTTTGGCTCTCACACCTAAACTAAACGTTGTAGACTCAAATTTTTTGCTGTATTTAGTGTATTCTAGCATCCTGAAGATGATTCCAGCATTAATTTCACTGTGCTTACGCTCAATTTGAAGATTTTGACATTTTCACCTTAAGTGTACAATCAGGGGCTGAAAACGCGTTTAAAGCAATAAAAAGTTCATTTTGGCTCTCACACCTAAACTAAACGTTGTAGACTCAAAATTTTTGCTGTATTTAGTGTATTCTAGCATCCTGAAGATGATTCCAGCATTAATTTCATCGTGCTTATGCTCATTTTGAAGATTTTGACATTTTCACCTAAAGTGCACAATCAGGCTGAAAACGCATTTAAAGCAATAAAAAGTTCATTTTGGCACACAAACCTAAACTAAACGTTGTAGACTCAAAATTTTTGCTGTATTTAGTGTATTCTAGCATCCTGAAGATGATTCCAGCATTAATTTCATTGTGCTTATGCTCATTTTGAAGATTTTGACATTTTCACCTTAAGTGTACAATCAGGGGCTGAAAACGCGTTTAAAGCAATAAAAAGTTCATTTTGGCTCTCACACCTAAACTAAACGTTGTAGACTCAAAATGTTTGCTGTATTCAGTGTATTCTAGCATCCTGAAGATGATTCCAGCATTAATTTCATCGTGCTTATGCTCATTTTGAAGATTTTGACATTTTCACCTAAAGTGCACAATCAGGCTGAAAACGCGTTTAAAGCCATAAAAAGTTCATTTTGGCTCTCACACCTAAACTAAACGTTGTAGACTCAAAATTTTTGCTGTATTCAGTGTATTCTAGCATCCTGAAGATGATTCCAGCATTAATTTCATTGTGCTTATGCTCATTTTGAAGATTTTGACATTTTCACCTTAAGTGTACAATCAGGGGCTGAAAACGCGTTTAAAGCAATAAAAAGTTCATTTTGGCTCTCACACCTAAACTAAACGTTGTAGACTCAAAATTTTTGCTGTATTTAGTGTATTCTAGCATCCTGAAGATGATTCCAGCATTAATTTCATTGTGCTTATGCTCATTTTGAAGATTTTGACATTTTCACCTTAAGTGTACAATCAGGGGCTGAAAACGCGTTTAAAGCAATAAAAAGTTCATTTTGGCTATCACACCTAAACAAAACGTTGTAGACTCAACATTTTTGCTGTATTTAGTGTATTCTAGCATCCTGAAGATGATTCCAGCATTAATTTCATTGTGCTTATGCTCATTTTTAAGATTTTGACATTTTCACCTAAAGTGCACAATCAGGCTGAAAACGCGTTTAAAGCAATAAAAAGTTCATTTTGGCTCTCACACCTAAACTAAACGTTGTAGACTCAACATTTTTGCTGTATTTAGTGTATTCTAGCATCCTGAAGATGATTCCAGCATTAATTTCATTGTGCTTATGCTCATTTTGAAGATTTTGACATTTTCACCTAAAGTGTACAATCAGGGGCTGAAAACGCGTTTAAAGCAATAAAAAGTTCATTTTGGCTCTCACACCTAAACTAAACGTTGTAGACTCAAAATTTTTGCTGTATTCAGTGTATTCTAGCATCCTGAAGATGATTCCAGCATTAATTTCATCGTGCTTATGCTCATTTTGAAGATTTTGACATTTTCACCTAAAGTGCACAATCAGGCTGAAAACGCTTTTAAAGCAATAAAAAGTTCATTTTGGCTCTCACACCTAAACTAAACGTTGTAGACTCAAAATTTTTGCTGTATTTAGTGTATTCTAGCATCCTGAAGATGATTCCAGCATTAATTTCATTGTGCTTATGCTCATTTTTAAGATTTTGACATTTTCACCTAAAGTGCACAATCAGGCTGAAAACGCATTTAAAGCAATAAAAAGTTCATTTTGGCTATCACACCTAAACAAAACGTTGTAGACTCAACATTTTTGCTGTATTTAGTGTATTCTAGCATCCTGAAGATGATTCCAGCATTAATTTCATTGTGCTTATGCTCATTTTTAAGATTTTGACATTTTCACCTTAAGTGTACAATCAGTTGCTGAAAACGCGTTTAAAGCAATAAAAAGTTCATTTTGGCTCTCACACCTAAACTAAACGTTGTAGACTCAAAATTTTTGCTGTATTTAGTGTATTCTAGCATCCTGAAGATGATTCAAGCATTAATTTCATTGTGATTATGCTCATTTTTAAGATTTTGACATTTTCACCTAAAGTGCACAATCAGGCTGAAAACGCATTTAAAGCAATAAAAAGTTCATTTTGGCTATCACACCTAAACAAAACGTTGTAGACTCAACATTTTTGCTGTATTTAGTGTATTCTAGCATCCTGAAGATGATTCCAGCATTAATTTCATTGTGCTTATGCTCATTTTTAAGATTTTGACATTTTCACCTTAAGTGTACAATCAGGGGCTGAAAACGCGTTTAAAGCAATAAAAAGTTCATTTTGGCTCTCACACCTAAACTAAACGTTGTAGACTCAAAATTTTTGCTGTATTCAGTGTATTCTAGCATCCTGAAGATGATTCCAGCATTAATTTCATCGTGCTTATGCTCATTTTGAAGATTTTGACATTTTCACCTAAAGTGCACAATCAGGCTGAAAACGCGTTTAAAGCAATAAAAAGTTCATTTTGGCTCTCACACCTAAACTAAACGTTGTAGACTCAAAATTTTTGCTGTATTTAGTGTATTCTAGCATCCTGAAGATGATTCCAGCATTAATTTCATTGTGCTTATGCTCATTTTGAAGATTTTGACATTTTCACCTAAAGTGCACAATCAGGCTGAAAACGCATTTAAAGCCATAAAAAGTTCATTTTGGCTCTCACACCTAAACTAAACGTTGTAGACTCAAAATTTTTGCTGTATTTAGTGTATTCTAGCATCCTGAAGATGATTCCAGCATTAATTTCATTGTGCTTATGCTCATTTTGAAGATTTTGACATTTTCACCTTAAGTGTACAATCATGGGCTGAAAACGCGTTTAAAGCAATAAAAAGTTCATTTTGGCTCTCACACCTAAACTAAACGTTGTAGACTCAAAATTTTTGCTGTATTTAGTGTATTCTAGCATCCTGAAGATGATTCCAGCATTAATTTCATTGTGCTTATGCTCATTTTTAAGATTTTGACATTTTCACCTTAAGTGTACAATCAGGGGCTGAAAACGCGTTTAAAGCAATAAAAAGTTCATTTTGGCTCTCACACCTAAACTAAACGTTGTAGACTCGAAATTTTTGCTGTATTTATCGTATTCTAGCATCCTGAAGATGATTCAAGCATTAATTTCATTGTGATTATGCTCATTTTTAAGATTTTGACATTTTCACCTAAAGTGCACAATCAGGCTGAAAACGCATTTAAAGCCATAAAAAGTTCATTTTGGCTCTCACACCTAAACTAAACGTTGTAGACTCAAATTTTTTGCTGTATTTAGTGTATTCTAGCATCCTGAAGATGATTCCAGCATTAATTTCATTGTGCTTATGCTCATTGTGAAGATTTTGACATTTTCACCTTAAGTGTACAATCAGGGGCTGAAAACGCGTTTAAAGCAATAAAAAGTTCATTTTGGCTCTCACACCTAAACTAAACGTTGTAGACTCAAAATTTTTGCTGTATTTAGTGTATTCTAGCATCCTGAAGATGATTCCAGCATTAATTTCATTGTGCTTATGCTCATTTTTAAGATTTTGACATTTTCACCTAAAGTGCACAATCAGGCTGAAAACGCATTTAAAGCCATAAAAAGTTCATTTTGGCTCTCACACCTAAACAAAACGTTGTAGACTCAACATTTTTGCTGTATTTAGTGTATTCTAGCATCCTGAAGATGATTCCAGCATTAATTTCATTGTGCTTATGCTCATTTTTAAGATTTTGACATTTTCACCTAAAGTGCACAATCAGGCTGATAACGCGTTTAAAGCAATAAAAAGTTCATTTTGGCTCTCACACCTAAACTAAACGTTGTAGACTCAACATTTTTGCTGTATTTAGTGTATTCTAGCATCCTGAAGATGATTCCAGCATTAATTTCATTGTGCTTATGCTCATTTTTAAGATTTTGACATTTTCACCTTAAGTGTACAATCAGGGGCTGAAAACGCGTTTAAAGCAATAAAAAGTTCATTTTGGCTCTCACACCTAAACTAAACGTTGTAGACTCAAAATTTTTGCTGTATTTAGTGTATTCTAGCATCCTGAAGATGATTCAAGCATTAATTTCATTGTGATTATGCTCATTTTTAAGATTTTGACATTTTCACCTAAAGTGCACAATCAGGCTGAAAACGCATTTAAAGCAATAAAAAGTTCATTTTGGCTATCACACCTAAACAAAACGTTGTAGACTCAACATTTTTGCTGTATTTAGTGTATTCTAGCATCCTGAAGATGATTCCAGCATTAATTTCATTGTGCTTATGCTCATTTTGAAGATTTTGACATTTTCACCTTAAGTGTACAATCAGGGGCTGAAAACGCGTTTAAAGCAATAAAAAGTTCATTTTGGCTCTCACACCTAAACTAAACGTTGTAGACTCAAAATTTTTGCTGTATTCAGTGTATTCTAGCATCCTGAAGATGATTCCAGCATTAATTTCATCGTGCTTATGCTCATTTTGAAGATTTTGACATTTTCACCTAAAGTGCACAATCAGGCTGAAAACGCGTTTAAAGCAATAAAAAGTTCATTTTGGCTCTCACACCTAAACTAAACGTTGTAGACTCAAAATTTTTGCTGTATTTAGTGTATTCTAGCATCCTGAAGATGATTCCAGCATTAATTTCATTGTGCTTATGCTCATTTTGAAGATTTTGACATTTTCACCTAAAGTGCACAATCAGGCTGAAAACGCATTTAAAGCCATAAAAAGTTCATTTTGGCTCTCACACCTAAACTAAACGTTGTAGACTCAAAATTTTTGCTGTATTTAGTGTATTCTAGCATCCTGAAGATGATTCCAGCATTAATTTCATTGTGCTTATGCTCATTTTGAAGATTTTGACATTTTCACCTTAAGTGTACAATCAGGGGCTGAAAACGCGTTTAAAGCAATAAAAAGTTCATTTTGGCTCTCACACCTAAACTAAACGTTGTAGACTCAAAATTTTTGCTGTATTTAGTGTATTCTAGCATCCTGAAGATGATTCCAGCAATAATTTCATTGTGCTTATGCTCATTTTTAAGATTTTGACATTTTCACCTTAAGTGTACAATCAGGGGCTGAAAACGCGTTTAAAGCAATAAAAAGTTCATTTTGGCTCTCACACCTAAACTAAACGTTGTAGACTCAACATTTTTGCTGTATTTAGTGTATTCTAGCATCCTGAAGATGATTCCAGCATTAATTTCATTGTGCTTATGCTCATTTTGAAGATTTTGACATTTTCACCTAAAGTGCACAATCAGGCTGAAAACGCATTTAAAGCCATAAAAAGTTCATTTTGGCTCTCACACCTAAACTAAACGTTGTAGACTCAAAATTTTTGCTGTATTTAGTGTATTCTAGCATCCTGAAGATGATTCCAGCATTAATTTCATTGTGCTTATGCTCATTTTGAAGATTTTGACATTTTCACCTTAAGTGTACAATCAGGGGCTGAAAACGCGTTTAAAGCAATAAAAAGTTCATTTTGGCTCTCACACCTAAACTAAACGTTGTAGACTCAAAATTTTTGCTGTATTTAGTGTATTCTAGCATCCTGAAGATGAATCCAGCATTAATTTCATTGTGCTTATGCTCATTTTTAAGATTTTGACATTTTCACCTTAAGTGTACAATCAGGGGCTGAAAACGCGTTTAAAGCAATAAAAAGTTCATTTTGGCTCTCACACCTAAAACTAAACGTTGTAGACTCAAAATTTTTGCTGTATTCAGTGTATTCTAGCATCCTGAAGATGATTCCAGCATTAATTTCGTCGTGCTTATGCTCATTTTGAAGATTTTGACATTTTCACCTAAAGTGTACAATCAGGGGCTGAAAACGCGTTTAAAGCAATAAAAAGTTCATTTTGGCTCTCACACCTAAACTAAACGTTGTAGACTCAAAATTTTTTTGCTGTATTTAGTGTATTCTAGCATCCTGAAGATGATTCCAGCATTAATTTCATTGTGCTTATGCTCATTTTTAAGATTTTGACATTTTCACCTAAAGTGCACAATCAGGCTGAAAACGCATTTAAAGCAATAAAAAGTTCATTTTGACACACAAACCTAAACTAAACGTTGTAGACTCAAAATTTTTGCTGTATTTAGTGTATTCTAGCATCCTGAAGATGATTCCAGCATTAATTTCATTGTGCTTATGCTCATTTTGAAGATTTTGACATTTTCACCTTAAGTGTACAATCAGGGGCTGAAAACGCGTTTAAAGCAATAAAAAGTTCATTTTGGCTCTCACACCTAAACTAAATGTTGTAGACTCAAAATTTTTGCTGTATTTAGTGTATTCTAGCATCCTGAAGATGATTCCAGCATTAATTTCATTGTGCTTATGCTCATTTTTAAGATTTTGACATTTTCACCTAAAGTGCACAATCAGGCTGAAAACGCATTTAAAGCCATAAAAAGTTCATTTTGGCTCTCACACCTAAACTAAACGTTGTAGACTCAAAATTTTTGCTGTATTTAGTGTATTCTAGCATCCTGAAGATGATTCCAGCATTAATTTCATCGTGCTTATGCTCATTTTGAAGATTTTGACATTTTCACCTTAAGTGTACAATCAGGGGCTGAAAACGCGTTTAAAGCAATAAAAAGTTCATTTTGGCTCTCACACCTAAACTAAACGTTGTAGACTCAAAATTTTTGCTGTATTTAGTGTATTCTAGCATCCTGAAGATGATTCCAGCATTAATTTCATTGTGCTTATGCTCATTTTTAAGATTTTGACATTTTCACCTAAAGTGCACAATCAGGCTGAAAACGCATTTAAAGCCATAAAAAGTTCATTTTGGCTCTCACACCTAAACAAAACGTTGTAGACTCAACATTTTTGCTGTATTTAGTGTATTCTAGCATCCTGAAGATGATTCCAGCATTAATTTCATTGTGCTTATGCTCATTTTTAAGATTTTGACATTTTCACCTTAAGTGTACAATCAGGGGCTGAAAACGCGTTTAAAGCAATAAAAAGTTCATTTTGGCTCTCACACCTAAACTAAACGTTGTAGACTCAAAATTTTTGCTGTATTTAGTGTATTCTAGCATCCTGAAGATGATTCAAGCATTAATTTCATTGTGATTATGCTCATTTTTAAGATTTTGACATTTTCACCTAAAGTGCACAATCAGGCTGAAAACGCATTTAAAGCAATAAAAAGTTCATTTTGGCTATCACACCTAAACAAAACGTTGTAGACTCAACATTTTTGCTGTATTTAGTGTATTCTAGCATCCTGAAGATGATTCCAGCATTAATTTCATTGTGCTTATGCTCATTTTTAAGATTTTGACATTTTCACCTCTAAAGTGCACAATCAGGCTGAAAACGCGTTTAAAGCAATAAAAAGTTCATTTTGGCTCTCACACCTAAACTAAACGTTGTAGACTCAACATTTTTGCTGTATTTAGTGTATTCTAGCATCCTGAAGATGATTCCAGCATTAATTTCATTGTGCTTATGCTCATTTTTAAGATTTTGACATTTTCACCTTAAGTGTACAATCAGGGGCTGAAAACGCGTTTAAAGCAATAAAAAGTTCATTTTGGCTCTCACACCTAAACTAAACGTTGTAGACTCAAAATTTTTGCTGTATTTAGTGTATTCTAGCATCCTGAAGATGATTCAAGCATTAATTTCATTGTGATTATGCTCATTTTTAAGATTTTGACATTTTCACCTAAAGTGCACAATCAGGCTGAAAACGCATTTAAAGCAATAAAAAGTTCATTTTGGCTATCACACCTAAACAAAACGTTGTAGACTCAACATTTTTGCTGTATTTAGTGTATTCTAGCATCCTGAAGATGATTCCAGCATTAATTTCATTGTGCTTATGCTCATTTTGAAGATTTTGACATTTTCACCTTAAGTGTACAATCAGGGGCTGAAAACGCGTTTAAAGCAATAAAAAGTTCATTTTGGCTCTCACACCTAAACAAAACGTTGTAGACTCAACATTTTTGCTGTATTTAGTGTATTCTAGCATCCTGAAGATGATTCCAGCATTAATTTCATTGTGCTTATGCTCATTTTTAAGATTTTGACATTTTCACCTTAAGTGTACAATCAGGGGCTGAAAACGCGTTTAAAGCAATAAAAAGTTCATTTTGGCTCTCACACCTAAACTAAACGTTGTAGACTCAAAATTTTTGCTGTATTTAGTGTATTCTAGCATCCTGAAGATGATTCAAGCATTAATTTCATTGTGATTATGCTCATTTTTAAGATTTTGACATTTTCACCTAAAGTGCACAATCAGGCTGAAAACGCATTTAAAGCAATAAAAAGTTCATTTTGGCTATCACACCTAAACAAAACGTTGTAGACTCAACATTTTTGCTGTATTTAGTGTATTCTAGCATCCTGAAGATGATTCCAGCATTAATTTCATTGTGCTTATGCTCATTTTGAAGATTTTGACATTTTCACCTTAAGTGTACAATCAGGGGCTGAAAACGCGTTTAAAGCAATAAAAAGTTCATTTTGGCTCTCACACCTAAACTAAACGTTGTAGACTCAAAAATTTTTTGCTGTATTTAGTGTATTCTAGCATCCTGAAGATGATTCCAGCATTAATTTCATTGTGCTTATGCTCATTTTTAAGATTTTGACATTTTCACCTAAAGTGCACAATCAGGCTGAAAACGCATTTAAAGCAATAAAAAGTTCATTTTGGCACACAAACCTAAACTAAACGTTGTAGACTCAAAATTTTTGCTGTATTTAGTGTATTCTAGCATCCTGAAGATGATTCCAGCATTAATTTCATTGTGCTTATGCTCATTTTGAAGATTTTGACATTTTCACCTTAAGTGTACAATCAGGGGCTGAAAACGCGTTTAAAGCAATAAAAAGTTCATTTTGGCTCTCACACCTAAACTAAATGTTGTAGACTCAAAATTTTTGCTGTATTTAGTGTATTCTAGCATCCTGAAGATGATTCCAGCATTAATTTCATTGTGCTTATGCTCATTTTTAAGATTTTGACATTTTCACCTAAAGTGCACAATCAGGCTGAAAACGCATTTAAAGCCATAAAAAGTTCATTTTGGCTCTCACACCTAAACTAAACGTTGTAGACTCAAAATTTTTGCTGTATTTAGTGTATTCTAGCATCCTGAAGATGATTCCAGCATTAATTTCATCGTGCTTATGCTCATTTTGAAGATTTTGACATTTTCACCTTAAGTGTACAATCAGGGGCTGAAAACGCGTTTAAAGCAATAAAAAGTTCATTTTGGCTCTCACACCTAAACTAAACGTTGTAGACTCAAAATTTTTGCTGTATTTAGTGTATTCTAGCATCCTGAAGATGATTCCAGCATTAATTTCATTGTGCTTATGCTCATTTTTAAGATTTTGACATTTTCACCTAAAGTGCACAATCAGGCTGAAAACGCATTTAAAGCCATAAAAAGTTCATTTTGGCTCTCACACCTAAACAAAACGTTGTAGACTCAACATTTTTGCTGTATTTAGTGTATTCTAGCATCCTGAAGATGATTCCAGCATTAATTTCATTGTGCTTATGCTCATTTTTAAGATTTTGACATTTTCACCTTAAGTGTACAATCAGGGGCTGAAAACGCGTTTAAAGCAATAAAAAGTTCATTTTGGCTCTCACACCTAAACTAAACGTTGTAGACTCAAAATTTTTGCTGTATTTAGTGTATTCTAGCATCCTGAAGATGATTCAAGCATTAATTTCATTGTGATTATGCTCATTTTTAAGATTTTGACATTTTCACCTAAAGTGCACAATCAGGCTGAAAACGCATTTAAAGCAATAAAAAGTTCATTTTGGCTATCACACCTAAACAAAACGTTGTAGACTCAACACATTTTTGCTGTATTTAGTGTATTCTAGCATCCTGAAGATGATTCCAGCATTAATTTCATTGTGCTTATGCTCATTTTTAAGATTTTGACATTTTCACCTCTAAAGTGCACAATCAGGCTGAAAACGCGTTTAAAGCAATAAAAAGTTCATTTTGGCTCTCACACCTAAACTAAACGTTGTAGACTCAACATTTTTGCTGTATTTAGTGTATTCTAGCATCCTGAAGATGATTCCAGCATTAATTTCATTGTGCTTATGCTCATTTTTAAGATTTTGACATTTTCACCTTAAGTGTACAATCAGGGGCTGAAAACGCGTTTAAAGCAATAAAAAGTTCATTTTGGCTCTCACACCTAAACTAAACGTTGTAGACTCAAAATTTTTGCTGTATTTAGTGTATTCTAGCATCCTGAAGATGATTCAAGCATTAATTTCATTGTGATTATGCTCATTTTTAAGATTTTGACATTTTCACCTAAAGTGCACAATCAGGCTGAAAACGCATTTAAAGCAATAAAAAGTTCATTTTGGCTATCACACCTAAACAAAACGTTGTAGACTCAACATTTTTGCTGTATTTAGTGTATTCTAGCATCCTGAAGATGATTCCAGCATTAATTTCATTGTGCTTATGCTCATTTTGAAGATTTTGACATTTTCACCTTAAGTGTACAATCAGGGGCTGAAAACGCGTTTAAAGCAATAAAAAGTTCATTTTGGCTCTCACACCTAAACAAAACGTTGTAGACTCAACATTTTTGCTGTATTTAGTGTATTCTAGCATCCTGAAGATGATTCCAGCATTAATTTCATTGTGCTTATGCTCATTTTTAAGATTTTGACATTTTCACCTTAAGTGTACAATCAGGGGCTGAAAACGCGTTTAAAGCAATAAAAAGTTCATTTTGGCTCTCACACCTAAACTAAACGTTGTAGACTCAAAATTTTTGCTGTATTTAGTGTATTCTAGCATCCTGAAGATGATTCAAGCATTAATTTCATTGTGATTATGCTCATTTTTAAGATTTTGACATTTTCACCTAAAGTGCACAATCAGGCTGAAAACGCATTTAAAGCAATAAAAAGTTCATTTTGGCTATCACACCTAAACAAAACGTTGTAGACTCAACATTTTTGCTGTATTTAGTGTATTCTAGCATCCTGAAGATGATTCCAGCATTAATTTCATTGTGCTTATGCTCATTTTGAAGATTTTGACATTTTCACCTTAAGTGTACAATCAGGGGCTGAAAACGCGTTTAAAGCAATAAAAAGTTCATTTTGGCTCTCACACCTAAACTAAACGTTGTAGACTCAAAATTTTTTTGCTGTATTTAGTGTATTCTAGCATCCTGAAGATGATTCCAGCATTAATTTCATTGTGCTTATGCTCATTTTTAAGATTTTGACATTTTCACCTAAAGTGCACAATCAGGCTGAAAACGCATTTAAAGCAATAAAAAGTTCATTTTGGCACACAAACCTAAACTAAACGTTGTAGACTCAAAATTTTTGCTGTATTTAGTGTATTCTAGCATCCTGAAGATGATTCCAGCATTAATTTCATTGTGCTTATGCTCATTTTGAAGATTTTGACATTTTCACCTTAAGTGTACAATCAGGGGCTGAAAACGCGTTTAAAGCAATAAAAAGTTCATTTTGGCTCTCACACCTAAACTAAATGTTGTAGACTCAAAATTTTTGCTGTATTTAGTGTATTCTAGCATCCTGAAGATGATTCCAGCATTAATTTCATTGTGCTTATGCTCATTTTTAAGATTTTGACATTTTCACCTAAAGTGCACAATCAGGCTGAAAACGCATTTAAAGCCATAAAAAGTTCATTTTGGCTCTCACACCTAAACTAAACGTTGTAGACTCAAAATTTTTGCTGTATTTAGTGTATTCTAGCATCCTGAAGATGATTCCAGCATTAATTTCATCGTGCTTATGCTCATTTTGAAGATTTTGACATTTTCACCTTAAGTGTACAATCAGGGGCTGAAAACGCGTTTAAAGCAATAAAAAGTTCATTTTGGCTCTCACACCTAAACTAAACGTTGTAGACTCAAAATTTTTGCTGTATTTAGTGTATTCTAGCATCCTGAAGATGATTCCAGCATTAATTTCATTGTGCTTATGCTCATTTTTAAGATTTTGACATTTTCACCTAAAGTGCACAATCAGGCTGAAAACGCATTTAAAGCCATAAAAAGTTCATTTTGGCTCTCACACCTAAACAAAACGTTGTAGACTCAACATTTTTGCTGTATTTAGTGTATTCTAGCATCCTGAAGATGATTCCAGCATTAATTTCATTGTGCTTATGCTCATTTTTAAGATTTTGACATTTTCACCTTAAGTGTACAATCAGGGGCTGAAAACGCGTTTAAAGCAATAAAAAGTTCATTTTGGCTCTCACACCTAAACTAAACGTTGTAGACTCAAAATTTTTGCTGTATTTAGTGTATTCTAGCATCCTGAAGATGATTCAAGCATTAATTTCATTGTGATTATGCTCATTTTTAAGATTTTGACATTTTCACCTAAAGTGCACAATCAGGCTGAAAACGCATTTAAAGCAATAAAAAGTTCATTTTGGCTATCACACCTAAACAAAACGTTGTAGACTCAACATTTTTGCTGTATTTAGTGTATTCTAGCATCCTGAAGATGATTCCAGCATTAATTTCATTGTGCTTATGCTCATTTTTAAGATTTTGACATTTTCAACTAAAGTGCACAATCAGGCTGAAAACGCGTTTAAAGCAATAAAAAGTTCATTTTGGCTCTCACACCTAAACTAAACGTTGTAGACTCAACATTTTTGCTGTATTTAGTGTATTCTAGCATCCTGAAGATGATTCCAGCATTAATTTCATTGTGCTTATGCTCATTTTTAAGATTTTGACATTTTCACCTTAAGTGTACAATCAGGGGCTGAAAACGCGTTTAAAGCAATAAAAAGTTCATTTTGGCTCTCACACCTAAACTAAACGTTGTAGACTCAAAATTTTTGCTGTATTTAGTGTATTCTAGCATCCTGAAGATGATTCAAGCATTAATTTCATTGTGATTATGCTCATTTTTAAGATTTTGACATTTTCACCTAAAGTGCACAATCAGGCTGAAAACGCATTTAAAGCAATAAAAAGTTCATTTTGACACACAAACCTAAACTAAACGTTGTAGACTCAAAATTTTTGCTGTATTTAGTGTATTCTAGCATCCTGAAGATGATTCCAGCATTAATTTCATTGTGCTTATGCTCATTTTGAAGATTTTGACATTTTCACCTTAAGTGTACAATCAGGGGCTGAAAACGCGTTTAAAGCAATAAAAAGTTCATTTTGGCTCTCACACCTAAACTAAACGTTGTAGACTCAAAATTTTTGCTGTATTTAGTGTATTCTAGCATCCTGAAGATGATTCCAGCATTAATTTCATCGTGCTTATGCTCATTTTGAAGATTTTGACATTTTCACCTTAAGTGTACAATCAGGGGCTGAAAACGCGTTTAAAGCAATAAAAAGTTCATTTTGGCTCTCACACCTAAACTAAACGTTGTAGACTCAAAATTTTTGCTGTATTTAGTGTATTCTAGCATCCTGAAGATGATTCCAGCATTAATTTCATTGTGCTTATGCTCATTTTTAAGATTTTGACATTTTCACCTAAAGTGCACAATCAGGCTGAAAACGCATTTAAAGCCATAAAAAGTTCATTTTGGCTCTCACACCTAAACAAAACGTTGTAGACTCAACATTTTTGCTGTATTTAGTGTATTCTAGCATCCTGAAGATGATTCCAGCATTAATTTCATTGTGCTTATGCTCATTTTTAAGATTTTGACATTTTCACCTTAAGTGTACAATCAGGGGCTGAAAACGCGTTTAAAGCAATAAAAAGTTCATTTTGGCTCTCACACCTAAACTAAACGTTGTAGACTCAAAATTTTTGCTGTATTTAGTGTATTCTAGCATCCTGAAGATGATTCAAGCATTAATTTCATTGTGATTATGCTCATTTTTAAGATTTTGACATTTTCACCTAAAGTGCACAATCAGGCTGAAAACGCATTTAAAGCAATAAAAAGTTCATTTTGGCTATCACACCTAAACAAAACGTTGTAGACTCAACATTTTTGCTGTATTTAGTGTATTCTAGCATCCTGAAGATGATTCCAGCATTAATTTCATTGTGCTTATGCTCATTTTTAAGATTTTGACATTTTCAACTAAAGTGCACAATCAGGCTGAAAACGCGTTTAAAGCAATAAAAAGTTCATTTTGGCTCTCACACCTAAACTAAACGTTGTAGACTCAACATTTTTGCTGTATTTAGTGTATTCTAGCATCCTGAAGATGATTCCAGCATTAATTTCATTGTGCTTATGCTCATTTTTAAGATTTTGACATTTTCACCTTAAGTGTACAATCAGGGGCTGAAAACGCGTTTAAAGCAATAAAAAGTTCATTTTGGCTCTCACACCTAAACTAAACGTTGTAGACTCAAAATTTTTGCTGTATTTAGTGTATTCTAGCATCCTGAAGATGATTCAAGCATTAATTTCATTGTGATTATGCTCATTTTTAAGATTTTGACATTTTCACCTAAAGTGCACAATCAGGCTGAAAACGCATTTAAAGCAATAAAAAGTTCATTTTGGCTATCACACCTAAACAAAACGTTGTAGACTCAACATTTTTGCTGTATTTAGTGTATTCTAGCATCCTGAAGATGATTCCAGCATTAATTTCATTGTGCTTATGCTCATTTTGAAGATTTTGACATTTTCACCTTAAGTGTACAATCAGGGGCTGAAAACGCGTTTAAAGCAATAAAAAGTTCATTTTGGCTCTCACACCTAAACAAAACGTTGTAGACTCAACATTTTTGCTGTATTTAGTGTATTCTAGCATCCTGAAGATGATTCCAGCATTAATTTCATTGTGCTTATGCTCATTTTTAAGATTTTGACATTTTCACCTTAAGTGTACAATCAGGGGCTGAAAACGCGTTTAAAGCAATAAAAAGTTCATTTTGGCTCTCACACCTAAACTAAACGTTGTAGACTCAAAATTTTTGCTGTATTTAGTGTATTCTAGCATCCTGAAGATGATTCAAGTATTAATTTCATTGTGATTATGCTCATTTTTAAGATTTTGACATTTTCACCTAAAGTGCACAATCAGGCTGAAAACGCATTTAAAGCAATAAAAAGTTCATTTTGGCTATCACACCTAAACAAAACGTTGTAGACTCAACATTTTTGCTGTATTTAGTGTATTCTAGCATCCTGAAGATGATTCCAGCATTAATTTCATTGTGCTTATGCTCATTTTGAAGATTTTGACATTTTCACCTTAAGTGTACAATCAGGGGCTGAAAACGCGTTTAAAGCAATAAAAAGTTCATTTTGGCTCTCACACCTAAACTAAACGTTGTAGACTCAAAATTTTTGCTGTATTCAGTGTATTCTAGCATCCTGAAGATGATTCCAGCATTAATTTCATCGTGCTTATGCTCATTTTGAAGATTTTGACATTTTCACCTAAAGTGCACAATCAGGCTGAAAACGCGTTTAAAGCAATAAAAAGTTCATTTTGGCTCTCACACCTAAACTAAACGTTGTAGACTCAAAATTTTTGCTGTATTTAGTGTATTCTAGCATCCTGAAGATGATTCCAGCATTAATTTCATCGTGCTTATGCTCATTTTGAAGATTTTGACATTTTCACCTTAAGTGTACAATCAGGGGCTGAAAACGCGTTTAAAGCAATAAAAAGTTCATTTTGGCTCTCACACCTAAACTAAACGTTGTAGACTCAAAATTTTTGCTGTATTTAGTGTATTCTAGCATCCTGAAGATGATTCCAGCATTAATTTCATTGTGCTTATGCTCATTTTTAAGATTTTGACATTTTCACCTAAAGTGCACAATCAGGCTGAAAACGCATTTAAAGCCATAAAAAGTTCATTTTGGCTCTCACACCTAAACAAAACGTTGTAGACTCAACATTTTTGCTGTATTTAGTGTATTCTAGCATCCTGAAGATGATTCCAGCATTAATTTCATTGTGCTTATGCTCATTTTTAAGATTTTGACATTTTCACCTTAAGTGTACAATCAGGGGCTGAAAACGCGTTTAAAGCAATAAAAAGTTCATTTTGGCTCTCACACCTAAACTAAACGTTGTAGACTCAAAATTTTTGCTGTATTTAGTGTATTCTAGCATCCTGAAGATGATTCAAGCATTAATTTCATTGTGATTATGCTCATTTTTAAGATTTTGACATTTTCACCTAAAGTGCACAATCAGGCTGAAAACGCATTTAAAGCAATAAAAAGTTCATTTTGGCTATCACACCTAAACAAAACGTTGTAGACTCAACATTTTTGCTGTATTTAGTGTATTCTAGCATCCTGAAGATGATTCCAGCATTAATTTCATTGTGCTTATGCTCATTTTTAAGATTTTGACATTTTCAACTAAAGTGCACAATCAGGCTGAAAACGCGTTTAAAGCAATAAAAAGTTCATTTTGGCTCTCACACCTAAACTAAACGTTGTAGACTCAACATTTTTGCTGTATTTAGTGTATTCTAGCATCCTGAAGATGATTCCAGCATTAATTTCATTGTGCTTATGCTCATTTTTAAGATTTTGACATTTTCACCTTAAGTGTACAATCAGGGGCTGAAAACGCGTTTAAAGCAATAAAAAGTTCATTTTGGCTCTCACACCTAAACTAAACGTTGTAGACTCAAAATTTTTGCTGTATTTAGTGTATTCTAGCATCCTGAAGATGATTCAAGCATTAATTTCATTGTGATTATGCTCATTTTTAAGATTTTGACATTTTCACCTAAAGTGCACAATCAGGCTGAAAACGCATTTAAAGCAATAAAAAGTTCATTTTGACACACAAACCTAAACTAAACGTTGTAGACTCAAAATTTTTGCTGTATTTAGTGTATTCTAGCATCCTGAAGATGATTCCAGCATTAATTTCATTGTGCTTATGCTCATTTTGAAGATTTTGACATTTTCACCTTAAGTGTACAATCAGGGGCTGAAAACGCGTTTAAAGCAATAAAAAGTTCATTTTGGCTCTCACACCTAAACTAAACGTTGTAGACTCAAAATTTTTGCTGTATTTAGTGTATTCTAGCATCCTGAAGATGATTCCAGCATTAATTTCATCGTGCTTATGCTCATTTTGAAGATTTTGACATTTTCACCTTAAGTGTACAATCAGGGGCTGAAAACGCGTTTAAAGCAATAAAAAGTTCATTTTGGCTCTCACACCTAAACTAAACGTTGTAGACTCAAAATTTTTGCTGTATTTAGTGTATTCTAGCATCCTGAAGATGATTCCAGCATTAATTTCATTGTGCTTATGCTCATTTTTAAGATTTTGACATTTTCACCTAAAGTGCACAATCAGGCTGAAAACGCATTTAAAGCCATAAAAAGTTCATTTTGGCTCTCACACCTAAACAAAACGTTGTAGACTCAACATTTTTGCTGTATTTAGTGTATTCTAGCATCCTGAAGATGATTCCAGCATTAATTTCATTGTGCTTATGCTCATTTTTAAGATTTTGACATTTTCACCTTAAGTGTTTAATCAGGGGCTGAAAACGCGTTTAAAGCAATAAAAAGTTCATTTTGGCTCTCACACCTAAACTAAACGTTGTAGACTCAAAATTTTTGCTGTATTTAGTGTATTCTAGCATCCTGAAGATGATTCAAGCATTAATTTCATTGTGATTATGCTCATTTTTAAGATTTTGACATTTTCACCTAAAGTGCACAATCAGGCTGAAAACGCATTTAAAGCAATAAAAAGTTCATTTTGGCTATCACACCTAAACAAAACGTTGTAGACTCAACATTTTTGCTGTATTTAGTGTATTCTAGCATCCTGAAGATGATTCCAGCATTAATTTCATTGTGCTTATGCTCATTTTTAAGATTTTGACATTTTCAACTAAAGTGC